>NW_022589737.1:18060450-18426767 GCF_004348235.1 Phoca vitulina
AAAGAAAGAAAGAAAGAAAGAAAGAAAGAAAGAAAGAAAGAAAGAAAGAAAGAAAGAGAAAGAATATGAACGTAACCAGCAATTTTACTTTTAAAAATTTCCCCTAGAAACATCCTTGAAAATGTTTTTCAAAATACATGAACTGGAATGCTTGTTGTAGAATTGCCAGTATCAACCCCCAAACGAAAACAACCTAAATAATCATCATCAATCATCAATAATCATCAATGTACTAGACTGGTACATTCATACAAAGGGATATTGCACAACTGTTAAAAGGAGGTCTTTCTCTGTGTGCTAATATGAGAAAATCTCCAAGATGAAGCAAAAATGGAAAACAGATAATATGTAACAGCATTACAGTATAATCTCTTTTGTACAAATGAACAAATATATACATACACATAATCACACACACACAAATATATGTATGGAAAATTTTCTAAGAAAAATTTGTAAGACATCTTTATTTTATTATGTTTTTCACCATATAGTACATCATTTTTAAAGGTGATTGCTTTTCAGGTAAGAGACAAGTAAGAAGAATTTTTACTTCTCTTATTATACCTCTCTGTACTCTTAAAATTTTCTTTTTTTAAAAAAAAGATTTTATTTATTTATTTGACAGAGAGAGAGAGAGAGTACAGCAGGGGGAGCAGCAGGCAGAGGGAGAAGCAGGCTCCCCGATGAGCAGGGAGCCCGGTGCAGGACTCGATCCCAGGACTCTGGGATCATGACCTGAGCTAAAGGCAGCTGATTAACTGACTGAGCCACCAGGTGCCCAAAATTTTCTTTTTTTTAAAAAAGATTTTATTTATTTGACAGACAGAGAGAGATAACACAAACAGGGGAGCGGCAGGGAGAGGGAGAGGGAGAAGAAAGCTCCCCGCTGAGCAGGGAGCCTGATACAGGCCTCAGTCCCAGGACCCTGGGATCATGACTGGAGCCAAAGGCAGACGCTTAACTGACTGAGCCACCCAGGCGCCCCTAAAATTTTCTAACCAAGTTCATATATTAGTTTTTGTTTAATCTTTGGTTTTGAGCTCATTTTAGTGGATAAGTAGGGAATCAGAATGTGAGACATTTACCCCTTCTTTATGCTTCTCTGAATTAAAAAAAAAAAAAACAGTAGAATTTATTTTTAAATATTCCTAACACTTAACTATATTTCATGTGGAGATCAAGAAAGCACTAGCTAATTCCATTATTAAGTGAGATATGGTATGTAAGACTCTCATGCAGGCATTGACACATTAGGAACTGCTTAATCAATGTTAATCCCACCTACCGACTTCTTCTGTGTTCATTCTCTACCACTCCCCAGATGAACACCTTGGAAGCAACAACTATGCATTTACTCATTTTTGCAGCCCCAGTGTCCAGCATTGGGTCTAGTGCACAGTAAACACTAAGTTGAACTGAGCAGGGACTTTCAGACTAGCAAGCTTGCAAAGGTAGCGAAGAGAAAAATTCATCGAAAGAGAGTGAGGAGGTCAGCAAATCCTCTCCCCTGAAAGTAATGTAGAATTGAATGAAATTGAGAAAACCAACAATTTCATTGCTCTGGAAATCAAATAAAGGCATCCAGCAAAGTTTATGCTTGAAAAATTGCTGAACATCAGTTATTTGCCTACTCCTGGCTGACTCAAATGCTGTGTGCTTGCAAAGAGGAGAAGCAAAGGGCCCAGCAAAAATGAAAATCCAAGGCAGACAAAAACCACCTAAACTTTGAATGGGCTCTCTATCCACCCACAATTCCAACTGCAGAGAATTGAGGACTTACTGATGCTTAAGCACAACCTCTGTCCAAGCATCTGCTGACTTCAAAGCTAAGCAGATTTAGAGGTGACCCCTTAGAAACCAGCCTTAAAAATAAACATAAGAAAAAAAAAAAAAGAGCAGAAACCTTGGTGGCCTCATACCCTAGGGAAGACAGATTTCATGGATTTAGCCCAGGCAAGTTACTAAATAAAAAAGCAAACCAACAGCAAAAATAACCTTAGATGAGGGAAAGATTTGAATCCAGAGTTGCTTCAATATATGCTCAAAAATTTCCAGTTTTCAACAACAAGGACAACAACAAAATGAGACATACAGAGAAACAAGAAAGTGTGACCTATTCTCAGAGAAAAAAAGCAGCCAATAGAAATTATCTCTAAGTGTCTCTAGATGTGAAATTTAGCAGATAAAAACTTTAAAGCAGTTATTATAAAAATGTTCAAGCAATTAAAAGAAACCATGTTTAAATAATTAAAAAAAAGTAGGACAAAATGATTCAGTAAATGGAAAAATCTCAACAAGGAGGTATAATTTTATAATTATAAAAAGAACAAAGTTGGAGTTTTGGCATTGAAAAGTGAAATAAATAAATAAATGATATAAATGATATAAAACATTCACTAGAAGGTCTTGACAACAGATTCAAGATGGCAAAATAATCAGTGAACTTGAATATAGATCCATAGAACTATCCTATCTGAAAAAGGAAGGGGGGAGAAAGATCAAAGAAAATAAACAGAACCTCAGAGGCCTGTGGGTCAACATCAAGTGTATTAACATGTGTAAAAGTAGCCTGCCAAAGGATAAAAAAAAAGAAAAAGGGACAGGAAAAAAAATGTTTGTAGAAATTTTTTGTAGAAGTTTTCCAAATTTGATGAAAAACATTAATCTACACATCAAAGAAGCATAATGAACCACAAGTAGGATAAATACAAAGAATCTATACATAGACACATTGTCGTCAAATTGTTAGGGAAAAAAGGGCAAAGAGGTAATATTGGAAGCAGGAGAAAAATGACTCATCACATACACAGGAACATTGACATGATTAACGTTGACTTCCCATCTGAATATTGGAGATGAGACGACAATAGGATGACATACTTAAAGTATTGCAGGGGCTAAGGGGGGAGTGCAAAAGGAGAATACCATATCCAGCGAACTATCCCTCAAAAAAGCAAGGTAAAGTAAAGATGTTCTAGATAAACAAAGACCAAGTTTATTGTTAGCAGACCTGTCTAGCATTGGCTAGAATCTTCAGGATAATATTTAATAATAGCAGTGAGAGCAGACATTCTTGCCTTATTCCCAATCTTATGAAGAAAGCATTCAGTCCCCCTCCCATTAAGCATGATGTCAGCTGTGGGTTTTTCTTAGATAAACTTTATCGGGATGAGGAAGTGCCTGTCTATTCCTAGTTTGTTGGAAATGTTTAATTTGATAAGTACTAGATTTTGTTAAATGCCTTTCTGCACTTTTTGAGATGATCATGTGGTTTCTGTCCTTTATTCTATTAATATGTTGTACATTCATTTTTTTTTAGAGAGAGAGAGAGTGTGAGCGCATGAGTGGGGGAGGGGGGAGGGGCAAAGGGAGAGGGTGAGAGAATCTTAAGTAGGCTCCACCCTCAGCACAGAGCCTGACCCAGGGCTCGATCTCACAACCCTGAGATCATGACCTGAGCCAAAATCAGGAGTTAGACGCTTAACTGACTGAGCCACCCAGGCACCCTGACATTCATTTATTTTTGAGTGTTAAACAAACCTTCCAATCATAGGATAAATTGCATTTGGTCATGATGTATAGTTCTCCTTATATGTTGCTGAAGCCAGTTTGTTAATATTTTGTTAAGAATTTTTGTGTCTACATTCATGAGGAATATTGATCTGTAGTTCTCTTGTGATGTCTTTAACTGGCTCATGATGTTTGCCTCATAGGATGAATTTAGAAGTATTCCTCTCTTTATTTCCTGAAAGATTTTGTAAAGGATTGGCATTATTATTATTGTTATTTTAGTAGTTGATAGAGTTTATAAATGAAACCGTCTGAGCTTGGGTTTTTCTTTGAGGGAAGATTTTTAATTGCTAATTCCATTTCTTTACATTTTATAGGTCTGTTCAAATTTTTATTTATTCTTAAGTCAGTTTGGGTAATTTTTGTCTTTCTAGGAATTTGTCAGTTTCATTTAAGTTATCTAATATTTTGGCATAAAATTGTTTATAATCCTCCCTTATTATCCTTTTAATTTTTGTATGGTCAGAGTGATGTCCCATCTTTCATTCCTGACTTTGGTAATTTGTGCCCTCTCTCTTCATCAGACTAGATAAAGTTTTCTCAATTTTATTAATCTTTTTCAAAGACCCAACTGCTGGCTTAATCAATTTTATATTATTTTTCTGTTTTCTCCTTCTTCGAATTTCTGCTCTAGTCCTTATTATTTCCTTCTTTCTGCTTGCTTTAGCTTTTTTTTCTTTGTTTTCTAATTTCTTTTTTTTTTTAAGATTTTATTTATTTATTTGACAGAGACACAGAGAGAGAGAGCGCAAACAGGCAGAGCGGCAGGCAGAGGGAGAGGGAGAAGCAGGCTCCCCGCTGAGCAGGGAGCCTGATGTGGGGCTTAATACCAGGACCCTGGGATCATGACCTGAGCCGAAGGCAGCCCGCTTAACCAACTGAGCTACCCAGCCGCCCCTGTTTTCTAGTTTCTTAAGGTGGAAGCTTATGTTATTGGTTTGAGACTTTTCTTCTCTCTCGGCGTGTCTAAAGCTCTAAATTTCCTTTTAAGTACTTCTTTAGCAATATACCATAAATTTTGATATGTTTTATCTCCATTTTCATTCAATTCAAAATATTTTACAATTTATCCTGTGATTTCTTCTTTGACCTATGGGTTATTTAGAAGTGTACTGTTTATTTCCAAATGTTTGCAAGAATTTGCAAGATTTCTTTCATTGATTATATCAAATTGAATTCCAGTGTGATTGGAGAATATGCTTTGCATCCTATCCATTCTTTTAAATTTATTTAGATTTATTTTATGCACAGCCTACTATCTATCCTGACGAGTGTTCCATATGCTTTCGAAAAGAAGGTGTATTCTTTAGTCATTGGACAGAATGTTCTCTAGAAGTCAATTAGGGCAAATTGGTTGATAGTGTTGTTGAAGTTTTCTCTATCAGGAGGAACAGACGGAGATAGGGAGAAAAGGAGATGGGGAAAAAGACAAATGAACATGTGTAATCACTGTCTCTTTGATCCCTTTAACTGTAGCTGACAATTGCCTTACTTACAAAATAGAGACAAGACACCAGTAATACAGGATTGATATTTACCTTCTGAATCTTTGTTGTAGAAAACACCATGTGGATGCAAAGAGTATGGTCGGGAAGCAAAGTTCTTCAAATGGATGACAATCACATCACCCACTTCAGCCCTCAAAATAGGGCCCAGGAATCCAAGCCAGGGAGGTTTGGGGATCTCTGTGGAATAGGTCCCATCTGTGTAATGTCTGTAAACAGCCTTTTTGTAAAGACCACCTATCCTGTTGGGCCCTCTTTCGAGAAATAAGGTTGCAAGTCTAAAAGTAAGAAGGAAAATATTTTATAATTATATGACATTAAGAGAAAATCCTAATGGCTTACCTCAACAGTTGATAAAGTATTTGCATGTATGATTTCTTATTTGGTGTTGGACAAAACCCTGTAACCTCTGGAGAGCTGGTAAGATTACCTTCAATTTACTGATAAGGAAACTAAGGCTAAGAGAGTTAAGTGACAAGACAAGAAACACAAATCGTATCCACAACCAAACTACAACCAAACAGAATACTCTAAAGTCTTGCTGTCCATTTGCCCCTTTTCATTTCAACACGTTCCCCTTCACTTTTTCATTTAATAAACAGTTAGTATGTGTTCACCATGTTCCCAGCACTTTGCTATGTGCTATACAGGGATACAAAAGAATTTATGACTTAATGGGAAAATTAAGTAATGACATTCATCAGTATATGATTAAGCGCCAGTGGAGTTGATGGAGTCACCCCAGGTCTGAGAGCCTCTGTATTGACTAATGGATTTATGTTTGCTTCATTAAGTTTGGGGAAAGCACTATAGATCAAAAAGCCAAAGACAAGATATATTCAGGGCTTCATCCTCATTTCCTCAATGAGATTATGCAACGTTTGTATACCAGTGACTCAGATACATGCTCCTAAGCAGTTCCTACTACAAGGCTCCCCAGCAGTCTCTAGTGTGAATGGCAACTTTGCCCACCCTGCAGACTCTTCAGGATGATGGAGCCAGAGAGGAGCGTGTCAGGTGGCCAGGCATGCAGCCCACCATGGAGCAGAAGACAGAAGTGCAGGCAGATGGAGTGGAGGGTGACTGGGTCAAGCAGGGGACAGGGATACAGTGGCTCAAGTCAAAGCAGGAGTGATCTTCTTTGGTGCATCTAGCCCAGCTTTGGTGCATCTCTCCAGGCTAATTTCCTCACTTCCTCTTTGCCTACCTCCCACGGCCTCACCCTTCCACCAGACCTCATGCTCAGTCTTCCCAGAACGCACTGTGTCCTTCCAGCATTCCAACACTTGCACGCATTCTTTTCCTGCATCTGGGTGTTATTCCTCATTCTCTACCTGCCAAGCACCCTTCCAGGTCAGTTCAAACTCTTTCTCCTTTCCCCTTCCGTACACACACAGTTCAAGCACAAATAACACACTTGCAAGACGTGTCACAGTAAGATATGTACATCTCTGGTTTGTGAGCTAATTGAAGACAAAAATGCTTCAAATATATTTTTTATTGTAGTGCTGAGTAATTGCCTGGAAGTGTTGGTGCTTAGTGGCTTTGGAATAAAGAAAAAGAAAAGCCTTGGATTTGCCCCCAGATTGGCAAGTTAAAGCTGGGATAATTTTGCAGACTGTATTTGCAGAAAAGTGTATGTTGCCATACTCGACTTTGAATATTCTCTAGGCCTGGGATGGCAAATAGGTTTTAACTTGTGCACCAGATCGGGCTGGTTGGTAGTGACTGCTTAGACAAAAATAAAGTCAAGTTTGCATTCAGTCAGGGGGAAGAAGGAACCACTTGCGATGTCTCCTGTGGATGTGGGGTTGGAGGTATACTTGGTACGTAATTGCTCTCTTTGCTCTGCACAGGCAGCCAGCTAATGCGATACTTTGGGTCTTTGGGTGTGGCCTTCTCTACACCTAGGTGACATAATACTATCACTACTGGCAGAACATACACCGGCTTGTTCTGTCATAGCGACAATAGTTAGGGGATGAGCTCCTCATGCTCATCTGTCAGGTCCCCTTTGTAACCAAAATACATAAGGCATCATATCTGATGATGTCTTGTGGACACCAGAAAATATCCCGTGATCATCTCTGAAATCCAACCTGTGACCTTATGAGATTTGGTTTGCTGGACCTGCCTTCCAAAGACTGTTCTCTTGCTCCCAGGGACCTGCTGACAAACAGGGTTTGCAGCCCCCTTCCCTTTTTGTAATTTATAAACAGAAGCTTAGAGAATGACAAAACTTAAAAGAAAAGCATTTAAACAGAACAGAGCATGGTTTTAAAATCAAATTGAAAAGTGATTTCTTCACAACGTCATTACTTCCTGGTTCTAACCAGCTGGGGCATCCAGCCTACTCCAGACCACCTAATATGGTCACAGACCATGGTCAAACCTGTAGCAATAAAGCCCCTTTTAAAGACACTGGCCTTGGCCTTGGAGGCAGGGGAACTTCCAGGGGTCCTCAGCTGAGCCAAATTAAGGGGTGGAGCCGCTAGATCTCAGCTCTAAAGGGCATTGCAACATCACTGGGGAGCTGGATGGCATTGCTGGGGGGACAAAATTAACTGGAAATGACATTGGGAGTGGAGAAAATGGCAACTTTCAGAACTTCTCTGGGGGTGAGTATTATATATGGTTGGAAAGAATCATCTGCTTCAGATGGGGTTTGGGAGGTGGAAGGAGGAGACCCCAGGGAATGTGTGCAAGTAGTCACTGAAATCCCTTCCAAGAAGGATTGCTCCAGGGAGCTATAGAGTGGGTTCCTTCTCCTTGTGACCAAGAGGACAGTGAGGACTGCCACCACCAAGCCACCTTCTTCTCAGCACTCAGCCTTTCCTCCAAATAAGAGCTGAACAAATATTTTTCCAAATATCAGTTGAAGGAGCCCCAATATTATTTATTTTCCCAGAGCACCAGATTACTAGCCTGCCCAGCCACCCACATGTGTCAACCCTGCCCTGCCCTTGGAGTGGAGTCAGTAGGTAGGAGGTTCCTAGGAAAAAGGGGAAAACCATGGGCTGAGGCTCCCCTCAGAGGAGCCAGGACCACAGGGCTAGTCCTCCCAGAGGCAGCAAAGCTCTTTCTCCCCGACCTGCCAGATTCAGCACCCAGATAATGGGACTCACAAGACAGGAATCCTGACAAAAGGGTTGGAGTATTACAACAATGATTTTTGGCAGCAAAAGCCTGGAAAGACCAAAATGTTCTCACCTGGTGACTGGGTAAATAAATTCTGGCACCTTCCTACCCCATAGCCACACAACAGAATGAGGGGGGTTCTATAGGTGGCAATATGGCACCATCACCAAGAAACTACATGGAAAAAGCAAATTGCAGGTCACACATGTAAAGTGTGATCCATTTCTGTGTTTTTTAAACAATACGCATATATATGTATATGCAAAGAAAACATTTGGAAACTGGCCACGGAAACCATAAAGGTGTAACTTCTGGGCCATGGGACTGAGGCCATGGGCAGGAGCCAGAAAGAATGAGAAGTTTACTCACCCTCTTCCATACATGGGAGTGTATCTTTTATTTACTTTCATAATAAAAACAAGCTCACATTTTATTTAGAAAAGAGGGACAACTGAGGGGCCAAATTTCTCTTTGTGCCTTCTCTGTGTGGCTTCTCCCTCTGAAAACATAGCTACCACCCCAAAAGTGTGTTGTTTGGGTAAGTTCTCCTCCACGGGGGCATTGTTGCCCTGAGAGGGAGCATAGTGCCTGCAGCTTGAGTTGGAGGGAAGAGAATCACTGCTCAACCTCCAGCTTGACGAGTCCACTCTCAGACGTCCGGACTGAGGACTTGGGCACAGTCAGGTTTGTGCACACTCAGCCCTCTGCCTCTGTGTATCCACTGAGCCTGTGGGTGTCTGGCTGGGAGCAAGAGTTGGCCCTCTTCTGCTCCGTGAGGCAGAAGCCTCCATTTCCCTGTGCAAGGGAATGGGATAAAAAGTCTGGGTGCCTGACACTGGGGCTTTGTGATGGAAGCTCTTGTTTCCTAGCCTCACTTGAGGCTTGGATGGTCATGCGACACACTTCTAGCCAATGAGATGTACGCATGTGTCATTCGGTGGTACTTCTCTGGACTCAACTGGCAGAGACCCTTGTAGTTTTTTGCTCTTCCCCTTATTCATGCCTGAAATGAAGATATGATGATGAGCTCCAGCAGCCATCTTGAGAGAAGGGGGAAGAGGGTCATACCCTACGAATGGATGGTCAAGTGGAAAGCCAAAGGAATCTGGGCCCCTGAAGATTGCCAACTTCTGACTTTCTTTTGCATAAGCCAAACAATACATTTGAACCAGTGTTTTCCAGGCTTCTGTTAACTAGCAGCTGAATACAAGTCCTAATTGAACAGGCTGTTCAGGAGAAGAAGGAGGAAGAAGCAGAGGAAGAACTGAGTCATCCCCAGGCTGGCTAATTAGCCCCAGAGTAGGCAGAGTTACCTGGCTTTATAGCTGATGCCGGGCCACCCAGTAAGGTAACAACAGAGGAAGGATTAGATTCAGAATCACTGGTGTCCTCTCTAGACTCAGCCTGATGGGTAAAAAGCTAGAATGAGGTTATTCATAGGGAGGGCCCTGTCATTCCAACGGGGTCTGCAGGGAAACATGGACATCTGACTCTCTGCACTGCTGTACTCTGAGCTCCCAGCAGTTTATAAACCACGCAAATGCACGCTGAGCAAGAGTTCCTTATCATAATGAGTTGTCTGGCAGAGCCACCCAAATAAGAGGCGAGCATATCAGAAGGAGGGGACATGTTTGTTGACTTCCCACAGCACTTACTACATATGCTGCATATTTTAGCATTGAATTACATATATTGACTTGTTTTGCACATTCCTGACGAGTGTCAGTCCTATCACAGAGACAGCCAATAGTCACCCCGAGAGGGCATTAGGTTTTCTAAAGCAGTACTTCCTAATGCCCACCTGTGTATCAACTGGATCAGAGTTATTTGGGACATTTGCCAAAATTTAGGTCCCCAGGTCCCATTTCAGGGCAACTGAATCAGACTTTCTGGCGTGGCCTCTATATTTTCCCTAAGTTCGCCAAACAATTCTTATGGCAGAGCTGTCCAGTGCTTACCCATGCTGATTCTTTACTCCCAGCAGAAGGGGAGAGCAAAGAGCTTTTGCAGATAGATGGAGCCATGGGATTTTGGCAAGTGGGCTGTGAGTGGAAGTGACATGTGTCACTTCTGGGCCAGGACATTTAATTGCCATTGCAAGACCCCCCTCCTCATATCCTCTGCTACAGGGAAAGCCTCCAGTGAAGATTGTGAAACCTCACGATCCCAGCAGCCTGGCTTACTAGTTGTCCCAAGAGGACAGTTGTCCTGGAGCCACGTGGTCCTCTATGAACCCAAGTGGAAAGAAACATGCCTCTGTGGTGTTAAGCCCCTGAGATCTGGGGGTTGTTTGTTGCTATAGCACAACCTGACCTGGTCTAACTAACACAATGTTGAATGCATATACAAATTGGGAAATCACCTTTCTGTAGTACTCAGTACAAAACAAAAACCATAGTACCTACTTGAAACTAGAACATAGTAACTAGTTGAAACCATGGGAACTATCCAAAGTGGAAAAGATAGGGACAGATGAAAGTAAGAGAAATCAGTCTCTTTAGTGTCTCCACAGCAAATCACTCCTAAGAACACATTATACATTTGTAACAGTGGGACTGAAGCTCCATGTCCTATGAGTCCTGGAAGATGCAACCCTTACCCAAGAAACAAAACAAATGAGTGACTTCAAGGAAGGCATCCACAGAAAGCAGCCTCTGACATAGCTGGAGAGCACTCGGTGGAATGCCTGTGGTGGTGGGCTTTAAGTTATTTATAGTGTAGCCACAGGATGGCCTCACTCTGAGGCACCGAGCATTCATTACCCCTCAGGCTCATTCCCAACCAACATTCTCACATTTTGACTCAAACTGAGGAGGTGTCTATTTTATGCTGTGAAAATATCCAGTTGGGCTGGAAAGCTTCACATGAGCAACTGCTTTAAAGACAGAATGGGGATGTAGAACATTTACGTTGCCAAGGCCAAGGGCAACACCATGAAGGAAGATGCCTTCTAAGGGCAGGTGAGATTAACCATTGTTAGAAGGAACCTGCCCAGGAGAATCATCTAACCAGAGCAGAGATGGGCTTCCAAGTCAGATTCCAAGGAGC
Organism: Phoca vitulina; assembly: GCF_004348235.1. Lineage (NCBI taxonomy): Eukaryota > Metazoa > Chordata > Mammalia > Carnivora > Phocidae > Phoca > Phoca vitulina. The sequence continues at coordinate 18,071,715 of NW_022589737.1, forward strand.
TGGTAGCTCACAAGGGGTGTGCACCTCACCAGCACCACTGTCCCCTACAACCTGGATCTTTCAGTCAGATTTTTTTCCCCATCCCTTCAACCACTGAGCAATTGTTAAACCTCTACACTATATGGGACATTAAACTAGAAACTGGGGCCAAGATGTATGAATGTCAGTCCCTGCACTCAAGAGATTTACCATCTGGCTGGGAAGACAAAACCCACACACTAGAGAGTAAATAGCAGAAGCCGGTTTTCTACATTAAGCGGCACCTGCACCATATGGATCCTGCAGGTCTGAGTATGGGGAGGGGAGCTGGGGTGAAGGTGAGCAGCAGCAGAGGGTGTGGTCAGAGCAAACGTGTGAGACCGTTTGGTCACCAGAAGGACGAGCAACATTGTTGCCTGAACTTGAGAAGGGGCACTGAGAAAACAGGAGTAGATTGGGGCAGGGGCTACTTGGCAAAAAGGAGGGTGGAGATGGTGATTACACGTTGCACTTGGATGTAGTCATGCCCTCCCTAATTACATTAATACATTTTGAGCCATCCAAGTGATGCATTCCTCTACACAGTCTCTCGCCCTGGTTCCCCTGGCACCACTCAAGTCTTGAGTTCTTCCTTCTCCCACTTCATGTCCACAGAAAGCCCCTCAGAGCCCACACAGGTGGCTTAAAAACAAATGTATGCAGTAAAGAGAAAAGAGAATGAACTTGAATCCCAGCTTCCCTACTTAATGCTGTGAGATCTTGCAGAAGTAACTTCTCTGAACTCCAGTTTCCTTGGTTGAAAACCAGTGACTGCGACAGAGCCATCATGAGGAATAAATGAGATGATGTGGAGCCCCATGCACAGCGTCTGGGAGAGGGGGTGCTCAGTCAGTGGGAGTTATGGCAAAGCTCTAATTAGAAAGAGGGAAATGTGACCATTTGCTGTCTGTTTCCCACAGAGCTCCTGCTCTCCAGAGACCCCTCAAGATAGGTGAGCTATCATGATGACTAACATCTCTGGCATGTTAAGATGTTAACCCAGTGCCAGGCGTCGCATTTGAGCACATTTACAGATCCTGTCTCATCTGAGCCTCCTAATCCCCACTGTGGGTGGGCTGATAATGGCTTCCAACGATAAGTCCCAGTCCTAATCCCCTTATTTGGAAAAAGAGTCTGCAGATGTGATTAAGTTAAGGATTTTGAGATGAGGAGAAAGATCAGACACACATAGAGAAGGTGATAGGAAAATGCAGGCAGACACCAGAGTGATGCCACCACAACCAAGGATTGCCAGCAGCTTCTACCAGAAGCTGGAAGAATCAGCAAACAGATTCCCCCTGAAAGCCTCCAAGGGAGTGTGGCCCTGCTGACATCTTCCTTTCAGACTTCTGCCTCCAGAATGGGCAGAGAATAAATTTCTGTTGTTTTAAGCTCCCCAGTTTGTGGTAATTTGTTCCGGCAGCCACAGGAAACTCCTATACCCCCAAAGCAAGTACTATCATTATCCTCATTTTACTGATGAGCATTTTGAGGCAAAGAGAGATTCAATTACTTACTCAGTTGGTAGAACAAGAATCGTAAGCTTGTCAGTTGATGCAAGAGCCCCCACACTTCCCCAGCAAGCCAGGCTGCCTTAGCATCTCTGTTAGACCACTGCTTGGCTACACTTGGCTAGGGAAACCTACCTTGGGCCTCCCGGCCCCCCTGACCAGGGACAGGACCTCTGTCACCCCCCTGCTTGGCATGGAAAACCTTTATGACAATGCCTGGAACAGAGTGAGGATGCAGGGACAGTTAGCTGTTACACTGTCTGTGAGTTCTCTCAGATGCCACTAACCAGGCCTTGGGACCCCACGATCTGGAGGCAGGAAAAGGAAAGGGGGACTAAGAGGGTGTTTGTGAAGGATGAGAAACAGGGAGAACTGAGGTAGGGGAAGGTGGCAGGGACTGCCTGCTACCTTGCAATATTCATGTTCCCATCTTTCTTAGTAACAATCAAATCCTGCTTTTACTCAGAAACAAATCACAAAACAAAAAACTATATTTCCAACCGCTCCCCTCCCCCCCGCTGCTTTGTGGTTTAGAGTATCCAGTGAGATGTACATAGAATTGGTTGTGTGGGGTTTCCATGAGAGCTTTTTAAAGGGCTAATGGGCTAATGCCTCAAGAATTGGACCCTTTCTACCTTTTCCCTTCCTCTTTTCTTCTTGGAACATAGACATGAGGGCTGGAGTTCCAGCAGCCATACTGTGACCATGAACTTCCTTGAGGAGTGAAGTCACATGCTAAGGATCATGGGTCAAAAATATAGAAGGCCCCCAAAATCCTATCATACCACCTGTCTCACCACCCTTGGACTGCCCACCTCTGGGATTTTTTTTTTTTAAGATTTTATTTATTTATTTGACAGAGACAGAGATAGCGAGAGCAGGAACACAAGCAGCGGGAGTGGGAGAGGGAGAAGCGGGCTTCCCCCCGAGGAGGGAGCCCATGTGGGACTCAATCCCAGGACCCTGGGATCATGACCTGAGCCAAAGGCAGACACTTAACGACTGAGCCACCCAGGCGCCCTCTGGGATTGTTTTATAAGAGAATACAGAAGCTTAATTTGTTAAGCCACTCTATTCTGCTCTCCACTGGCAGCCCAAATCAATCACTATCTGATATAGGGAATAAGAGCAGCCCCAAGATATTCATATGGCTTCAGAACCAACACATGATTTTTCTGCTGATCCAACAGAAGTTGAAATCTGAAAGTCACACTCTAAGATCAAGCCCAAATGAGATGATAACCTTCCCTTTATTTCAAAGCTTACAGAAGACTCTCTCTTCCCCCACATGCTTCCCTTCAATTAATTGGCTTCAGATAGATATATAGGTCTCTCCCTTATGCACATCCTAGGGCCTGCTTCAAGGGGGTACCCAAAATCCTTTACCATCAACTGGGCTGACACAGTGATGTGGTTAAGTAAACTCCTTAACAGACCCTAAAACTTGGGGTTTGTGCAGTGGTTGGCCTCACTCATGTCCAAGGGTGGTTCTGCCTGTGAGTTAGCACTCGTGAAAACCCCACATTTCACTGGGAAGAAAAATCCTGCATGTGTGTTGGTTGCTTAATGAGGTCTTTGGTGAGAATTGTAGCTTTATAGAAGGTGACCCCACTCTGGTTCCATTAAAGACTTGGCTTTACCACCGAAGCACAGGAACACCTTAATTAAGCACTTTATGAGCCAGAACAGGACAGGCATGAATGGATCAAATGCTGACATCATCCCCAGGCAAATCAAAGGAGCCCGGTGTCCCCATTAGGCCCAATGGGGAGCAGGGGGAAATATATTCATCTGGATAAAATATTCCTAAATAGAACATAACTCCTGAATTTTATGCTTTCTAGGAAATATTGGTGCTTACAGTCTCAATTATATTTCTGAAATCTATGATTAAGCAAAGGTACCAAGATGGAAAATTAAATTGTACCATCTGACTGCTATGGAGTCTTGGCAAAATGATCTCAATTTATTTCCTATCCCATCCTTGTGAATCAGGATTTATTGGGCTTTTGGTACTGCCTAATTTTGGTTTCCAAATTTTTTTACATCACAGAAACTTTGGCACTCACCATTCTGTTCCCCTCATTTTTGCCATTCCCATAGTCAAAGATTAAGCAACTGGAATAACTAAATTGACAAAGTGATTAGTTTTTAATGATTCCAAATGAATAGCCTTGTGCTCAGTCCTCCATGGATTATTGTCACCGTCAAAGCTCGGGGCAGGGGTGGGGAGTGGATTATTAAACATACTCTGGGCCTGTCTCTCTGCCATCATGGTGCTTATCTTTCAGCTGCCGAGGGGCCCAGTGTACATCAGACACCCAACAGCAATGCGGGGAGAGGAAAATGCTGTGTCTAAGGCTTAAGGAAGACACCAAGTTCCATGAACGGTGAGGAAGGAAACAGATCAGAATAAGCCAGGGTTGTGGGAAAATGCTTCTTGCATAAAGAATTGGAGATAGCTCTTAAAGAACAGGGGGAAAAAAATGGATAAGCAAAGAAAAATATGGAATACTTCAAAATTTGTCACATATCCCCACTCAGATCTTATCCAACTCTGACTCCTAGACTGAACATTTGCAAATCATCTCTCTCTCACCATTGTAAAAATCTTTCTAGAACTGGAGAATCAGGTAAGATGGTTTTCATTCAGTTTCAAAAATTATTTTTGATTCCTTGGAATTACACTTCCCAAGCGACTTTAGGGATTATATTTCAACTCCCTTGTTATACAAATTTAGGAAATTGATGGTCAGAGAGATTATATGAGATGTTCAATGTTTCACAGCAAGTTGGGGGCGGAGCAAGGACTAGAAGTCAGGTCTCCTGATTCCTATTTCAGGCTCTATCCACTCCTAGTGGGATACTAGGCACCTGGCTCTCCAAATATCTGGCATTTGTCTGGGTCTGAATATCTTCAACAGCAGACTGTCCTCAGAAGTGCCGGAGGCTGAGTGAGAGGCATGTTCACATTATTCAAGATGACTCCTTGCCTCTGGGGAAATGGCACAAAGTAGAGTACACACACTGAGCTCCATATGTCCCACAATTGTGGCATCTTCACTGGGACACCTGTGAATCATGACATGTGTCCTCTATTCCTCAAGCAAGAGTCAGCAGCCCACTACAAATGTGCCTTCTTAGGGACTTGCCCTGAGCCACCTCACACCAGTAGCACTGCCGGACATGATTGCTAATAAAAGCCACTATGCGCCATGTCACCCAGGCTCCCCTCCTAAGAGTCAGGAGGCAGCCCTGCACACACACCATCCCTTCACACACTAGAAGGAAACACTTGCGGACTTGGGCACTGTGGGCATGACATCTAGAACGCCAGCTGTGCCTAAAAGGCAAGAGTCCTCTCAAGCAGGACCACAGCATCTGTTAAACCATCCTACTCTAGGCTGACACCAAACTGCATGTTAGGCATGCCTATTCTTTTTTTTTTTTTCCCTTTTCACCATGACTATTTTCAAGTACTTTATTGTATGTTCTTCAAAGCACCATCTTCTGGCTGAAATAATTAACAGAGACCCCCTAAATTCTTCCTGCACTCAGCTTTGCGGAAAGAGCTTTGTAGCATTTGAGTATTTAAAGTATGTTGGGTTTTTAAATAAAAAATAAAAAAATAAAGTATGTTGGGTTTTTGAATGAATCCAGGTAACCGGTTTGGCTACTGACACCAGTGATCCTTTTCAACGTCTCTCTGGGAAGAGTGACCCGTGGGACTAAACCTACCTTTGGTAAGAATTGGAACTTTCTAGAAAGTTCTTTTTACTGGAATCCCTGGCTGCCATCACAGCTGAGTTCAATTCAGTGGGAAAGGATCACCTTTACCAAGAAACAGGTTGCATGGCGAAAAAATGTGACTTTGGTGCTGCCTTTACTCTGTAAACTCCAACAAGTACTTAACCTCGGGGTCTCAGTTACTGGTTTGTAAAGTGGAAATGATACCACCTGTAAACAATAATGAGTTGAAAGTCTCTGGTGGAACTCCTGGGTCAGAATAAATGCTCACAAACAGCTACACTGACATTTTAGGAGAAAGATAGACTTCGAAGCTTTTTACTCAACCATGTGGAAAGGCAGCCCAACGTTTCATTGTGCTTAAAGACTGTACTCACTATGCTCGGCGTACACATCTTGAACAGTCTCATGTTCAATAGCTGCTCACAATGACTATTTTCTATTGAGCCCTTTATGAGGACAGCAGAGCTCTATTTTAGGGAAGGCCAATGGCAGTTAGGGTAGCCTCTCAATCCCATATCCATTCATCACAGTAAAGACTACCACAACCAATGAGCACATGTGTCAGCACATATGAGATTGAAAGAAGTCAAGAGCTTTTTTCGGAAACAGCCCCCTGGACATTAAGTTTCCTGGTACAAAGCTTAAGGAAGAATCTTTCTTGGCAGCCTGGCTGGCAGGAATTTCATCCTTCTTTAACCAAACATGACTATGCCACCTTTGTATTATTAGAAAGCCCGGAAGCTGTGTGTCTCAGCGAACTAGATCTTTGGTCTTCCCCCGGGGCAGGGGGACCTGGCTCTTAAAGACATGTTGGAAGACTCCATGGTATTCCTGAATGTTAGCAACTAACTTCGTTTTTAGAAAATGGAACTTGGATGTTGAATGAACTGGGTTCTTCCTATCAGAAAGAAGCCAGTGTATCTGAATATCCAACAGCGATTGCCAGAACATCTCAAAAGATGTTCTAAGAACCACAATATTGAAAGTATGCATTACAGCTTCTGGAGCTGGGAAGTGACTTAAGAGGGAGCTTCAAGGAACAAATAAGAGATATAAGACACTGGACCCTGGGAGAGAAGGGGAGAGCAAGGGCTATTTTCCGCAAAAAATAAAAAATCAGAGACATACAACAGTCTGACACCAGCTCACCCAGCTATGCCATGGGCCCGGGAACCAGAATATTGCCCTCAGATTGAATGAGTCAGAGCTAAAACAAACCTCTCACTAGTGAAAAAGCCATTTCTAAGAGGACTTGGGGAAACTCTTAAAATACCAGCCAAATCTATTGTAAATGCCCCTCTTTTAAACATTGCAAAACAAAAACAAAACTTAACTACTTATAGCATACTTATCTCCAATGATGATGTTTCATTCCAAAAATAAAAACTAAGAAAATAGTGTGTTTTAACAGTAAAGAATTCTGGAAAATTCTCAAATGCTCATTCTAAGGGTTGCCATTATTTTTTTAACAAACTGAGTCCAGAACCCCCTGGAAGTCCTTAGTAGTGCCCAGTGAAAATTGTCCTTCTATAGAATAAGCCATTATTCAAAACGCCTGGTTGTGTATATAGCACTTTACAGACAAGGCTCAAGAAATAGGCAGGGCCAAGAATATCTCTTCCACATTACATACCCACCCTTGTGAGGGCTCTCCAAACAAACACAAAGCCCCTCCACTTGGTTTAGATCATGTCACCCCCACAATAACATCCCAAGGACTATAACTTTCTCCATGCAGAGTCAAAAAAAAAGTGAGCCTGGGAGTCTGTGAGAACCCCAACTTTACTCACTTGTCTTCTGAAAAACTTCCTCCGCTAACAACGTTCTTCCCTTGGGGTACATAGTTCCAGTATTCTTCCACAATCCCAATGTGGTATGTTCTGGTCACTGCGCCAACCAGCCCAGACAGACCCAGGAATGTGAAGAGAACGATGCAGTCAGCCTGCTGCTTCCGAGGCATTTGTGGATGTAACTCAGGCGAGCAGCCTGAGCAGGAGGCAACCCTGCCTGTCCCTCCCCCTCACTCGAAGCTAATTATAAATAAGGAGTGAGCAAGACCCGGCTCCTCCTCCTTAGGTAGCTTGGGGTTGGGACAGAGGCTGATAACCTGTGTAAGCAGAGCAAACGATGGGGGGAGTTGCTGTGACGACAAAACTTTGGCCTGCCATCCAAGAAAGGTGTAAGCGGCTTATTTATTTACTATCCAAGCCAAGCAGGCCTGTTTCTGTACGTTTTGGTGCTCTGCTGGGACGTTAGTCATTCATCTTTGCCAGGAACGGCAGAGCAACAAGTTGGGCCAATGGGTTTCCTCCCTTCTTCCTCATTTTTTCTCCACAACTATTACAAGAACATATTAAAATCTGAAAACTGGGCTGGCCTGAGTGGGGCATCAGGAAAGCTCTCATGCACTAAAGAAGGCTTCATCTCTGTTGGGAGGGCAGGGAGAGTGATGTAATCATCACCCTCCGCCATCTCTGACTTGTTTTATGAGGCTACATGAAACAATCAACTCACATCATAAAGTTTGTAACAACATTGTAAAACCTCACTAATTCTCCATTTGGACATGCACCATCTCCCCCAAATTCTCTTAAATCCTACCAGCAAAAATGAGGAGCTCAGTTGCCCAGTTCAGCCAAAATTCTAGAGGTCATCACCCTCGGTGAGCTACCTTTGTAAGGATAAACGACAATGACACGGGAGGAGTATCCTTCAGGCACAGGAAGATAAAATTCAGTAGCAGTTCTTTGAGTCAAAAAGGCAAAGGGAGTACCCATTTTTCTCTGTGCTCTAATCTGTGACCTAGAATCTCAGTGTGGACAGAGACCTTGGCCCACCTTGGACAAGAGCCAATCTGATCACACTCTGAGGCAGCCGCCATAGAGTAAGGAGAGAGCCTCCTGGCTTGGCTTTGAGGTTGGATAGACCTGTGTTCGAATCCAGTCCCACCACTTACTAACTTAGTGGCATTGAAGAATCACTCACCCTTTCTAAGCCTGGCTCTGTAAAATAGGGATGGAGGGATTGTCAAGGAGATTTAAAGGATCACACAGGAGCAAATATAGATGACCTTGGGTTTACTGATGACCTTTTCAATACAACACAAAGACACAATCCATGAAAGAAATAACTGCTAAGCTGGGCTCAAAATTAAGAATTCCTGCTCTATGAAAGATGCTGTCAAGTGAATGAGAACAGAAACTACAGACTGGGAAATATGGTTGGAAAAGACAGATGTGATGAAGGACTGTTATCCAAAATATACAAAGAACTTTCAAAACTCAACAATAAGAAAACAAACAGCCTGTTTAAAAAATGAGCAAAAGACCTTAATAGACATCTCCTCAAAAAGATATACAGATGGAAAATAAGCACATGAAAAGATGCTCCACATCATATGCCATCAGGGAAATGCAAATTAAAACAAGATACCACTACACAATGGCCAAAGTCTGGAATGCTGGCTACACCAGAATGCTGACTGTGAAGCAACAGGAATACTCATTCATTGCTGGTCGGGTATACAAAATGATATAGCCAGTCTGGGAAGATAGCTTGGCAGTTTCTTACAAAACTAAACATACAAATGGAACATTCTCCAGAATTGATTACATGTTAGGTCACTAAACAAATCTCAGTAAATTCAAAAGGATTTTTTAAACCTAAACATATGGCACACATTACATATCTTACAACTTTGTCAATTATACTTTGATAAAACTAAAAAAAAAAAAAACACTCTTACCATATAATACAGCAATTATGCTCTTAGGTATTTACCTAAATGACTTGAAAACTTACATCCAGACAAAAACCTGCACATGAATGTTAAACTTGGAAGCAACCAAAATGTCCTTCAGTAGGTTAGTGAGTAAATAAACTATGGTACAACCAAACAATGGAATATTATTCAGCATTAAAAGGAAATGAGCTAGCAATCAATGAAAATATATGGAGGAAACTTAAACGCATAGTACTAAGTGAAAGAAGCCAATCTGAAAATCTACATGTTGTATGATTCCAACAAGATGAATTGCTGGAAAAGACAAAACTATGGGGATAAAAAAAAAAAAGATCAGGGGTTATGAGAGGTTAGTGAGGAGGCAGGGGTGAATAGGCAGAGCACAGAGGATTTTTACGGCTGTGAAACTACTTTGTATAACACTATAATGGTAGATATGCATCATTTTATATTTGTCCAAAGCCATAGAATGTACGACACCAAAAGTGAACCCTAATGCAAACTATGGACTTTGGGTGATGATGTGTCAGTGTAAGTTCATCAGTTGTAACAACTATTCCATGATGGTGGGGATGGGGGGGATGATGATTAGGGAAGGCTAAGCATGTGTGGGGGCAGGGAGTGTGTGGGAAAATTCTGTACCTTCTGCTCAATATTGCCTACCACCATTCTAAAAAATGAAGTCTATGTTAAAAAAAGATTTAAAAAGATGTCTACAAAGTGCCTACCATGTCCCCCAGCACAGCGTAGGTGAGCAATAAATATTAAATTAATTCTTTCCCACTCACACCCTCTGAGACTCCCTCAATCTCTGTGATGAACACTGGCATTTCCAATCTTCTGCTCTCTTTCCCAAAGTCCCATCCAGACTCTCACCAGCCTCAAGTAAAAGAGTTCTTTTCCTTTACATTATACTTTATAGATGTTCTGTAGCATGAGTTTTGAATTATCATCCATCTTAGCTAATAAAATACATGCTGAGTATTCTGTTTCACAACCAGGCTCTTAACATCTTTGATTTATTGATTTGTTTTTATGTCAAGACACTTATAGAGTAATTGCCATAGCACATTTCCCTTTAACTGAAATCTACTCTTCAATAAACGTTTGGAAGTGCTTTGTGTGAGCTTGTCACTTTAACAGCTACTACAGAGGAAGGACTCACAGGGTGAACCTGAACTTGGCCTCGAAAGAAGCAGGGCTTCAGGAGTTCTTGGAATCTGGATATGTCTTGCGCCAAATAGCTTTGTGTTTGTACCCTGGAGAAGCAGATTATTTTAGGTCAAACAGGCTCAATGTAGTATCAAAAACTTCATTAGGATATATTCCACCCCAATTTTTTTAGACAGAAGAAACAGGTAAAAATGGCACAGATCCAACACAAGAGTTAACTTTCCTACCCGGAATACTGAATGCATATAATTGAGTCCCTGAGGAAGGCATCACCTAACTTCTGATTCAAACCTAGGCTTACAGGAGGATAGAAGAAGCATGGAGATTCAGAGTTGCTAGAGCAGATCAGTGCATTTAACCTGTCTGAAGCCAAGAGTATAGTTACCGAGGGGCCAAAGAGTCAGGGGACGAGTTTACTGAAAACAATGAAATAGTGTCTGGAAAACACTCTGAAATTCTTCCTTACCCTCAGACAATAAAGATGCTCAGCAAGCATCTAAATTACATAAAAGCTAAAGAAAAGAAAAGAAACTGGTATAAGTGAATGCTGTGTTCCTATAACACTCATTTCTGAGAACCCACAGTAAAATACAAGATGTGATTGACAGTGTCTAGCATTTGATTAGGAAATCTGTGAGTGATAATGTTAATGAATCTTTTCAGCTGCCTTGGACACAATTCAGACACAAATAAAGCAGAGAAACCCACCATTTTGAGATGGCCAGTCCATTATTTCCTCAATACACTCACCATGTTGGAGATACGGTAAATTTGAGGTCATGCATTGATAGAAGAGAAAGATAACCTTGGATCAAACTATAGTTCTCTGAAACATAGTACAGGATATTCAAACAACAAAACTTTTTGTCAGAGACACCAATTCGGAGAAATAGTATTCTAGCTAGCCTTGGTTGAGGTGTCATTTTCAATAATACAGTGTGAATGATGAAGTTGGCTATCCCATTCTGTAGACTTTTGCATGTTAGGAAATACATTACATATGCCTTAGTGATTCTTCATATCCTAGACTCTGATTGAAAATTCCCATCAGTCTGGCCTTCTTACTCCCCTGCTACAGTAGATCGTGGCTCTTGGGCCTCATTAGGACCCTCAGTTCCTTGATGGTACCTCGTTCTTTCTCACCTGGACTTCTACAGCTTCCTAACTATTCTACCTGGGCCCAGAGTGACCTTCCCGAATGCAGATGGTGCAAAGTCCCTCCACTGCTTCAGATTTTGCAGTTGCTCCCGTGGCCTTCAGGATAAGGCTAACATCTCTGACTTGACTTTCAAGGTTGGTCTTGATCTGACTCCTGGGTAATGGGATGTCTCGTCAACATTTCATCCATGCTCTGATGATGATCATCATCATCATGGCAACCAGTGTGCCCTTCATCTGTGCTCCCGTCAACACTCTGTGGGCGCCTTCACCACAGCACCCATCACATGTGTGGTAATCACCTGTTTATTTGTCTTTACTCCCACACAAATACTCAGCACAGGCTTCTTATGGGCAGGGACTGAACCTTGTTCATACCTGTGTTCCCCATGTCTGATGTTAAATGGTGAACCAATGCATGTGTGAATGAATGATGCTGACCATTCTGTACCAAGTGCATGTTATGTACTGGTTTCAATACTAAGCCCTTTATGCACATTATCTCATTTGATTATTACAACAACGCTGTCAAGTGTGCACCACTTTTTATCCCTGTTTTACAGATGAGGAAACTCTAAGTTTAGAAAGGTGAGATGCTTTTCTCAGTGCCCCACAACTGATAAAAGGCATAGTTCTGTGAGACTCCAAAGCCAATATTCCTACCCAGCCCACCCAGACTGAGAACAGGAGAGGGAGTGCCTCAGGGATCATGGGGGCCTGCTTCATCCCAAGTGGGACCTGCTCTCAGTAAAGAAACATGAGCCTAATCTGTCCATTTGAAAAGGATCCCAAAATGCCCCTCCAGCCTCGTCCATGCACCCCTGACAGTCCAGATAAAGCCTTAATCATAACAGAGCCTTGAAAACACCCAAACATACTATTCTGCTTCATTCCTCCATTTTAGGTCCCAACCCTCCACCTACTCCATCCCTCACCCCCACTAAATTCCTTCTCATCCTCCAAAATCCTCCTAGGCTATTCCCCTCTGAAGCCTTCCTTAGTTCCTGCCACACCCACCACACCTTCCCTCCCATGCCCTGGCAGTAATCACTCCCTCCTCTGTGCTTCCTCTAGACTCTGCGTGCACACTTACCCCTGTTTATAATATTGTTTGCTTACACACCAGTTTTCTTTACTAGACTCTAAACGCCTTGGCAACAGTGTCTGGCCAGCCCTTAACACCTCTCTCACACTACACCTGAGGTCTCGAAGCTTTATTAAAAGAACCTGCAGCTCAGGGACTGCTCCAGCCTCCACCTGCCACCCCTGGGCCCATTGTCTCTACACTCTCTTCTGAGAGTCTCACCCCACCCATCCTTTTAGGACCATCGACTCACCTTTTAGGGTTGGGGTTTTGACTTCTCCCCTCCCACAGTTCCATCTTTCACTCATGCCTCTGCTCCGAGCTCCGAGGCCTGAGAACCAGTCCTGCCTCACCCTCACACCCAGGTCTGGTGCTCAGGCCACTTCTGTCTGGACTGGGAGATTTAAAAGGCATCTTGTTCATCTCTGTACTATCAGGGGTTAACACAGACCAATGGTTAGCATTAGGCACTGAGCAAAAAGCGGTATTAACAGCTGTAGCCCTTACAGCACATCAGGCAGTGTGCCCACTGACCGAGCAGTAAGATGTATCATACCATAATACTCGATGAAGTAGATGTTTTTGTCCTTGTATTTCAGACAGAGAAACTAAGGTTTGGTAAGGTAAGTAACTTGCCCAAGGTCACACAAGTAGACAACCGTAGAGCCAGGATTCAGACCCTCCCCAGTCTGCATGTCTCAGAAACCTGCACCCCAGACCACCAAACTTGAGAGATGTTAGTGGGACTGGACTGACTGGAAAGGCAAGGCAAGGGCAGCAGACCATTTCAAGGAAAGAAACATTAGTAATACCCAAGAAGTTCCTTCAAACATAAACAGGACCTAAGAATTTAAAAGGAGCAGAATATAGAATGCACATGGGCAATTAGTCTACCAAACAGAAATCCGGTGATAAAATCATTCATTTAACCATTAGAAAATATTTGTTGAGCATCTACCTTGTTAACTGTTCTAGTCAACTGGGAATGAGACATGCATCATCCTTGGCCTCAATTAGTTTATATTCTAGTGAGGAAGACAGATTATAAATAAGTTTTAAAATATTAATTAAAGGGGCACCTGGGTGGCTCAGTTGGTTAAGCATCTGACTCTTGATTTCAGCTCAGGTCATGATCTCAGGGTTGTGAGATCGAGTCCCCCATCGAGCTCCCTGCTCAGCGGGGAGTCTGCTTGAGATCCCCTCTCTTTCCCTCTCCCTCTGCCTCTCCCTGCCACTCTCTCTCTCTCTAAAATAAATAAATAAATCTTTAAAAAATAAAAAATTAAAATATTAACTAAATATTGTGTTGAGTTCAGTGAAGTTCAAGTTAAATTCAGTACAAAATGGTGTGGGAGAACGTCAGGACCACATTCAGAAGGTGTCTGAGATGCTTGGGGAGGTGGCCCAGCAGTTTGTTCTGAAGCACACTTATATTTTATAGGGTGGAATAGAACATATTGAGGTCCTACCCCTAGAAGCTGTCATAAAAAATAAACCCAAAAAACAAACCAAAAAAACCCCAGGTTCAGATCTAAGAGACACTTTGGTTGAGTTCTGTGAGGAGAGTTAATGGGCCACATCCCTGCCCAGTGGGAACTTCCACTTTTAGGCATTCATTTGCTCCTCCACTAGGCAAGTGCCTGTCGATGTCTCACTTCCCAGAGGCCTGAGGCAAACCCTGGTACTAGAGAGTCAAGAGAGCCAGCCTTCAATCACAGATATACTAAAAGGAAGAGCAGAGGAAATGGGCTCCCCTTCACTCTCTCCTCAGACTCCTCCATCTTCCTCCTTTTCCACACAAACCAACACAGGTGGGGGAGGTGATTCAATTCCCTAATGCCTCTTTGATGTATGGATGGGTTCAGGCAGGGCTGCTCCTCAGGTGTGGTGTGGCAGAGTGTCAGCACCCTTCTGGCATCCAACCTTACACAATCCCACAAAAGAAATGTCATACCTGCTAACAAGAGCAATCTTCCCTACAGGCCCCCTCCAGGAACTGGAACTGGCTCTAGAGCCCTGGGACAACCACATAAGAACAAGTCCTAAAGCCCAGAACAAATGGAGACATCTGGTCAACCCAATGCACAAGCTAGAGGGTGGAGAGTACCCAAAGAGGTGGGATGAGACCACAGACCAAGGCCCATGTAGGTTCCTGTCTGGGTTCAAGGGACCCTATCCAGATGGCACTGCTAGGCACAGACAGTCTCAGATAGTCTCAGACACCAGAGGAAAACCACCTTTGAGGAAGTCTCTCTAAAACGAGGAACCTCCTAAGGGCCAGAGCTCAGAGCAGGGGCTCCATTGCCAGGTCTCAGGACAGTATTAGGTTCAGCCCTCTTCCCAGCTCCTGTGTGTGTGTGTGTGTGTGTGTGTGTGTGTGTGTGTGTGTGTTTGGAGGGGAGGGGAACAATCTGGCCATTGTGGTCTAGACATAGGGTCTTCCCACAGCATCTCTTCAGTGACACTTCTAGGCCCTCTAGGGGGGTTCATTCAAAGAGAGAAACCAAAGCAAAGAGCTAGAAAAGATTCACCCCTTGTCTCTTTCCATATCAGGGATTACCTTGCACCATCTCTGTGACATCCTCACCATGCCTTGCTATCCTCCATGCTCAAATTTCATGGCCAGCTCTGTTGTAACTTGGACACATGGCACGTGATCATAACTTCTAAACCCAGTCTCTAAATGTTCTTGAGACTCCCTGTGTGTGCACAATTCATAAACAAAGAAGGCAATGGTCTGACAGTTGTCTGAGTGGTCAGGAACAGTCAGATTCCATTGCAACAAAACTCTAAGGATTCTTTTGTGGGACCTAGAATTTTTTGTGTGTATCCAATACTCTCTTAAAATAGGTGGGTCCTCCCTGAGCCTTGAGGCTTGTTTTGTAATAATCTTGACTGTAATAGCCTCGATTTATACCAGTGGAGAAAGCTACATTTCCCTTAATCATCAGTGACCAAAGAAGAAGTCTTAAAGACTTAGAATTCTTTTGTCTGAGGCCCCAGGATTTGAGAGTGATATCTGTGTGAAGGCATTTGGCAAATCAAGATGGTGTATAGGATTGGTTGGTTGAAGGTCAATCCAGACTCTAGATCCCCCATTTTTAGGAGATGGAAAAGCCCCTCTACCTTCACCTACCCTTCTATGGTTCTTCCAGTATTGGCTCAGTAAGGGCTCTCCTTAGTACATCCCTGGTGACCTGGCCCTATGGAGTGTAGAGGAGCAGGGCAGGGCACTCAGAAAGGGATTTATCAACTTTCAGACATATTTTCTGGGAAGATAGCAGGCTGCTCATCTCAACACTTCTGAAAAATCCCACCTGAGGAGCAGAGCTCTCCAGGAAACCCTGATATATGGCATCAAAGATGTTGGTTAACTGTAGCAAATTCCTGTGGGTGGTTGCAGGAAGTGAATTCCTACTAGAAAGGAGGGCCCTGGTTCCAGGTGGGGACTACCTTACCTGAGACCTCCGTGGGACATAGATTCCCAGGAGAAATGCCTCTGACGATCAAAGCACCTAGTGATTCTGTGGAGAAGATCTTTATAGGTAGTGCTTCATCTCCCAAGTTTGGACGCGTAGGCACAGGTAGCATGGATTCTGGAGCACAGCCAAGGCTCTCTGCTCTGGTCTCATCACTGATGCTCAACCTCCAGCATCACAGCTTCCTGATATTGGCTTAAGACTAACACTGTAAAAGTGCAAATATGTCTCATGATATTGGTCTCACTGGTTGAGGTTGCCTTCAATGAATGAGTTTATTAGATCCTTTCCCATGAATATGTTTCGGTTGGGAGGAAGAAGAGAGGGGGTAGAAGGCACCTGGTCTTCCAGGAAGAGGTCCAGTAAATCAGAAGGAACCCAAGTGACCATCTGGTTCAAAAGTTCGAACTCAAAGCCCACAGGCCAAATCCAACCTGTGTGTGGTTGGTCTAGAATAGTGCCTAATACAAACTTTGAATTTTGTTTCCTTTAAGTAGGATATGAGCCCTCCACTTCGTTGTGGATCCCATCACTCCTCATTGTCTTGCATCTGTTTACTTCATCTGTTCAGGACACCTAGCCCGAAAATATGTGTGTTTGTGACCCTGAATTCTATTACAAGTTTCCACTCAATGCAAAGTCCTTTTGACAACATCAAGCAGTCTGTCTTTATTCATTTTTCACACATTTATTCAAAATATATGTACTGAGCACCTACTACAGGGAGGCTTATGAATGCATAGTAATTTAGGGCATGAAGAATCCTTGGAGATGTTCTAGTGCAACCAAAGCCCAGAGAGCTGCCTGACTCATGTAACGCCACAAAGCTGCTCCAAGGCAGAGCTAAATTTAGTAAGAAGCTGGGTGGGCAGAGGTGGCTGCTATCTGAGACTGCCAAGCACCTCGGTGAAACCCAACTATACTTCGACTATGACGCTCCCCTAATGTGCTTAGTTCAGTGATTCTCAAAGTGTAGTCCAGGAGCCTCTGGGGTCTGAGAGCCTTTTGGGGCATCTGTGAGGTCAAAACTATTTCCATAATGAAACAAAACTATCATTTGCTTTTGTAACTCTTTCTCTCACATATGTATGGAAGTTCCCAGAGGTGCATGATGTGTAATATAGCAACAAATTGAAGGCGGAAGCATATATGAGAATATCAACCTGTCACTGAACAGGTTAGCCTAACTGTATAACTATGCCACTATTCTCACTAAATATTTGTTTGGAAAATATATTCTATATGTTATCAATATATATATATTTTTTAATTTTTTAAATTTTATTATGTTATGTCAGTCATCATACAATATATATTATTTCTATTTAAAAATATATTATTTATATCAACATTTAACATGTTTTATGTTTATGTATTGTTATTCATTTGAAATACATTAATCAACAGTTTTTAAATTTCTCAGTTTTAATTTCTAATGTGGTAAATATCAATAGACATAATCCACATCAACTATAGCTTTGGGGGGTGTTCAATAATTTTTAAGATTATAAAGAATTCCTGAATTCAAAAAGTTTGAGGACTGTTAATTTATTCTGATAAACCTAGCAAAGGAAAATTATAGTACTTGAATTTTTCCAACAGGCATATGGTCATGTAAAAGTTGTATAATTATTTCTTAAAAAGGAAAAGAATTGAATGGGGTCCATTTTTGCTTCTTAGAAATGAAAAATAGCGCCTTGTGTTGTGGTAGGCCCCATGACTCCCTCAGTTACCTCAAGGATTGGTCTGACTTGAGCTATTCCATCACCAAAGACTGGATGGAATAACCCTGGTCCTGTGGTGATTAAAGTATGAAATGAGGACCGGTGTTACCAGGATTTATATCTCAACCCCCACACCCACTCCTCCTGCTTTCGTCTTAGCTACAAGTACCACCATCACGAGGGGCCTGGGCCAAAAACCTGGGTTCCTCTTCCACTCTCCTCTCACCTTCTGTCACACTCACCACTGCTGTCTCCCTCAACAGCTCTGGTACCTTCCTCTTTGCTGCATCAGCTGCAGTTGAGACAGCCATTATGTCATGCTTGGAGGTGGCTTCTGTCTTGCTGATCTCCACCCCTCTTGTCCCCTCCATAGTGGCTCCACTCTGCCTCCAGATTAAGCTTTCGATTACATGAATCTGATCATGATCCATCCTGTTCCACCTTCTTCAAGGCCCTTGGTAATCTGGCCCCTGAGGACCAACCAGCCCCACCGTCTCACACACCTCTTCCACCACGGAGAACTCTTTATATGCCTGCAAACCCACCGGGCGCAGTAGGGCTTCAGGGCCCTTCCACCTGGGGTTGGGAGTTCCCCCAATCTGGAGTACATTTCCTTCCTGTTTGTCTACCTGACCAACTCAAGCCTCAGCTCAAGAACTCCCTTCCGGGGCACCTGGGTGGCTCAGTTGGTTAAGCGTCTGCCTTCGGATCAGGTCGTGATCTCAGGGTTGTGGGATCGAGGCCCCCATCGGGCTCCCTGCTCAGCAGGGAGCCTGATTCTCCCTCCCCCCTGCCCACCCCCCCGCTCCTGCTCTTCTCAAATAAATAAATAAATCTTAAAACAAAAAACAAACAAAAAAACAACAACAACTCCCTTCCTTTGGAGGAAACCCCAGCTCCTGGAAAGGCCCCATACAAAGTAAATAATACAGTAAGCCTTTGTTAAACTGCTTCAATGTCAAAATGTTAAATGCAAATGTTCCAATGTTCAAATGAATGAATCCTTCATTTGAAAAAATATTCTACACTGTCTGTTAAATTTCCCTGCCTTCTTAAGTATAGCATAACGAACTGAGCTGATAATTGCCATCCTGCAGGGTCAGTGGTCTTTGCTCTGGATGCCAGGCCTCATTGTGCATGCCGCAGGGTAGAGACAGTGAGTTGGAATTAATGTTCATCGACCTTTGGACTTGACCCAGAAGTTGGTTTTCTCCTAAGATATCTTAATATCAACTGTTTTCTTGTCTTCTGCTTATTTCTCCTCAAAATGGAATCACAGGGTGAGATCAAGATGATCTGTGTTTCTAAATAGGTGATGGGGATTAAGGAGTACACTTAACCATGATGAGCACTGAGTAATGTATAGAAGTGTTGAATCACTGTATCGTACACCTGAAACTAATATAACATGGTATGTTAACTATACTGGAATTAAAATTGAAAACTTAATAAAAACATAAAGAGAAAAAATACCTTTAAAAAAAGACGATTTGTAGTTCTAATAAATTGGCTTCTGGTTAATTGGTTCTGTCACTTTAAGGTTAGTAATATAATACTTATGAAGCTTTTATCCAGTATAAGTAATTCATGGATATTATTCTTATCACTTTCTCATTTAAAACAGTATTTTGTAACATTAATTCGGGCAGCACCTTTCTCAACATGAAATGGGATAGGTTGTCACAGAGCCTTTTGCCTGATTAAAATAACCTGTGATCTCTATTTCTTATTCAGAGAGAAAACTTTACAGAAAATATAATCTGTTGAAATAACCCTGTTCAAGCACATAAACCCCTTGTCACATGGTAGTGAACAATAAATGCTAGTTCTTCTCCCTTCCATCATTAAAGTCAAATTTGACAAACTAAGTCCAAAGTTTTCAGCATGGCCCGTAAAGCCCTACTGATCTGACCGCCATCCACATCAGAAACATGCTACTCTCCCCATGCAACTTTGCCTTCCAGCAACCTGCCTTGCCCACACTCCCTGGATACACACTGCCTCTCTTCTCTGCCTTTATTCACCCGGTTTCTCTGCTGGGAATGCCCTTGCCCCGTCTGTCTCCCTCCTGCCCTCCCAGACTCAGAGCAGGTATCACGCTCTCCGGAAACACTTCTGGTCCTCCCCAGCGAGGCTTAGCTGCTGCACCTTGAAGCTCCAGCCCAACCTTAGGCTGACCTCTCTCAGAGCTCTATGACCTTGGGCAAGGACCTGACCTCTCTTATCTCGGTTTCCTCTCTGTAAAATGAGTAATAATTGTTTCCACGTCACAGGGTTATCGGGATAATTACTTGAGATTCACGTAAAGTGCTTAGAATAGGACCTGGGACATATTAATTACCCCCTAAGCGCTAGCTGTTATATTTGTTTTGGTATCACTTACCATGATGAAAATATCTGTGCACTTATCTGGGTCTCTATGACTTTTTTTTCCTCTGTCTCCGAGAACCTAGCATACCTCCCAGCAAGTGCTCTGTAAATTGAACTAACACTAATTCTATTATCTATCAATGTACATATAAAGATTTATACCATAGTAGTCAACAGAGAACAGAAGTCCACATTCTGATCTTTCACTTTATATCATCCATGCTTTTGCCTTTTTTTTTTTTTCTTTTTTAGGTAAGCTTCATGCCCCACACGGAGCCCAATGCTGGACTTGAACACACGACCTTGAGATCAAGACCTGAGCTGAGATCAAGAGTAGGATGCTTAACCAACTGAGCCACCCAGGCACCCATGTTTATGCCACTTTTAACAGCTATGTACATGTCTATTCATTTCCCTTTATGTTTTTATAATTGATTTGGTTATAAACATCTTTAGCATTAAACAATAAGTGTTTCCTTGTGGCAGCAAACAGTTATTTGGTCAAAACTCATAAACACCTTTACGACCCTTGAGGGGGATCACCACACAGATCTCTGAAGAGACTGAGCTAATATATAATTTCTCATGAAACTATTTCTTCCCAGACTTGTCATCATTGAATTTTATCACTAATTTTTTTACTTTAATGGGGGTATAATAGTATCTCCGAGTTGTTTTTATTTGTCCGTTTGTAATCACTAGCAAGGATGGACGTTTTAGCACATGATAAGGTGCTATTTCTTTTCCATCAGCAACAAAACATCTATTCCTTTTTTACTACATTCAAAGTGGAATCCAAATGGTAACCTTATATGTTTCTCTTTTTTTAAGATTTTATTTATTTATTTGAGAGAGAGAGCGAGCATGAGCAGCGGGAGGGGCAGAGGGAGAGGGAGAAGCAGACTCCCCTCTGAGCAGGGAGCCCAACCTGGGGCTCCATCCCAGGACTCTGAGATCATGATCTGAGCTGAAGGCTGACGCTTGACTGACTGAGCCACTCAGGTGCCTCAGGGTGTATTTCTATAAAATTTTTTTTTAATTTTTTTATTGTTATGTTAATCCCCATACATTACATCATTAGTTTTAGATATAGTGTTCCATGATTCATTGTTTGTGCATAACACCCAGTGCTCCATGCAGATCGTGCCCTGCTCAATACCCATCACCAGGCTAACCCATCCTCCCAACCCCCTCCCCTCTAGAACCCTCAGTTTGTTTTTCAGAGTCCATCGTCTCTCATGGTTCTTCTCCCCCTCCGATTTCCCCCCCTTCATTCTTCCCCTCCTGCTACATTCTTCTTCTTCTTTTTTTCTTTCTTAACATCTATTGCATTATTTGTTTCAGAGGTACAGATCTGAGATTCAACAGTCTTGCACAATTCACAGCGCTTACCAGAACACATACCCTCCCCAGTGTCCATCACCCAGTCACCCCATCCCTCCCACCCCACCCCCCACTCCAGCAACCCTCAGTTTGTTTCCTGAGATTAAGAATTCCTCATATCAGTGAGGTCATGTGATACATGTCTTTCTCTGTTTGACTTATTTCGCTCAGCATAATACCCTCCAGTTCCATCCACGTCGTTGCAAATGGCAAGATCTCATTCCTTTTGATGGCTGCATAATATTCCATTGTATATATATACCACCTCTTCTTTATCCATTCATCTGTTGATGGACATCTTGGCTCTTTCCACAGTTTGGCTATTGTGGACATTGCTGCTATAAACATCGGGGTGCACATACCCTTTCGGGTCCCTACTTTTGTATCTTTGGGGTAAATACCCAGGAGTGCAATTGCTGGATCATATGGTAGCTCTATTTTCAACTTTTTGAGGAACCTCCATACTGTTTTCCAGAGTGGCTGCACCAGCTTGCATTCCCACCAACAGTGTAGGAGGGTTCCCCTTTCTCCGCATCCCCGCCAACATCTGTCATTTCCTGACTTGTTAATTTTAGCCATTCTGACTGGTGTGAGGTGGTATCTCATTGAGGTTTTGATTTGGATTTCCCTGATGCCGAGCGATATTCAACACTTTTTCATGTGTCTGTTGGCTGTTTGGATGTCTTCTTTGGAAAAATGTCTGTTCATGTCTTCTGCCCATTTCTTGATTGGATTCTTTGTTCTTTTGGTGTTGAGTTTGATGAGTTCTTTATAGATTTTGGATACTAGCCCTTTATCTGATATGTCATTTTTTTTTTTTAAAGATTTTATTTATTTATTTGAGAGAGAGAATGAGAGACAGAGAGCATGAGAGGGGGGAGGGTCAGAGGGAGAAGCAGGCTCCCTGCCGAGCAGGGAGCCCGATGCGGGACTCGATCCCGGGACTCCAGGATCATGACCTGAGCCGAAGGCAGTCGCTTAACCAACTGAGCCACCCAGGCGCCCTATCTGATATGTCATTTGCAAATATCTTCTCCCATTCTGTCAGTTGTCTTTTGGTTTTGTTGACTGTTTCCTTTGCTTTGCAAAAGCTTTTTATCTTGATGAAGTCCCAAGAGTTCATTTTTGCCCTTGCTTCCCTTGCCTTTGGTGATGTTTCTAGGAAGAAGTTGCTGCGGCTGAGGTTGAAGAGGTTGCTGCCTGTGTTCTCCTTTAGGATTTTGATGGACTCCTGTCTCACATTGAGGTCTTTCAACCATTTGGAGTCTATTTTTGTGTGTGGTGTAAGGAAATGGTCCAGTTTCATTCTTCTGCATGTGGCTGTCCAATTTTCCCAACACCATTTGTTGAAGAGACTGTCTTTTTTCCATTGGACATTCTTTCCTGCTTTGTCAAAGATTAGTTGACCATATAGTTGAGGGTCCATTTCTGGGCTCTCTATTCTGTTCCATTGATCTATGTGTCTGTTTTTGTGCCAGTACCATACTGTCTCGATGATGACAGCTTTGTAGTAGAGCTGGAAGTCCGGAATTGTGATGCCGCCAGCTTTGCTTTTCTTTTTCAACATTCCTCTGGCTATGCAGGGTCTTTTCTGGTTCCATACAAATTTTAGGATTATTTGTTCCATTTCTTTGAAGAAAGTGGATGGTATTTTGATGGGGATTGCATTGAATGTGTAGATTGCTCTAGGTAGGATTGACATCTTCACAATATTTGTTCTTCCAATCCATGAGCATGGAATGTTTTTCCATTTTTTTGTGTCTTCCTCAATTTCTTTCATGAGTATTTTATAGTTTTCTGAGTACAGATCCTTTGCCTCTTTGGTTAGATTTATTCCTAGGTATCTTATGGTTTTGGGTGCAATTGTAAGTGGGATCGACTCCTTAATTTCTCTTTCTTCTGTCTTGTTGGTGTATAGGAATGCCACTGATTTCTGTGCATTGATTTTATATCCTGCCACTTTACTGAATTCCTGTATGAGTTCTAGCAGTTTTGGGGTGGAGTCTTTTGGGTTTTCCACATAAAGTATCATATCATCTGCAAAGAGTGAGAGTTTGACTTCTTCTTTGCCAATTTGGATGCCTTTGATTTCTTTTTGTTGTCTGATTGCTGTGGCTAGGACTTCCAATACTATGTTGAATAGCAGTGGTGATAGTGGACATCCCTGCCGCGTTCCTGACCTTAGGGGGAAAGCTCTCAGTTTTTCCCCATTGAGAATGATATTCGCTGTAGGTTTTTCATAGATGGCTTTTATGATATTGAGGTATGTACCCTCTATCCCTATACTCTGAAGAGTTTTGATCAAGAAAGGATGCTGTACTTTGTCAAATGCTTTTTCTGCATCTATTGAGAGGATCATATGATTCTTGTTCTTTCTTTTGTTAATGTATTGTATCACGTTGATTGATTTGCGGATGTTGAACCAACCTTGCAGCCCAGGGATAAATCCCACTTGGTCGTGGTGAATAATCCTTTTAATGTACTGTTGGATCCTATTGGCTAGTATTTTGGTGAGAATTTTTGCATCCATGTTCATCAGGGATATTGGTCTGTAATTCTCCTTTTTGATGGGGTCTTTGTCTGGTTTTGGGATCAAGGTAATGCTGGCCTCATAAAATGAGTTTGGACGTTTTCCTTCCATTTCTATTTTTTGGAACAGTTTCAGAAGAATAGGTATTAATTCTTCTTGAAATGTTTGGTAGAATTCCCCTGGGAAGCCATCTGGCCCTGGGCTTTTGTGTTTTGGGAGATTTTTGATGACTGCTTCTATTTCCTTAGTGGTTATAGGTCTGTTCAGGTTTTCTATTTCTTCCTGGTTCAGTTTTGGTAGTTGATACATCTCTAGGAATGCATCCATTACTTCCAGGTTATCTAATTTGCTGGCATAGAGTTGCTCATAATATGTTCTTATAATTGTTTGTATTTCTTTGGTGTTCGTTGTGATATCTCCTCTTTCATTCATGATTTTGTTGATTTGGGTCATTTCTCTTTTCTTTTTGATAAGTCTGGCCAGGGGCTTATCAATCTTGTTAATTCTTTCAAAGAACCAGCTCCTAGTTTCGTTGATCTGTTCTACTGTTCTTTTGGTTTCTATTTCATTGATTTCTGCTCTAATCTTTATTATTTCTCTTCTCCTGCTGGGTTTAGGCTTTATTTGCTGTTCTTTCTTCAGCTCCTTTAGGTGTAGGGTTAGGTTGTGTACTTGAGACCTTTCTTGTTTCTTGAGAAAGGCTTGTATTGCTATATACTTTCCTCTTAGGACTGCCTTTGCTGTATCCCAAAGATTTTGAATAGTTGTGTTTTCATTTTCATTGGTTTCCATGAATTTTTTTAATTCTTCTTTAATTTCCTGGTTGACCCATTCATTCTTCAGTAGGATGCTCTTTAGCCTCCATGTATTTGAGTTCTTTCTGACTTTCCTCTTGTGATTGAGTTCTAGTTTCAAAGCATTGTGGTCTGAAAATAGGCAGGGGATGATCCCAATCTTCTGGTACCGGTTGAGACCTGATTTATGACCTAGGATGTGATCTATTCTGGAGAATGTTCCATGGGCACTAGAGAAGAATGTGTATTCCGTTGCTTTGGGAGGGAATGTTCTGAATATGTCTGTGAAGTCCATTTGGTCCAGTGTGTCATTTAAAGTCTTTATTTCCTTGTTGATCTTTTGCTTAGACGATCTGTCCATTTCAGTGAGGGGGGTGTTAAAGTCCCCCACTATTATTGTATTGTTGTCAATGTGTTTCTTTGCTTTTGTTATTAATTGCCTTATATAATTGGCTGCTCCCATGTTAGGGGCATAGATATTTACAATTGTTAGATCTTCTTGTTGGATAGACCCTTTAAGTATGATATAGTGTCCTTCCTCATCTCTTATTACAGTCTTTGGTTTAAAATCTAATTTGTCTGATAGAAGGATTGCCACCCCAGCTTTCTTTTGGTGTCCATTAGCATGGTAAATGGTTTTCCACCCCCTCACTTTCAATCTGGGGGTGTCTTTGGGTCTAAAATGAGTCTCTTGCAGACAGCATATCGATGGGTCTTGTTTTTTAATCCAATCTGATAGCCTGTGTCTTTTGATTGGGGCATTTAGCCCATTTACATTCAGGGTAACTATTGAAAGATAGGAATTTAGTGCCACTGTATATTGTTTGTGTTCCTTTCTGGTCTATGTTGCTTTTAGGCTCTCTCTTTGCTTAGAGGACCCCTTTCAATATTTCTTGTAGGGCTGGTTTTGTGTTTGCAAATTCCTTTAGTTTTTGTTTGTCCTGGAAGCTTTTTATCTCTCCTTCAATTTTCAATGACAGCCTAGCTGGATATAGTATTCTTGGCTGCATATTTTTCTCATTTAGTGCTCTGAATATGTCCTGCCAGTCCTTTCTGGCCTGCCAGGTCTCTGTGGATAAGTCTGTTGCCAATCTAATGTTTCTACCATTGTAGGTTACATATCTCTTCTCCTGAGCTGCTTTCAGGATTTTCTCTTTGTCTCTGAGACTCGTAAGTTTTACTATTAGATGTCGGGGTGTTGACCTATTTTTATTGATTTTGAGAGGGGTTCTCTGTGCTTCCTGGATTTTGATGCCTGTTTCCTTCCCCAAATTAGGGAAGTTCTCTGCTATAATTTGCTCCATTATACCTTCTGCCCCTCTCTCTCTTTCTTCTTCTTCTGGGATCCCAATTATTCTAATGTTGTTTCGTCTTATGGTATCGTTTATCTCTCGAATTCTGCCCTCGTGATCCAGTAGTTGTTTATCTCTCTTTTTCTCAGCTTCTTTATTTTCCATCATTTGGTCTTCTATCTCACTGATTCTTTCTTCTGCCTCATTTATCCTAGCAGTTAGCGCCCCCATATTTGATTGCACCTCATTAATAGACTTTTTGATTTCTACTTGGTTTGATTTTAGTTCTTTTACTTCTCCAGAAAGGGTTTCTCTAATCACTTCCATGCTTTTTTCAAGCCCAGCTAGTATCTTTAAAGTGATGATTCTGAACTCTAGATCTGACATCGTACTAATGTCCGTATTGAGTAGGTCCCTGGCAGTCGGTACTACCTCTTGTTCTTTTTGTTGAGGTGATTTTTTCCGTCTTGTCATTTTGTGCAGAGGAGAATAGATTAATGAGAGAACAAAATGCTAGCAGGGTAACAACGTCCCCAGAAAATATACTCTAAACAAATCAGAAAAGACCTGAAGCAGTGGGAAAAGGAAGGGAAAGAGAGAAAAAAGAAAAAGAAAGAAAAAAAGAAAAAAGAAAAAGATAAAGATAAAGATAAAAACAAACAAAAGCAGAACAAAACAAAACAAAACAAAAACAGAATGTGATCAAATATGATCAGGCTGGTTTATAGATCAGTGCCACACACTAGATTTTGGGTGTATTTTGGTCTGTTAAAAGAAAGTCCCTCCCAAAATTTTAAAGAAAGAAAAACTTATATATGTACAAAAATAAGGGTTGATATGATGAAGGGATGGAATATGACTGTAAAGATGGAAATTATAAAAAATTTTATAAAAGGATTTGATAAGTTGTTTGAAAAAAGAAAGAAGAGGATTAAAAAAAAGAAAGAAAGAAAGAAAAAAGGGAGAGAATGTGATCAGGCAGGGGAGTAGAAAAAAACCATACACTAGAGATTTAGAGTATATTTTGATCTGTTAGAAGAAACTCTCTCAAGATTTTAAAGAGAGAACAACTTATATATATATGCCAAAAATACGGGTAACTACTATGAAGGGATAGAATATGACTTAAATATGAAAAATAAAAATGTTTTTTTGTTTTTTTGTTTTTTTAAAAAGGGATTGATAAGATGTTGGTTGAAAAAGGGAAAAAGAAAAATTCAAAAAAAAAGAAAAAAGAAAAAAGAAAAAAAGACAGTTAAAAAAAAAAAAAAACTTTGAAAGACTAAAGAATCATGGTAAAAAAGCCATGAATTCTATGTGCAGTATTCCCCTAGCGCTGGAGTTCTGCCATTCTCATTGATCGGTAAACTTGGTCTTGGCTGGCTGTTCTCGCTGATCTTCTGGGGGAGGGGCCTGTTGCCGTGGTTCCCAAATGTCTTTGCCGGAGGCAAAATTGCCCCGCCCTTGCCGGTCTGGGCTAAGTAATCTGCTCGGGTTTGCTCTCCGGAGCTTTTGTTCCCTGCAAGCTTTCCGTACAGCTTTGGAAGCGGAGAGTGAAAATGGCGGCCTCCCAGTCTCCACCCCTGAGGAGCCGACAACTCAGGGTCCCACTCCTCAGCGAGCCCCCAGAGAAAAGCAGTCAGTCACTCCCGTCTCCCCGGTCTCCAGCCACACTCCGCGCTCACCCGGCCTGTGACCGCGCCTTTCTATCTGGCACCCGACCCCAGGTGGAGTCTCCAAACCCAGCAGATCCCCGCGGTGCGCTCCCGCACCTCTTCTCCCGGGGGAAGAAGGTGAGTCTCCCCAGATCTGCCACTTGTTGGGTCCCTGCTGGAGGAGCTGTGGCCCGACTGTGCCGCGGATCACGGTTTATAGCAACCCCGAGCTGAGAGCCCACGCCTGGGCTCCGTCTCTGCAGCCGGCTTCCCTGCTCCGATACCTGGGAGCTCTGCCACACTCAGGCACCCCCGGTCTTTCTGTGACCCCGAGGTCCTGAGACCACACTGTCCCGCGAGGGTTCCACCCCCCACTTCGCCACCAGAGTGACGTCCCTCAGCGGAGCCGACTTCTAAAAGTTCCGATTTTGTGCTCCGTGGCTCTATCACTTGCCAGAAGCGGCCGACGGAGGCCCCTCCCCCGCCATCTATCCTCCCGAATAACGCCTCGGATTCACTTCTCCGCACGTCCTACCTTCCAGAAAGTGGTCGCTTTTCTGTTCAGAGAGTTGTTGCTCTTCTTTTCTTCGATCTCCTGTTGAGTTCGTAGGTGTTCAGAATGGTTTGATCCCTATCCAGCTGAATTCCTGAGAGGAGACGAAATCCAGGTCTCCTACTCCTCCGCCATCTTGCTCCGCCCCCTGCCAAACTGTTGAACCCGAGGCTCCGTCGCCACCTCTCGAGGTGGTGAGTCCCTCTCAGGATCCTGGCTTCACAGTTTTTACGTTCACGAGCTTTCCGGCTTCACTTGAGCGTTTCTCTCTCCAGACTGGGTCTGGAAACTGCTGGAATCGGACTGGGTCCAGTCTGACTAATAAGGGCTGCATCAGACCGGACCCCACGGCTCGTATTTCTATAAAATTTTTACACTTCTTCTGATATAAAATACCCTCACCCTATGCCTTTTCTTTTTAACATGTATTTACAACATCTTCGGCTACCACAGAATTTCATACATCAACAATGCCCTTGTAGTCAGGCAATAGTAATACTGACATTCAATCTGTCCCTTGACAGTCTTCGATAGTATTCAATTATGCTAATTTTTTACTTCAAGCTCCTTTGACAGGTTGTTTTTAAATAGTTTATTCTTTGACTTATTCAAGGTCTATCCTATGGTATAGCTCCAAGTTTATTCTCTTCCCTACTGAGATCCAATTTCTACAAAGCAGATTGAATAGTGATTCTTTTCCCTGCTGTGATACTGTTTCTAGCATGTTATAAAGTTCTATACAATTTTGAATTTCTGAAATTTCTGTTCTATTGCACTGATGAATCTTTTAAATTGCAAATTATATGGTTTCAATTGCTGTTACTGTTTGTATTAAGTTTTTAATTTTAATTCCAGTAGAGTTAACATACAGTGTTATATTAGTTTCAGGTGTAAAATATAGTGATTCAACAGGCCTATACATTACTCAGTGCTCATCATGATAAGTGTACTCTTATTCCCCTTCACCTGTTTCACCCATCCCCTCACCCACCTCCCCTCTGGTAGCCATCAGTTCTCTATAGTTAAGAGTGTTTCTTAGTTCATCTCTCTCTCTCTTTTTTCCCCTTTGCTTATTTGTTTAGTTTCTTAAAGTTCATACATACGAGTGAAATCATATGGTATTTGTCCTTCTCTGACTGGCTTATCTTGCTTAGCATTATACCCTCTACCTCCAACCATGTCATTGCAAAAGGCACAATTTCATTCTTCTTTATGGCTGAGTAATATTCCACAGTATATACCACATCTTCTTCATCCATTCATCAATTGATGGACACGGGCTGCTTACATAATTTGGCTATTGTAAATAATGCTGCAGTAAGCACTGGGGTGCATATATTCCTTTGAATTAGTGTTTTTGTATTCTTTCAGTAAATACCCAGTGGTGTGGTTACTGGATCATAAGGTAGCTCTATTATTAACTTTTTGAGAAAACGCCATACTCTTTTCTACAGTGGCTGTACCAGTTTGCACTCCTACCAATAGTGTACAAGGGTTCCTATTTCTCCACATCCTCTCCAACACCTGTTGTTTCTTGTGTTGTTGATTGTAACCATTCTGACAGGTATGAGTGATACCTCATTGTGGTTTTGATCTGCATTTCCCTTATGATGAGTGATGAACATCTTTTCATGTGTCTATTGGCCATCTGTAGGTCTTCTTTGGAAAAATGTCTGTTCATGTCTTCTGCCCATTTTCAAATTAGATTATTTGGTTTGGGGCTGTTGAGTTATATCAGTTCTTTATATATTTTGGATACTAACCCTTTATCAGAGATTTCAGTTTGCAAATATATTCTCCCATTCAGTAGGTTGTCTTTTAGTTTTGTTGATTGTTTCCTTTGCTGTGCAGAAGCTTTTAATTTTGATGTAGTCCCAATAGTTTATTTTTGCTTTTGTTTCCCTTGCCTCAGGAGACATACCTAGAAAAATGTTGCTATGGCTGATGTCAGAGAGATTACTGCTTGTGTTCTCTTCTAGGATTTTGATGGTTTCCTGTCTCACATTTAGGTCTTTAACCCATTTTGAATTTATTTTTTGTGTATGGTGTAAGAAAGTGATCCAGTTTCATTCTTTTGCATGTAACTGTCCAGTTTTCCTAACACCATTTGTTGAAGAGACTGTCTTTTTTTCCCATTGCAGATTCTTTCCTGCTTCGTCGATGATTAATTGACCATATAGTTGTGGGTTCATTTCTGGGTTTTCTATTCTGTTCCATTGATCTATGTGCCTGTTTTTGTGCCAGTACCATATGTTTTGATTACTACAGCTTTGTAGTATAACTTGAAATCTGGAATTGTGATACCTCCAGCTTTGCTTTTCTTTTTCAAGATTATTTTGGATATTTGGGGTCTTCTGTGGTTCTCTGCAAATTTTAGGATTGTTTGTTCTAGTTCTGTGAAAAATGTTGGTATTTTTTTTATTATGTTCAGTTAGCCAGCATACAGTACATCATTAGTTTTTTTATGTAGTGTTCAACAATTCATTAGTTGCGTATAGCACAACCCAGTGTTCATCACAACACGCCCTCCTTAATACCCATCACCTGGTTACCCCATCCCCCCCACAACCCTCCCCTCTGTAACCCTCAGTTTGTTTCCCGGAGTCCAGAGTCTCTCATGGTTTGTCTCCCTCTCTGATTTCTTCCCGTTCAGTTTTCCCTCCCTTCTCCTATGGTCTTCTGTGCTATTTCTTATATTCCACATATGAATGAAACCATATGATAATTGTCTTTCTCTGCTTGGCTTACTTCACTTAGCAAAATACCCTCCAGTTCCATCCATGTCAAAGCAAATGGTGGGTATTCATCTTTTTGATGGCTGAGTAATATTCCATTGTATATATGGACCACATCTTCTTTTCCATTCTTCTGTTGAAGGGCATCTCGGCTCCTTCCACAGTTTGGCTATTGTGGACATTGCTGCTATGAACATTGGGGTGGAGATGCCCCTTCTTTTCACTACATCTGTATCTTTGGGGTAAATACCTAGTAGTGCAATTGCTGGGTCATAGAGTAGTTCTATTTTTAACTTCTTGAGGAACCTCCATACTGTTTTCCAGAGTGGCTGCACCAGTTTGCATTCCCACCAACAGTGTAAGAGGTTTCCCCTTTCTCCGGATCCTCACCAACATCTGTCATTTCCTGTCTTGTTAATTTTTGCCATTCTAACTGGTGTAAGGTGGTATCTCATTGTGGTTTTGATTTGTATTTCCCTGATGGCTAGTGATGTTAAACACTTTTTCATGTGTCTGTTAGCCATTTGTATGTCTTCTTTGGAGAAGTGTTTGTTCATGTCTTCTGTCCATTTCTTGACTGGTTTTGGGGTGCTGAGTTTGAGAAGTTCTTTATAGATCTTGGATACCAGCCCTTTATCAGAAATGTCACTTGCAAATATCTTCTCCCATTCCATGGGTTGCCTCTTAGTTTTGTTGACTGTTTCCTTTGCTGTGCAAAAGCTTTTTATCTTGATGAAGTCCCAAAAGTTCATTTTTGCTTTTGTTTCCCTTGCCTTTAGAGACGGGTCTTGAAAGAAGTTGCTGTGGCCAATGTCAAAGAGGTTACTGCCTATGTTCTCCTCTAGGATTTTGATGGATTCCTGTCTCACATTGAGGTCTTTCATCCATTTTGAGTTTATCTTTGTGTATGGTGTAAGAGAATGGTCTAGTTTCATTCTTCTGCATGTGGTTGTCCAGTTTTCCCAGCACCATTTATTGAAGAGACTGTCTTTTTTCCATTGGATATTTTTTCCTGCTTTGTCGAAGATTAGTTGACCATAGAGTTGAGGGTCCATTTCTGGGGTCTCTATTCTGTTCCATTAATCTATCTGTCTGTGATGTTACATGTGTCTAGGAATTTATCTATTTCTTCCAGATTGCCCAATTTGTTGGCATATAATTTTTCATAATATTCTTTTATAATTTTTTATATTTCTGTAGAGTTGGTTGTTATTTCTAGAGCAATCTACACATTCAATGCAATCCCTATCAAAATAGTATCCACTTTTTTCAAAGAAATGGAACAAATAATCCTAAAATTTGTATGGAACCAGAAAAGACCCCGCATAGCCAGAGGAATGTTGAAAAAGAAAAGCAAACCTGGCGGCATCACAATTCCAGACTTCAAGCTCTATTACAAAGCTGTAATCATCAAGACAGTACGGTACTGGCACAAAAATTTTCATTCATTTCTTATTGCTGGAAGGTCATAGTCCTTTCTTCTGGTTGGAGGAGGAAACACGCCGGTGGAGAAGGCAAGCCAGCATTTACTCAGCCCTGCTCTCTGGGGTGGACAAATTCTCAGCTGGTGGATGGGCTGCTTTGGTGTCTCTGCCATCTTGTGGTTTTGGGCTTTCTGGGCGTCTGCCCTCACGTTTGAAGGCGCAGCACTATCGCCATTGGGTCTTATCTCCTTGATTCCCCATGTCTTCATTGCTGTCCTCTCTAGGCGGTCTTTGGCATGGACGACCCCTGAGAATCACTGTCTGTAACTCCCCCCGCCCCCATCCCTATTCTGTCTCACTGGTCTACCTTGCTCTCCTGCACCCTGCTTGTCAGCACCCTCCATCCCTTCCCCCTGCGCAGGAGGGGTGGAGTGCAGTGGTTGCCAGAGGTAGGGTCCCCGCACCGGCAGGTGGGCTCAGTAGCCTGGGCAGGGTGGGTGCTGTGGGGCCTGGCCTCAGGGAACACTCTCCCACCCCTCCTTCTTTCCCCACTCTCACTGTTCTGGTACTTTTGTGGGAGGATGCTGAACCAGGGCTAGGATGCGCTCCTCTGCATAGTTCCTGCCTTGCTCTGGGGCACCAACACAGCCTGAAGCATTGGTTCCTCTGAGGACATCAAGCCCCACAGTCTCTGCAAAGGTACTTCTCCGGGTTCTTCTTCTTTATGGCAGTCTGGTGTACAAATACATCTTCCTTGATATCATTCCTGTTGATGAAACCAGATATATCTGTTTCTTACATGGAACCATTTTACTGTTTCCACAACCTTTCTTGCGGTGACATTCTTGTCCCTGCCAGCAGGTGCCTCAGTGTGAGGCTCTTGGTACCCACTCCCTGGGCCACTGTGGGTGGTGCGGGGCTGGGTGTCACCAAGCAGTGCTGACGGTCGGTGGCTGTGAGCTGCCCTGCATCCCTGTCACTGCACAGGGTTGTGGTCACGGTGACTGGGCCGGCTTCTGCCACTGTGGCTCCTCCCAGGTGTGTGTAACTAGTCCTTTGGTGGTGGGGGTGCTGCTCAGGGCTCTCTGGGGTCCACTTTCTATTCATGCTCTGGATCCAACTCTAACAGTACACTTTAAATGAGTGAATCCTGTGGTGTGTGAATTAATACCTCCAGAAAGCTGTTTTAGAAAATCTTTTTTTTATTATGTTCAGTTAGCCAACATATAGTCCATCATTAGTTTTTGATGTAGTGTTCAATGATTCACGAGTTGCATATATCACCCAGTGCTCATCACAACACGTGCCCTCCTTAATACCCCTAACCCGGTTACCCCATCCCCGCACCCCTCTCCCCTCTGAAACCCTCAGTTTGTTTCCCATACTTAAGAGTCTCTCATGGTTTTTTTATTCCCCCCCTTCAGTTTTCCCTCCCTTCCCTTATGGTCCCCTATGCTATTCCTTACGTTCCACATATAAGTGAAACCATATGATAATTGCCTTTCTCTGCTTGACTTATTTCACTTAGCATAATCCCCTCCAGTTCCACCCATGTCAATGCAAATTGTGGGTATTCATCCTTTCTGATGGCTGAGTAATATTCCATTGTATATATGGACCACATCTTCTTTATCCATTCTTCTGTTGAAGGGCATCTCAGCTCCTTCCACAGTTTGGCTATTGTGGACATTGCTGCTATGAACACTGGGGTGGAGATGCCCCTTCTTTTCACTACATCTGTATCTTTGGGGTAAATACCTAGTAGTGCAATTGCTGGGTTGTAGAGTAGCTCTATTTTTAACTTTTTGAGTTAAAAAATACTGTTACATACTGTTTTCCAAAGTGGCTGTACCAGCTTGCATTCGCACCAACAGTGTAAGAGGGTTCCCTTTCTCCATATCCTCACCAACATTTGTTGTTTCCTGCCTTGTTAATTTTAGCCATTCTAACTGGTGTGAGGTGGTATCTCATTGTGGTTCTAATTTGCATTTCCCTGATGCCGAGTGATGTTGAACATTTTTTCATGTGTCTGTATATCTTCTTTGGAGAAGTGTCTGTTCATGTCTTCTGCCCATTTCTTGACTGGATTATTTGCTTTTTGGCTGTTCAGTTTGATAAGTTCTTTATAGATTTTGGATACCAGCCCTTTATCCGAAATATCATTTGCAAATATCTTTTCCCATTCCATGGGTTGCCTCTTAGTTTTGTTGACTGTTTCCTTTGCTGTGCAAAAGCTTTTTATCTTGATGAAGTCCCAAAAGTTCATTTTTGCTTTTGTTTCCCTTGCCTTTGGAGATGTGTCTTGAAAGTCTTGATAGTAAGGGATAGCCTGAAAATAAAACTGATTAGAGCCACATATCCCAGGATCGAGGGCCAGTTTGGTAATCTGGGCCTCTATTTTCACATGTAGAAGATGTACTAGATGAGCCCTAAGATTCTTTCCACCATTTAGAATACAAGAGTCTACAAAAGACAGGTGAAGAGCATTAAGACAAGTTTCTCTGCTTGAAATTGAGGCTCCCCTTTATGTAAGGTCAAGTGTTGGTTTCTTCGTGTTTGTGGCAGGTGGTGGGGAAATCCCCCTGAGAGTTCCCCATCTACTGTTTTGTTAGAGACACTGAAATCAAGTGGAAGAGAAGAAAGAAAAGTCTATGAAGACAGTAATTTAATCCTGGCTGTGATGTTGGAGCCTTGATCTGGTCCTAGGCAGTCCTTAGGGGATTGGGCCAAGTTCCAAATCACCCATGATGAGTTGCAACCCAGGATGTTGCTGTCCACCCTACCCCCATCACTCTAATGCCCCATTTGTATTTCATAAATTATGCCTATCTTTATCTGTATAGAGAAAAATTTAGTATATTACTCCTCATTCTGTTAAACTCCAGAATACAGAAGCAGGCAGTGTATAGGAATCACTGCAGACTTTGGCTCAAAATAAGAAGAAATTTTCTAATAATTAAAACGATATGAAAATGGAGTGACAATCTGATAATATGGTGAAACTCATTAGTGGGCATGTCCAAGAAAGAGATCATTCCGCCAAGACTGCAATCGAGCAGTTCTCAAACTTTCTCTGCATCAGAAACCTGGGAAGCTTGTCACAGGTCACTCAGCTCTCTCCCAGAGCTTCTGATTCAGCAGGTTTAGGGCAGAGCCATACAATCTGCTTTTCTAACAAATTCCCAGGTGCTGCTGGTGTCGCTAATCTGGGGACCACACTTTGAGAACCACTGCTAAAGAGGATCTCCTGCCGTTGGGCTGGATGCCATAGTAGATAACTTCCAAGTTATGTGTCAGCTCTGAGATTCTGTGAATCCATGGAAGGCCCATACAGGGCAAACAATCAAGTTCCAAAGGGATGAATTTGCTCCAAAAATAGAACTCAGTTCACTTTAGTTCAAAGAACCGAGTACTTACAGAACACTCATTATGTTCTTAGCAGTATGCTATTAAGTACTTAAGGTACTATTCAAAAATTTACAGCAAATAATCCTGGCTCTCAAAAAGCCTACATTTGAACTAGAAAGGCAAACCCTAGTTCCTCCACGTAACTTTTGCCTATTTGACAAATATTCATTATGTTTCTATGTTTCTACTATTCTTCCATCTATAAGCTACACATGGGGGTACAAAGTGGGGCGGGGAAGGTGATCCAATCTAAGAAGTACATAAAGTTATAATCTTTCTAAAAATTTATTTGTATGTAAATGGGAAAAGATACCTACTTCCCAAGATCATTAAATTAGATATGAGAATTAAATTAGATAATTGTTTACAGAAGTGCCTATGATAGGTGCTCAATAAATACAGTAGTCCCCTCTAATCCATGGTTTCAGTTACCCATGGTCGCTCATGGTCCGGAAGCAGATGATCCTCCTTCTGACTGTAGTGAGAAGGTCAATAGTAGCCTGCCACTAGGTCACAGCGCCTACATCATTCTCCTCACTTCATCTCCTCACGTAGGCATGCTCTCATCTCAAATCACCACAAGAAGAAAGGTGAATACAGTGCAATACTGAGAGAGAGAGACCACATTCACGTAACTGTTATTACAGCATATTGTTATAATTGTTCTATTTTATTACTAGCTGTTGTTAATCTCTTACTGTGCCCAATTTATAAATTAAACTTTATCATAGGTATGTATGTATAGGAAAAAAAAACAGTATATGTGGGGTTCGGTACTATTTGTGATTTCAGGCATCCACCGGGGGTCCTGGAACGTACCCCCCAGGTATTAAGGGGAGACTACTGCACTTCTTTTGTCTGGGATGCTTCATATCAGACATAAAACTTGATCAGGTCCTTGAGAGCTGACGAAGTAAGTTCATGGCTGTCATATCTCCATGGAACAAGTGAGCAGGGTATTTTTCTAAACACTCCTCACTGTGATCTGGTTCCTCCCACTGTCGCAGTTTCTCCCCCTCTACCAATAGCAGCAGAACTAAGTCTCAGAGGACCCCGGGAAAAGCTGTAAGAGCCATGTCATCACTGGTGCCACCATTCCTAAGTACCCCGGGGGGTGATGAGCTGATAAGCAGCAGTGTACAGAGTTTCTCAACTTCGGCACCATGACTTCTTGGGTTAGATAGTGTTTTGTTACTGGGGGCTGTTTGTGCATCGTAAGATGTTTAGCAGCATCCCAGGCCCCTATGCTCTAGAAGTTAGCAGCACTCCTTCCCTGATTGTAACATCCAAAAATGTCTCCAGACACTTCCAAATGTCCCTGTGGGGTAAAATCATCCCCAGTTGAGAAACACTGGTGTAGATGGATTCTCACACACATAGAATTGCCAGATTTAGCAAGTAAGAATACAGGACCCCTGAAAAGGCAACCCATAAAGTGGGAGAAAATATTGGTACATCATATATCTGATATACGGTAGCGGGGATGAATTTCCAGAGTATACAAAGAACTCCTACAACTCAACAACAATAACAAAAAACACCAATTCAAAAATGGACAAAGGACTTGCATAGACAGTTCTCTACAAGACATATAAATGGCCAAAAAGCACGTAAAAAGCTGCTCATCATCTCTAGCTATTAGGGAAATGCAAATCAAAATGACAATGAAGCAGAGGGGGGAAATGACGGAACGGAAGAAAATATTTGCCCTAGTAGAATGGTGGTTGCCAGGGCCTGGGGAGGGGAAATGGGGAGATGTTATTCACTGGATATCAAGTTTCAGTTATGCAAGATGAATACGTTTCTAGAGATCCACTGTACCACATGGCATCTGTTGCTAACAATATGGTCTCGTGCACCTGGCACATGTTAAGAGAGTAGATCTCAAACAGTAATAATAAAATAAAATGGAAAAAACCACAATGAGATATTTCTTCGCACTTATGGCTATTCTAAACATAATTGTTTAAAGCATGGAAAATAAGAAGTGTTGGCAAAGATGAGGAGAAATCGAAATCCTTGTGTACTGCTGGTGGGAATATAAAATGATATGGCTGCTGCGGAAACAGTTTAATGGTCCACCAAAAAGCTAAACACAGAATTACCCTATGATCTGGCAATTCTACTTCTAGTGAATTCCAACAAAAATAAAAGCAGGGACTTCAACAGAGAGTTATACTCCAATGTCCACAGCAGTAGACGAAAGGTGAAACACCCCAAATGTCCATCAACAGATGAATGGATAAACAAAATGTGGTACATACAGTGGAATAAGATTCAGCCTTAAAAAGGAAGGGAATTTTGATACATGTTACAACATGGATGAACCTTGAAAACATGATGCTAAATGAAGCAAGACAGACACAAAAGGACAAATATTCTATGACCCCACTGATAGAAGGCACCTAGAAAAGGCAGATTCATAGAGACAGAAGATATTGTAGATGTTCCTGGGGCATGTGGGAGGGGGTGGAGGGTTCTTTTACAATGGGTACAGTTTCTGTTTGGGATGATGAAAAAGTTCTGGAAACGCAAAGTTGTGATGGTTGCACAATATTGCGAATGTACTTCACGTCACTGAATTACATACTTGAAAATTGCTAAAAGGGTAAGTCTTATGTAAATTTCATCACAACAACAAAAAAATGTTGAATACAGGACCACCCAATTACATTTGAAATTGATGTGAGCAATGAATTTTTTGGCACAAGTATGTCATGTGCAATTTTTAGGATGTACTTATACTAAAAAAAATGTTATTGTTTTTCTGACATTCGAATGTAGCTCGGCAGTCTGCATGTTCTCTGGCAACCCTTACAGGAGATGCTCAGTCTTAACTTAGGGAGAAACAAAGAAATGGAAAGGATTCCAGAGATGTTTTAGGATTAACGCTGTTAGGACTTGGTGACCAAATGGAATGAGCACATGCTGAAGAGGGCAGAATTTCAAATAGCACTGAGGCTTCTGTTTTATAGCACAGGGATGCCATTCATGGAGAAAAAGAGCCACCACGAACATTCAGTTCATTCATTTGTACCACTTAACCCGTATACTTTGTTGACATTGTTATACAGGCTATCCAGACCTCAGTGAGGAAATAAGGAGCATAGGGTCCAGCAGGGTCAAGGACAGGTAAGGAGACAGTGACAATGGGTTATGAAGAGTTCCATGACGGAGGGAGTAGCCGCTGCAAGGACAGCATGTGGCAGGGGTTCCTAGACAGGATCAGATGGCAGCTCACTGGAATCTGGAATAGGCGAGAAGCAGCATCAGGAGCCCTTGGAAGACTACTGGGGACAGTCCTGGCCTCCTGGGCTGTCACCTGGGGTGACCACAAGGAATCTCACTTTTTTATTGTCTTCCAAAGATCAATGTCCTAAGGAGGAACTTCACAGCTCCCAACCCAGGCAAACCTGTTGCCAGCAGATTCAGATAATATCTTGCAAACTGGAATGACTACCGTCTGCCCTGCAGCCTTCCTGGAATAATGATTTTAAAGATAAAATATAAAATATATGGTCAGGGTCCTTACCAACCACAGGTCTCCAAGCCGCCAATGTGCGGCAGCCAGTGGGACCTGGGAAATGGGCAGCTTCTCGGTTGGGTTGATTCCTTGGCTTCCCTTCTGCACTGGCTAAACTGGCCCCCTCTGCTGTCTCGTTATACTGTGCGCATCCATAAATTATCACTTCATTAGACACGTTGTAGCACCACTAAAATTACATCTGCAAAACGCACCATTAAAGTACTAGGGCTGGCTCCGGAAGAATGAGTCATCGAGATTAAAGAAAAGCCATTTCTAAAATCCTGGCATTTCTTGGGAAATTCCCTGAGGCTGCTCAGTGGGAAATTAAATTGCCTTGTTAGCCAACTGGATTCTTTGTAACCTTCTGTGCCTAGAGACACAGCCTCTTCTCATCTCCTTTTGGATCTTTCTACTTGGTAGGCAGGGTGAATTTTCTGTCAAGTTTGGTGAAGATTCAGAGGTGTCTGGCTGGTAAATCAGCCGAAATCCTGGGGCAGGCGGGGCAAGGCAACTTGAATATATGCTGCACCTTGATTTCAATCCAAGTGAGTGTAATCTTACCTTATTCTTGCTTGGGCATGGGAGGCATGGGGGCAGACCCCAAGAAGAACAAGAGGGATGAGCAAAAGGGGCTGCAGATGGAATTTTTAGAGCAGTACAACTATTCTGTATGATACTGTAATCGGCATATATGTCATTATACACTTGTCCAAACCCAT
Organism: Phoca vitulina; assembly: GCF_004348235.1. NCBI lineage: Eukaryota > Metazoa > Chordata > Mammalia > Carnivora > Phocidae > Phoca > Phoca vitulina. The sequence continues at coordinate 18,111,743 of NW_022589737.1, forward strand.
AGAATGTACACCAAGAATGAACCCTAATGCAAACTAGATTTTAGGTAACAATGTATCAATATTGGCTCATCGCTTGTAACAAATGCACCCCACTAGTGCCAGGTATTAGTAATAGGAGAAACTAGGTGGGGAGTGAGGGGAACTTTCTATACTTTGAGCTCAATTTTCTGTAAACCTAAAACTGCTAAAAATGAAATAAAGTCTCCTAATTTAAAAACAAGAGAGGGGGGCTGCCAAGTCTTCCCAGGGTAGGACTGGGATGGAGGCAGGACAGGCAAGGAATGGATTCATTCATAAATGCGTGAGGTCCAAGCAAGCAGGACTGTAACCACTTAGAAGGCAGGGACGATTTTATGAATCTCTGTATGTGTACATCATAATATGTTTGCTGTATGAGTGAATGAGTCAATCAATGAATGAAACTGATTTAAGGCGGTTATCAAAGGGTAAATGATCTAGAAACACCAAGGAATCTTTCTCAAAAGATACAAACCCATTTGTCTATCCCTCCAGCCCATAAGATTTGCAATACACACCCACATGTGTGGACAACACCCCCACACACACACACACATACACATAAAGCTGCCTCATCCGCAGCCGATCCCTAGATTGAGAGCTACAGTTTTTAGGGATCTCCTCACCCTTCATGCACATAACTATAGGATAAATGTATTATTGCCCTGTGTTGCCTGGGGGAGACCCAGGCTAAGAAAGAACCCATCTTTGCCAAATTAATTTTGCATGTGACAGAGCCCTACATGCAGGCAGAGAATGCAGCTTTCCAGAAGCATATGCAACAAGTTCTCTGCTTCTCTTCTTACTGCTTCTCTCTACCTGGGCAGAAGCCTCCCTCCAAGTGCTTACTGGACTTCATTAAGTATTCCAGAAGGCCTCTGTTAAAACACCTGAACCACTCCTATTCTCTCCCCATGGCACCGAAGCATGGCCCATTTACCTGATGATCTAGCTGGCATCTTACTCCTCGGGAAGAGGAGGCAGGGTAAGAAGCCATCCTGGATTATAAGAGGGTGTGGAGGAGGCTGGCAGTGGAAGGTCAGTTCTAGAAGGGTATTGAAGGCCTGGCTTAAGCTTTGGATTCAGGGAATCATGAAAGAGTTGGCATTTAAGCTCAGGTTTAGGAATAAATAGTAATTTCCATGCAGGCAGAGAAGGGCAGAAGGAATTAAAATCAGTTTGTTTCAGAGATTAAGAGTTGGCCCATTGCCCACTGCCCAAATCTGACGGCAAGAGAGAGGCAGTTTTAGGTTGCTTATGCATGGGGTCCTGAGCCCACATTAGCTTTAGAGGAAAGGTTGGTCTCAGAGCTGAGCAACTACCCAGTGAGCTCCAGCCCTGGACAGTCTGGGCATTTCTGGCTTAGAGCCTACTCTACTTAGGTAAACTTGCCCCTTCTCCCTTCCTGTCTCCCTCCCTCTCTCCTTCCCTCTTCTTCATTCTCTTCCTCCTCCTCCTCCTGTTTTTTTCCTTTTTCTCTTTCTTTCTTTCTTTCCCTCTCTCTCCCTTCCTTCCTTCTTTCCTTTCCTTTTCTCTTCTCTTCTGTTCTTTTCTTTCTTTCCTTCTCTTTCTGTTGTTGTTAGAAATACCACGAACATGTTCCAGCTGTCCAATTTCTTAGCTTGTCTAAGAGGTAAAGCAGGGTGAGCTCACTCCACGGGAACTTGGAAAGATTTCCCCAAGCCCAGAAACAACACAGCGTGTCTCACATTCAGAAGTGCCACATAGAAGCCTGTGATACCAGCTGAGCAAAGTATTAACTTTATGAATTACACTAGTGCTTCTCAAACTTTAATGTGCATACAAACTACCTGGGGATCTTGTTAAATTGTAGGTTCTGATTCAGTAAAGCTAGGCTGGAGCCTGAAATTCTGCATTTCTAACCAACTCCCAGAGGTTGCTGTTGATTCTAATTGGTGGGACCCACTCTTTGAGTAGCAAAGGATAGATACCCCACCCCAATGTAGAAGGGAGCAAGTTCTCAGCCTCGTTTGTAGAGTATATGAAAGAATGTTCGCCCATCACCTGTCTGCCCATGGCTACTTCCAGGTACCATTTTCTGGGAACGGAAGGGGCATGCTGTGGTCTGACTGTTGGTTCAGAACATATTCATATACACGCATCACTACCCCCAGACAGTAGGCATCAGCTTGGACTAGTTGTCAATAAGTTTCTTTCAACTAAACTGTGTGAACAAGGCAAGATGAGAAGAGTGAATCTAAATTCTTTTTTTTTTTTCAAGTAAAAAAAAGGTATTAACATTCACTAAAATGTCTGTTTGTCATCACTTTATTCATAGCATCTACCCTAGAACAGACTTTGGCACATGATAGGTACTGAATGTACAAATGAGTGAATAATAATAGTTATCATGCACTGAGCATGGAGTATGTGTCAGACTCAACACAAATATCTCATTGCTTTCCTACAACCAGAAGGAGTCTTTATTAATTCCAATCCTACTGGTGGGTCAACTAATGCTTAAATAGCTTGCTGAGCTAATAGACTTAGTGGTAAAGCTCAGGCTAAAGCTTTCTTTATACCTTCTGTGGCCAGTCATCATTCTAGCCTGTACTCTGGAGACTTTCCAGTGTGCGGGCATTCCCCAGGCTCAGGAGGGTAACTGGACAAGGGAAGGAAAGGTATATTGAGAAAACAGTCAAGCAAAGGTTGAACTATCTTTGTGGCACCACTGAGGCCGGGGGCACTCCATGGGGACCATTTGTAAGCAGGCCACATGTATTAAGAATGGTAACAGAGCCAGCCATTGTTCGCTCTCAGACCCCTTCTCTGCATTTCACAAACTCCCTTGTCTACTGGCTTCTGGGTGGTAAGGCCAGTAGGATGCATTGGCAGGCGAGAGCAGAAACCAAGATAATTCTGTCTTTCCCAATTTGCCTTGGGTGGCACTTCTGGCAGTGGCCATCTCCTCTGAGCCCCAGCTTCTGTGACCTCTCACCTTGTGGTTCCACCTCTGACTGGCTGTCCCCACTGTGGTTCCAACTCTAAGCACAGAGTTCCAGCATCGCGCTTTGACAAGGCTCCCTTGTTCTGTCATCCAGCCGGACCTAGGGATGGAGCAGCATCCTGCTGTTCCTAATCATAGGATTGTCTCACCTTCTCATGCTTAGCTTCTAAGCTCTTTCATCTTTTCTATAACCAATTCCTTATATTAAATTCCCTCTGTTGAAAGACTTAGAGTTGTACCCAAATAATCCAATTAAAAATGAGCAGAAGACGTGAACAGGCATTTCTCCAAATAAGACATCCAGATGGCCAACAGACACATGAAAAGTTGCTCGACGTCACTCATCCTCAGGGAAATGCAAGTCAAAACCACAACGAGATATCACCTCACACCTGTCAGAATGGTTAAACTAAAAAACACAAGAAACAGCAAGCGTTGGTAAGGATGTGGAGAAAAAGGAACACTTGTGCACTGTGGGTGGGAGACTGGTGCAGCCACTGTGGAAGACAGTATGGAAGTTCCTCAGAAAGTTAAAAATAGAACTACCCTATGATCCAGCAATCACACTACAGGGTATTTACCCAAAGGATACAAAAAACAGTAATTCAAAGGAATACATGCACCCCAACATTTATAGCAACATTATTTACAATAGCCAAACTATGGAAGCAGAGCAAGTGTCCTTTGATAGATGAATGGATGAAGATGGAGTAGATAGATACACAACGAAGTATCATTCAAGCATAAAAAGAATGAAATCTTCCATTTGCAACCCCATGGATGGAGCTAGAGAGTATAATGCTAAGCGAAATAAGTCAGAGAAAGACAAATACCATATGATTTCACTCATATCTGGAACTGAAGAAACAAAACAAATGAGCAAAGGGACAAAAAAGAGAGAGAGAGAGAGAGAGACAAACCAAGAAACAGACTCTTAACAAACCAGCGGTTACCAGAGGGGAGGTGGGTGGAGGATGGGTGTAATAGGTGATGGGGGTTTAAGAGTACAGTTATCATGATGAAAAAATAAAATAAAATAATATTTTTAAAAGAATAGATATTTTAGTAGGCACTTTTCAGCTCTGAAATGTATAATTTCTACTGAGAGGCCCAGTTTCAATCAAATAAAGCATAGCAACCAATGTGTATCATTGTCCAACCTCAGACAAATTAATCCATGAGTTTCCTCTCACTGGAGTAGACCACATTAATATCAGTGACACTTGCCCAAGACAGCTGGAACAAGGATTCTTTCATCAGATGGCCTCAAAAATCCCTCCTATGTTTATGATAAATATAAGGTAGACTAAGAGCTCTTTAAGATCTGTCTTGCCCACCATAATATTCCCAACACCTAGCACAGTACTTAGTATTTAATACGTACCAAGTAAACATTTGTTAAATAAATGACTGGCGGTTCTTGGATTCCTGGGCCTATGATTCTATTATTGGTGTCTGAAGCTTATTTTATAACACTTACCACACTGTGTTGTAGCTGTTACTTTATCTGTTATCTGCGCTCCTTTCTGACCTCCCTAAGGACAGGGGCTGCTTTTTTAATCTTTACTAACCAGGACTGCACACAACAGAAAGCAAATGCTAAGCAAATGTTTGTTGGAGACAGGGAGGACAATAGATGAACAAATGAGTAAGTTCTTTGATCCACAATTTTGTGACTTGTGAACATATCAACTGCACACCTCTTGTCAGAGATTCACTTTAAAAAAGAAAAATCAAGACATAAGTGATAAAGACCCATAACAAAATGGCAGAAGGGATTCCAGGGAGAAAGCTGACTATGGAAATAATTGCTAATGTTCCAGAGGGGACGTTTTGTATCTGAAATCAGTCAGGGTAGAGGAGAAACCTACCAGGTTCACGTCCCCTCCCTACGTGCTGAGAGGTGACGATTCAAACTTTCCAGAACTTATTGTCTAGATTAGTGGTCAGCAAGCTTCTCTGGTAAAGGGCCAGATAGTAAATATTTTCAGCTTTGCAGGCCAGATGTCCCCAATGCAACTACTCAGCTCTGCTCTAGAGCCAAAGCGGCCATAGATAGTATGTAAGCAAATGGGTGCGACTGCTTCCCAATAAAACTTTATTTATGAACCTTGCAATTTGAGTTTCACATAATTTTCATATGTCGTGAAACATTATTGTCTTTTTGATTTCTTAAATAAGTGAAGCACAGGGATCTTTGAGGGCAGTTGAAACTATTCTGTATGATACTTTGATGGTGGCTACATGTCATTATGTATTTGTCAAAGCCCACAGTGTGTCCAACAGCAAGAGAACCCTGTGGGTTCTATGAACTACGGACTTTAGTGAATAATAATGTCTTAATATAGGTTTATGAATTTTAACAAATTTGCCACACTAATGGAAGATGTGAATAGGGGAAACTATATGTTGGGGGGGGGGTGGGGGGAGGTGGACACATGGAACTGTATGTACTATCTGCTCAATTATTCTGTAAATCTAGAACTGTACTTTATTTTATTTTTTTTTTAAGATTTTATTTATTTATTTGACAGAGGAAGAGAGACACCGAGAGCAGGAACACAAGCAGGGGGAGTGGGAGAGGGAGAAGCAGGCTTCCCGCCGAGCAGGGAGCCCGATGTGGGGCTCGATCCCAGGACCCTGGGATCATGACCTGAGCCAAAGGCAGACGCCTAACCGACTGAGCCACCCAAGCGCCCCTAGAACTGTACTTTAAAAAAGATCTTTAGGGGCGCCTGAGTGGCTCAGTCGTTAAGCGGCTGCCTTCAGCTCAGGTCATGATCCTAGGGTCCTGGGATCGAGCCCCACGTCAGTCTCCCTGCTCGGCGGGGAGCCTGCTCCTCCTTCTCCCTCTGCTGCTCCCCCTGCTCATGCTCTCGCTCTCTCTCCCTGCTCATGCACTCACTCTTCCCTGAGATGAGAGTCAGGGGCACCTTCTGTGGAGTCTTGAGCTGACCACTGCCCTCTCACACAGCAGTGACCAAGGCCCTCTGCAGAAATCATAGCATGAGATCAGAAGTCTCCAGATTGGGGCACCTGGGTGGCTCAGTAGGTTAAGCGCCTGCCTTCGGCTCTGGTCATGATCCCGGGGTCCTGAGATCGAGTCCCAAGTTGGGCTCCCTGCTCAGCTGGGAGTCTGCTTCTCCCTCTCCCTCTGCCCCTCCCCCTGCTTATGCTCGCTCTCTCTCTCTCTGTCAAATAAATAAATAAAATCTTAAAAAAAATAAAGAAGTCTCCAGATTTTTCTAATACTGTGGAACAACTTTTTGCATTCATTTCAGAGATTAATCCTTATAGAAGGGAAGAAAAAAACAGGGGTAGGAAGAGAAGAAGGATTAGTAATGAAGAAAAAAAGGAGAAAATTCTCAGATCAAGTTCTGCTGAGCCCGCTTTTCTGCCTCTCTGCTCAATGTTCTCTAATTCAGAGCCCCTGAGAGGCAGGCAGGGATGTGCTTCTGTGTCCCTTCTCCATGATCAGATGCTGATAATGAGAAGGTGCACAGGGGAACTGTAAATTCAGACAAATATGAACAAAGCATTGTGTCCTTAGAAGGATGAAAAGAATTCGAGACTTAAGTTGGTGTGGTTTCCTTAGGTCAGTCAATATTTAACAAGCACTTACCATACATCAGGCCCCGAGCTGAGTGAGGATAAAAAGAGAAGTGAGCAGAATTTTGTGTCCCTGTCTTCAGGAAACTGATGATGGAACATTTGTATATAAAAGAGGATCATCTTTATCCTCTCTCTTTGAACAAAGAAATTGATTTGCCCCCTCTGCTCTTTAGTGCAACAAGGTAAGCACAATTCCAAGGGAACTCCCACTCAAGCTCTTGGATTTTTTTTTAAGATTTTATTTTTTTATTTATTTGAGAGAGAGAGAGAGAGATAGCATGAGCATAGGGAGGAGAGGGAGAAGCAGGCTCCCCACTGAGCAGGGACCTGGGACCCCATCCCAGAACCCTGGGATCATGACCTGAGCCAAAGGCAGATGCTTAACCTACTGAGCCACCCAGGCGCCCCTACTTTCAACTTTTAATTTAATAACTGATAATCAATTCAGTCACTGGGAAACATTTAAGTATGTTTGGAACAACTTGGGTATACAAATCAACTTTTCAGCTGGAACGTTTATAAAATCTAAGTACAGATCAAATATTTCCAATGAAAATTTACCAGCTAAATTGAGATGTGCCGTTAAATGTAAAGGCACACTGGAGTGCAGACTCAGGAGGAAAAAGCTGTTACACAGTTTACTGATAATTTGTATATTGGTTACATGTTGAAATGTCCTATTTTCAGTCACTCAGGATAAAGTATAGTATTTGTATTAACTTCACGTTTTCTTTTCTACCCTTTCAATGTGACCTTAGGAAATCTACAGTACTATATGCGGCCTGCCTTCTATTTCAGCTGGACAGCACTGCTCTGAAATGATTGCAGTTTCTTCGTTGGGCTCCAGCACCCCCTACCCCCCCCCCCCCCGGGCTCTGAGTTTTGCTGCGTCCTCTGTGCCAGGAAGCCCCTTCTCAAACTCTGTTTTTCACAGGGCACTTTTCCCGTGGTGGCACCAGAGGGTGCCTCCCGGATCAGATCAGATTATAACCTCTCAGTTCGCAGGCACGACTCCCCAGCCACGTCCCGGTCCCATGCAGCCCACGCCGCCCCCTCTGCCGCCCCGCCGCCCGTCCGTCTGCCGCCCCCTCCCCCCCCCCCCCCCCCCCCCCCCCCTCTCCGCCTCCAGTCTCTCTTCTCCCCCCCCCCCCCCGCGCCGCCTCTGCTCTCGCCAGACACAGGTTTTGCCAAGCCCATTTTGGTCTTGTGCTTTTGCTGCTCTCCCACTACTCCTCCCCTCAAATCTCACCGCTTCTCCAGCCTACGGCTTCCACCCCTTCAACGTGGGTCTCAAAAATCCGGCCCTTCCGGAAGTATTTCCCACCGCAACGCCAGCCCTGCCCATTTCCCCTCGCCCCCGCCCCCGCCCCCATTCCTGGGGCCCTCAAGTCGCGTCCTAGCTGCCGCTCCTCCGGACGCGCGTCCCCGCGCCTTGGGCCCCCAGCCCGCTCGCCGGCCCCGCGCAACAGACGCACGCCCGCTCCCGCACGCGCCCCGCAACCCGGCCGCGGCGCCCGTCGGTGCTGATGAGTGAACGGCCTGCGCGGTCCTAAGCCCTCAGGAGAGAGGCGCACAGACAGAGAATAGGGTTCTCATGTACTGATACTTCTTCCTACGGATTTGTTTTATGTGGTGTGAGACCACATCTGGCCATGTCACCTTTCATGTCATGTGTGGAAGGGACACACCTTCATCAAAGCCTCCGTTTGCGCAGAGCACTTTACAGTAAAGGCCCCTTGGTTTTACTTAAAGCAGACATTTGTACAGGCAGAGCTGTTAGCCTTGGCGCTCTCTCAAACTTACGGGTTCTTGCTGTTGGGACTTGTCATTTTTAATGGCACGACAGTATTATTGAGCTAGTACGGCCTTAGAAGAAAAGCTCCATGGAACTTTCAGTCCAAAAACATCCTTCCCAACTTCTGATATACACACAGTGAAAATCGCCTTCAAAAACGAGGACAAGGGGCGCCTGGGTGGCTCAGTGGGTTAAGCGTCTGCCTCTGGGTCAGCTCATGATCCCGGGGTCCTGGGATCGAGCCCCACGTTGGGCTCCCTGCTCCGCGGGGAGCCTGCTTCTCCCTCTGTCCCTCCCCCTGCTCATGCACACTCTCTTTCTCTCTCAAATAAATAAATCTTAAAAATGAGGATAAAACAAAGACATTTGTAGATAAAAGGTAGCTGAGAGAATTTCCCACACTCCAGTTGACCCACACTATAAAGAATGCTACAGGGTATTCCTCAGGTTGGGGGAAATACTACCAGATAGAAACTTGATTCTACAGAAAGAAAAGAAGAACATCAGAAACTGCGGGTAAATATAAAATACCATGGTTTGTTTTTCCTTCTTGAAATTCCCTCAGAAAGACAACTGACAATTTAAAGTGACAGTAATAATATACGGATAGGTTTATAATATGTGTACAACTGAAAGTCATGACAACAATAAAACGGAGGGTAGGGAGAGTAGGTGAATGGAGTAAATCAGATGGAAAAATTATCATACTCGTGAGGTAGAAAGTGTCAGGTATGAAGTGGACAACTGGAAATGTGAAGGGTAAGGCCTAAAGAGAAAAGTAGAAAGTGTGAAGGGGCGGGGCGTCTGGGTGGCTCAGTGGGTTAAGCGGCAGCCTTTGGCTCAGGTCATGATCTCGGGGTCCTGAGATCGAGCCCCGCAGCGGGCTCCCTGCTCAGCGGGAGGCCTGCTTCTCCCTCTCCCTCTGCTGCTCCCCCTCCCCCTGCTTGTGTTCTCTCTCTCTCTCAAGTAAATAAATAAAATCTTTAAAAAAAAAAAAAGTGTGAAGGGGTGTGATGTTAACTTGAATGGCCTTTGATAAGTTAAGGACACATATTGCTATGATGAGAGTGGCCACAAAAAGTGTTTTGTCTCAGCTAAAGTATTTTACATCATCTGCACGTTACTGTTCGTGTTTGCTAAATTGGTGCTTTTATGTTAACTCTGGTATTATACTCTGCTACCAATTTGAAAATTGGATTGAGGCCTCAAATATGATTCACTGAAGTATTAAAGTCATGATTAAAATAATAATAGCAACATCAGATTTCAGAATAAAATCATAAATATAAAGAGCAAAAAGGAAGCGAGTCTACATAGACTAGGAGTCTGTACTGGGACCAGTGAATCACTGAAAGTGATGATTTTCCACGGCAGCGGAAAACGGAAGTTACCCATGTGAAATACTATTTCGATCTGAAAAGTTGATCTGATGATGGGGCAATCCACTCATCTCTGGTGCCCACTGCCCTGTCTATTAGGGAACATCTCAAGCACAAAGCCGTTAGATGCTCTTGTTTCATGTTCAAACAAAGACCAGTGGCCTTGTTTTTCAAGAAAGAGGTTAATCTAAAAAAAGAAAGAAAGAAAGAAAGAAAGAAAGAAAGAAAGAAAGAAAGAAAGAAGTAAATGTAGTCATTGGAGAAGAGAAAAAACCTACAGAGACATGGCTCAAACTTGTGCACCTTGGGACAAAAATAAATAAGTAAATCATATATTTCCAAAGTTTCTAAAACCACCCCCCAAAGTTCAGAAAACAATATGATACTTACGGAGAAAACAGGAGTTAATGATAAATTTCCTGTATCAGATGATATCAACAGCATACACTGTGGGACAACAGTGATGAGCCCATGTGCATACTAGCAGAATTTTACTTGAGTTGAATGAAGTGTACTGTACTCTTACTGGTCAGTACTCTGAGGCTCCATGAGAGAGTATGATTCAGATCTTGAAATGGAAAGTACCCATATCGGAAGGAAGTGCTTACAACCTTTCTTTCCTTTTTAGATTGTATTTATTTATCTATTTGAGAGAGAGAGAGAGAGAGAGAAAGAGAAAGAGCACACATGTGTAACCAGGGGGTGGGGGGATGGGAGAGGAAGAAGCAGAGTCCATGCTGAGCGGGGAGCCCCACACGGGACACGATCTCACCACCCTGAGATCATGACCTGAGCCGAAATCAAGCCTCAGATGCTCAACCAACTGAGCCACCCAGGTGCCCCACAACTTTTCTATTTATCACTGGAAACCAATGTTATAGGAGTAGAACATTTTGTTAATTCACAATCGTGTGAGTTCTGATAATGGGCTCAAAAGGCGTTTGGAAATCATTGTTGACAAAAAGGTCTTGTTAGGTGACTTGAGCAAGTCACTCCATCTCTTCACCTCGATTTCCTCCCCTGTGGTCTCAGTGTCAGTATCCATGACCACCACGGTTCTTTCTCAGTCCCCCAGGCGGCCACTGAACTTGGGCAGCCCTAGGACAGAAGCTGGGTGTTGGTCCCTAAGCCTTTTCCTTCATGCTATTCAGGAAAGTAGTGGTGTATAACAGTTCAGAACAATGGCTCCAGATTAGCCTCTCTATACCTCAGTTTCCTTCTATGTTAAATGGGGATGATGTGGTGAGACCACTCACCACAAAGTGTTGTGAGTATTAAAAACAATCACTTAACAGAGACGTGACATGTAAAAAGCACTCCATCACTATAAGCTATTATTACTGTTGTTGTTGTTAGTTGTTTATTATTATTATTATTATTATTATTATTATTATTACCACCTTCCTTCTAACTGACATCAGTTGGCAATGAGGACAGCTTGTAGGAAGACATAAGTTTAGGAAAGGAAGAAAAGCAAAATTCCAGTTATATATCTTTACATATCAGAGAAAGAAACAGGTCTGGTCGGACTTGTTCTTAAATGGGGAAACTGAGGCAATGAGCTATGGAATTGTAGATCAAAGGCTATCCAGTGAGTCAGTAATAGAACCTGGAACAAGCCCAGAAATGGATTTTCTGAAGAGAGTGGTAAAGGCTGTTCAGTTCCCAAGTCTTAGGAGATTTCCCAACAAGAAAGTGTTCCACTTTCTCTACCCTAACATCAGCCTGAAGGCCATCAGTCAAAGAAAGGCACCTGGGTACCTGTACTGAGGTATAGAGGGTATTGGAATGAAGCAAAATTTTAAGGATAGGAGGACTCGTGATGATAAGCTCTCTGAAATAATTTTTTTTAATTTTTAAATTTTTTATTATTTTTTAATTATGTTCCGTTAGCCAACATATAGTGCATCATTAGTTTTTGATGTAGTGTTCAACGATTCATTAGTTGCGTGTAACACCCAGTGCTCATCAGATCACGTGCCCTCCCGAGTACCCATCACCCTATTACCCCATCCCCACGCCCTTCCCTTCTGTAACCCTGTTTGTTTCCCAGAGTCTAGAGTCTCTCATGGTTTTTCTCCCTCTCTGATTTCTTCCCATTCAGTTTTCCCTCCTTTCCCCTGTGGTCCTCCACGCTATTCCTTATGTTCCACATATGAGTGAAACCATATGATAATAGTCTTTCTCTCCTTGACTTATTTCACTTAGCATAAGCCCCTCCAGTTCCATCCATGTCGATGCAAATGGTAGGGATTCATCCTTTTTGATACAGCCACTCTGGAAAACAATATGCAGGTTCCTCAAGACGTTAAAAATAGAGACTTCCTACAACCCAGCAATTGCACTACTAGGTATTTATCCCAAAGATACAGATGTAGTGAAAAGAAGGGGCACCTGCACCCCAATGTTCAGAGCAGCAATGTCCACAATAGCCAAACTGTGGAAGGAGCCAAGATGCCCTTCAACAGATGAATGGATAAATAAAATGTGGTCCATATATACAATGGAATATTACTCAGCCATCTGAAATAAATTTCTCTTCCCAGAGCTCTCTCATGGAGCCTCAGAGTACTGACCAATAAGAGGAGCTGTAACTCCCCATCCCACTACAAAGACAGAGGTCATGGACAAGTGCCCTAGGATGACCACCTGGCCACAAATGGAAACTCTGTAAGAATCACTGGCCGCACACACGCTCACTGAACGTAAAAAACGTGCTTTGTCCTCATCTTCACTTACTTTCTAGAAATACAGTCAATGCTCACTAAATACTACTTCGATCAAATCCTGACTGCTTCTCACCATTATTCCACTGTTTAAACCCCTAGATTTATGTCATGCGATGCATTTAAAATCAAAAATCAAAGTTGAACCTAGCATATATAAGCTTTTATCTCCCCCACATTTACTCACTCTACTGAGACAGTCACCGCTTTCCCATTCTCACTCATGCAGTTGGGACAGAGATGACCCCACCCCCTAACTCAAAAGGGGCGTATGGGACACCGGAGTAGATATCAGAGCATCTCATCTTCCTGGTCTCTGTAACTGGCTCAGAACACATCACTCAAAAGGGCCAGCAAAGAACAAGGAGACTTTTTCTGAAGCTACAGAAAAAGAGGTGGAGATTCTTTTCCACTGGATTTTAAACCATGGAGCATATAACCCAACCCCACCCAGGGCAGCAAAAAGAGGCAGAAAGGTAGGACATGGAGCTGAGAGATGAAAGAAGCCACATCTGGTGATGTAGTGGGGCCCCCTAAATTTAGCAGTGGTCAAAGCCAGTCTACCACCTATTAGTTATGTGGCCAATAAATTCTCCTTATTAAAAGGAGCCAATTGAAGTTTGTTTATATCTGTACTTGTTGCTTGAACTTGACCAGTGTGTTAATCTGCTGGGGCTGTCATAACAAAGCAGCACAGACTAGGCGGCTTCGACAACTGAAACGTATTTTCTCACAGTTCTAGAGGCCAGAAGTCCAAGATCACGGTGTCAGCAGATTTGGTTTCTTCAGAGGCCTCTCTCCTTGGCTTGCAGATGGCTACCTTCAGGAGAAGCAGGCTCCCCGCTGAGCAAGGAACCTGACATGGGGCTCGATCCCAGGACCCTGAGATCATGAGCTGACCTGAAGGCAGATGCTTCACCGACCGAGCCACCCAGGTGCCCCTAAATTTCCTCTTCTTATAAGGCTGGCTGTTATATTGCAGAGTTTTAGGAAAAGGATAATTTCAACCTTGAATTCTCTACCTGAATCATCTATCACTTACATTGAGGGCAGAATAAAAACACGTCTAGGCATTCAAACCTCAGAATTTATTTTTAATAGGCCTTTGGGGGGAAGCTATTGAGGATATTCCCTAGCAAAGCAAAAGAGCAAGCCAAGAACAAGGAAGACATGCGCTCCAAGACCCGGAAGCAGTGAGGAAATCCCACAGTAGTGACTGCGCAGCATGCGGAGAGCGGGCCGTGAGAGGACAGAACCCCAGGAGCGGGCATCGGGGGTGGGGGGCGGACAGACACAGGGTATTTAACAGAATGCCTCTTTGGATCAAGTATTCAAAAATAAATTAAGGATGTAACAAAAGCAAACAGTGCCAGAAAAAGAAAGGACTTACAGGAAAAACCCAAAGCTCTACAAGAGAGAAGATATAATCATCGTACAAAATCAGACTCTGCCCTGAACAGTTAAAATGATCTTCCACTCTTAAAATAAACCCACAGACGGAGCACAGTGTACAGTTACGGTGTCAGGACAGAATGTGTGTATCATCAATCGTGACGCCGTGCAAGTCCAACGGAGAGACGTCGGGAGGTGGGAGGCAGGAAGGGGAGCTGATGGGCAGGGTAGGGATGGGGATGGCCCTGTTTTGCAAAGTGAGAGTCAACCAGCTTCTAGAGCTGAACAAGATATAGAATGGTAACAAGTAATGTGGAGCATTTTTTCATGTCTATTGGCCATTTGGATATCTTCTTTGGAGAAGTGTCTATATTTTCTGCCCATTTCTTGACTGGATTATTTGTTTTTGGGGTGTTGAGTTTGATAAGTTCTTTGTATCACTCGGCATCAGGGAAATACAAATCAAAACCACAATGAGATACCACCTCACACCAGTCAGAATGGCTAAAATTAACAAGTCAGGAAACAAACACTGGCAAGGATATGGAGAAAGGGGAACCCTCCTACACTGCTGGTGGGAATGCAAATTGGTGCAGCCACTCTGGAAAACAGTATGGAGTTTCCTCAAGAAGTTAAAAATAGAGCTACCCTACGACCCAGCAATTGTACTACTGGGCATTTACCCCAAAGATACAGATGTAGTGAAATGAAGGGACACCTGCACCCCAATGTTCATAGCAGCAATGTCCGCAATAGCCAAACTGTGGAAGGAGCCGAGATATATCACCTTCAACAGATGATAAAGATGTGGTCCATATATACAATGGAATATTACTCAGCCATCAGAAAGGATGGATACCTACCATTTACATCGATGTGGATGGAACTGGACGGTATTATGCTAAGTGAAATAAGTCAATCAGAGAAAGACAATTATCATATGGTTTCACTCGTATGTGGAACATAAGAAACAGTGCAGAGGACCATAGGGAAGGGAGGGAAAACTGAATGGGAAGTCATCAGAGCAGGAGAAAAACCATGAGAGACTCTTAACTATGGGAAACAAACTGAGGGTGCTGGAGGGGAGGTGGTAGGGGGGATGGGGTAACTGGGTGATGGGCATTAAGGAGGGCACATGCTGTAATGAACACTGGGTGTTATATGCAACTAATGAATTGCTGAACACTACATCTGAAACTAATGATGTACCATGTATTGGTTAATTGAATTTAAATTTTAAAAAAAGATATAGAATGGTAAGTTTGTGACAAATTTCCAAGGAAACCGATAAAAGAAGCGGAATAGTGATATAGCTAAATCCAAAGGTTGCGAGGAGGGGGATGGAGGATGGTAAAATCACAATAGACCAATGGCAGAAATTCAGTAACTGATTTCTAAATGTGAACAATCACAACAGAGGACTTTAAACATTTTTATTTAGAGATATGAGGAGTGATACCAAAAGAACCAGTGAAAAGGTGACAAGTGGCTGCCCTAGGGAAAAGGACAGGAGTTAGGAAAGGAGGAGGCAAGGAACTGTGGCTTTTATGACCAGAGTTCTATACTATTTCATGTGTTAACAAAGGTCAGTTATTTTATAAATTTATTTATTTTTTTATTTTAAAGCATTTTAATGTTTCCTTTGGGAATCACTGCCAAATTACTTTTTTAGCCCTTGCTTCATGTACAGATTCAAATTCTTATGGGCAGCTGCCAGGCCCTAGCGCCAAGAAGTCCTCGGGTGCAACCCCCTGTCTTTTCATCCATCTTGCTGGGAACCCCATAAGCAATGAAGCTTCCATGAGCTTCCATAAGTCAAGGGTTTTTAATAGCATTTGATATTTATATGGTACCTTTCATCTGAGGGCCGCAGTGCATGTTACAACATTATCTCACCATGTTCCTGTGGAGAAGGTAGGAGGCGGGTGCTATTAACCCCATTATACATATGGGAAAACTGATGCAAAGGGCTCTCATGATCAACCTGATGGTTGGATCCGTAACTCAGGATTAAGGGGATAACTGCTGAGCCTCAGGACCCTCCTAAGGGATTCTGGGAGCTTTAACCTGTTTTTTAAAGTCCTGAAGAGGATTGTTTCTGAAGACACTTGTGAGTGGGGCTCATTATGGGCTTCATCTTTTCCCTCTTCTGGAGTGGAGCCATGGAGAGAAGGGAGTAAGTCACAGAGATGGGTGAAGAGAGGCAGAGAGGAGGAAGAAAGCCCTAGTTAATTATGGCCAGAGTCTTACCATTCACTAAATAGACCGGCAAGTATCTATAATGCCCCCTATAGGTTTTCAGGTATAGGCTTGAGGCCAGGGAGAATTCCAGGAAGAACAGAACTAGTGCTCATTGATCAGTAGTTCACCCGGAGTCATAAGAAATACGTGCATTAGAAAACATACAATGTTACACTGTCAGGTAGAAGCAGGAAAGGAAGTGAAATCAGATTTTAGGGGAAAGTAAGGTGAGCAAGGGCTTGAACAGTTACTTTTTTTAAACCCGTGTTTGTTTGTTTGCTTGTTTTATTCAAGGGAATGGGCTCCTAGTGTCTCTTTTTCTGGAAGAGGAACACTAGGTGGCAAGTGACAGAATATGACTCAGTGGTTTCTGTGTGCAGGGCCAGTCCTAAAGGCTGTTGACTTCCCCAGCTCTTTGGTGCCCTCCCTGCGCTGCCCTATTCGCTCCTTCCTGGCCCGTTCCTTTAAGTGTAAAGAGCAAATCTCAGGAATGCCCTCTGGACGAGGCTAAGTAGAAATAAGCAGATCTGCAGTCTGCGCAGAGCCTTTGCTGAGTGCTGGAGCCCAGCCACCACCCTCCCTTAGACCCACTGGGCCTGCGTAGGCTCAGCTCCTCAGGCGGGGTGCCCTCTTGTCTTCACTGCAGGGCACTTCCAAGTCTCCTGGGGTCCCTAGACATAGCCTATCGCCCACATCTCTCTGCTCCCCTAGAAACATATGATTGGTCTTGTTACCACTAATAATTAAGTTTTTAAGATTTTATTTATTAATTTGAGATAGAGCGCACACGCATGAGCGGGCAAGGGGCAGAGGGAGAGGGAGAAGCAGGAAGAGACACATACACACCTCACCACCCCACCCCGGGCTGAGCAGGGAGCAGGGAGCCAACCGTGGGGCTCGATCCCAGGACCCTGGGATTAGGACTTGAGCGGAAGGCAGATGCTCAACCAACTGAGCCACCCAGGCTCCCCAATAATTAAGTTATTATTAGCAAATATTCTATTTGTTGTAACTAATGTTATCAAAATCAGCATAAATACATATAATCATTACTACTAGTAGTAAGTTTAACTTTTTGATTCACAAAAACCCCTGTAGGGTTAAATGGACTTGTCCGTGAGCCGTCAGGAAATAAGCATGCGGCTTCCCAGGCATAATATTTTCTTAATTAGCCAAGTGAACAGCTGAATAAGAGAATCGGGGCTCTGCTGCTCGTTTCACACAGCCCTCCTTTCTCCCTGGGGCTTTGTGCTCTGACAAGGTCGAGGCGCCCTCTAATGGTCATATGTGGTAACAAAGGAGTCCCTCAAGTTCACCCAGAAACCTGCTCGGCTCAGTCCCCTCCAGGGACAGACAGTAGCCCTGAATCAGACCTGGACTCTCAGATCCTGTGGTACCTTCTGGTTTCACAAGTACTAAGCCCAAAAAGGTAAAGATCAATCCAAATTCCTCTCAACTGATCATTAGAAAAGGAGCCAAAATAAAGTTTTGAGACATACATGAAAGCTACTTAGTAACTTCAGTAGAGAGGCTGAGGTCATGAGACTTTCATGCTTGAATCCGAAGAGCCATGAAATTACAAATGGACATTAGACTCCACAGGTGTGAGAGAACGTGACACTCGTGTGGTTCAACTGCTCACCTGATCTTCAGTTCCCTCCCCCACACCCTGCCAAAGGAGCCAGCCAGCCTCCCAAAGCCCGACTTCGGCATGAGTCCAAGTCAGTGATGAAAATACACAAGCTGGCTGTTCATGGGGCAAACCCGGAAAGGAAAGTCCCATCATCCTTTTAAAAAAGAAAAGAAAGAAAGAAAAGACAAGATGTATATTCTTAATCTCCCATTTAATTAATTATCCAGTTCATTAAAGGCAGATGAATTATACATGTGTAGTTTCATGCTTAAAAATCCCAAACAGTAACTAATAAAAGCAAAATCCCTCTTTGTGAAGTTATTTTAAATATTGTATTTCCAGCGTTGATTCTAAAGATGACCAAATAGAATCGTTGTTTAATCATGAAGGATGGTACCTGTGTTTGTCTCTGCTCTCTCCTGAAAACTGCCTCCAAAAACACAGTACAAGAATTGAAAAGGATAAAAAGAGAAGATCACAGAGCAGGAAATGTGAATGTATTTGGGGACAATGGAAAGCAAATGCAAGTGGGGGACCTAAGTTAATCAGAAGGGAGGAAGCTGGACTCTAAATGCCTGGGGAAGAGGAAACACATGTGAATCCTACGGACCCAGCATTTCAGCCGGGAAGGGCTCAGGAACCAGAGTCATCTGGTTCGGAAGGTGGAGGTGGAGGATAGAGCTGAAAACATCTAGTGGCTCGAGCATCCCCTAGGATCTCTGCAACCAGCCAGCAGACAAGAGAAAAAGAGGATGGAGAATCACACATGAAGGATGATTACGGGCCAAGCCTGGAAGTAGCACATATCACAGCAGCCTGTACTCACCGGCCAGAATATAGTCACATGGCCACACTTATCTGCAAGGGATGCTGGGAAAGTAGTCTGGCTCTTTGTCCCAGAGAAAAAGGAAACAGGGTTTGGTGATTGCATAGCAATTTCTGCCACAGGCTGGAACTCTTCTAATAGATAGAGCAAGTTATAAAGTTCTCAGTGCTCGGTTATAGGGTGCTCACCAAATACTAGATCCTCTAGAGTCATAAACCGTAACTCTTCTGGGGGCTAACTCTGCATGTTTAATAATAAATCCCATAGTGTTTGCATAGTGTTTATTCTATGCCAGGCATGGTTTTAAGTACATTACACATACAAACTCATTTAATCCTCAAAACAACCTGTAAAATAAATATTATTATCATTCGCATTTTACAGATGAGAAAACTGAGGGATGGAGAGGCTTGTAACTGGCTCTGATCACTCAGCAACTGAATGGCAGAACTGAGATCAGAGATCATCCAATACGGTTCCAGAGTCTATATAGCTCTTACCTTAAATCCTTCCACCCAAAAGTGACCCTTTATGGCATCAATAGGAGCATTCTTCGGGTTGTCTCTAAGACAGGCAAAGAGGGTATTTAGCGTGTTTCTCGGGAGCTGTTCCAGTATTCATGGCTCTGCATGGTGCAGCGGCCATTTCCAATCTGGATCGTAACCAAGAAGCTCTGTCTCCTGCCACGAGGCATTTGCCACCCCTCCCCACATGACAGTGAGGGTGACCAAGATGCCAGCATGCAGACTGAAGAGCTGCAGAGAGCATCAGCACCAGCGGCTGTTCCTGGGGCCGTGGTCAGACTCTGGCATCGCTCAGGACACAGTGGAGGGAAGCCCCCTCCTTGGCAACGCCCTGGATCATGGTGATCATAAACATGTCCTCAGAGAGTGCAGTTAAGGACTCGGCAGTCAGTGCTCCCTTGCATGATACAAGTGGGTGGCATTTACTGAGCATTTACTCCCCATCAGGCACTGTCACAAGATGTTTTGTAAATACTACCTCTCTATTGACAAATAGGATTTGCATGTACTAGGAACCTGCAGTCCTCACCGTAACCCTACGAGTTATGAGGTCGTCCTGCTATTATCGTGATCCCCATTTTAGAGATAAGGAGACTGAAAACGGAGAAGTAATTTACCCAAACACATACCACTAGTAAGGGGCAGAACAAGGTTGTTAGTGTCCAAACACTTTGTGCTATTCGGCAGCATAGCACATGAGCAGCATGAAAAATGTAGGAGAGGATCAACAGGGCCTGGGAGGAGAGGAAGCTCAGACTGGACCCCGCTGAAATCACCTCCTTGGCTGTGCAATTATGCTGCTTCGTTAGTGGGATGGGACTGGAGAGGCAGGAAAACTATGGAGAACTCAGTTATAGCCATGCATATATGTGTTTGCACTAATAATTACATCCACTAGATCTCTGGTTTTTTATGATTTTATTTATTTATTTGAGAGAGAGAGCACAGAGGGAGAGGGAGAAGCGGACTCCCCGCTGAGCCCCGATGCAGGGCTCAATCCCAGGACCCTGAGATCATGACCTGAGCCAAACTGAGCCACCCAGGTGCCCCTACATCCGCTAGATCTTTCTGCAATCCCTGTAAGGTCCCTCCAGTTGTGTGATCAATATCTGGACAGGGCGGACTAGACCACTGCAGCCAGGATTCTGGGCACGAGAGGGGCAGACCGGATAAGCACATCACCCCATGATGTTTTAACAAGTCAAACAACTGTGAGTGTGCCTCAAGTTTCATATGCTGACATATAATCACGAATACATGTAAGTACATATGTAAACATGTAAGTAAATGTGTGTATAATACTCATTGTAGGTGAGCAAGCATATACAAGCCGGATTCAAGTGCCACATCTTCCATCTATTAATTGGAAGACTTGAGGCAATTCTTTAATTCTCTCTGAAACTCAGGTTTCTCCTCCGTGGAAGAATACCTCTCTCACAGGGCTACTGTATGAAATGTATCTGAAATCTCTTTATAAATCAGAAAATTTGATTTAAAACTGTGAGTTATTGTATGTATATGTATCTAAGTATAACACAGATTCTTTATTGGCCTGCTTGACATTTTTACCTTATTATCTCTATGCAAACCTCAAGTGAAATTTCCCCATCTCTCCTTGTCTGCTCCTAGAAGCGCATTCGTCAGGGAATGATGTTAAGGCTATGCTTTGGAAGATGGTTGCATTATTTTGGATCCTTTAAGAACAGTGTGCTCTTGTTAAAAGGCATCAAATAGTATAGACATTTGGCAGCACTGAATAGAAAAATCTGCCGAATGCCACCTCTACCAGGCCGACCTGGGGACCCAATAAAGCCACGTCTTTATTAAAAGTTGCCCCCCACCCCACCCCACCCCTGTGGAAGGCAGCCTGTCCGGGCACATTGTGCAGGCGACAAGCAGCGTGGAGTACACGTGAAGGCCCAGGACCTCCTCCGGTGGGACAGCCCAAGATCAGAAGGTTATCTCAATGCCGTGGAAAGAGCACAAAAACGAGAACCTTGAGCGCTCTCTTGGTTGCACTGACCTTGGGCAAGTCAGATCTTCCCTGATCCTGGTTCCCCATCTGAATAATGAGGAAAAAATAATATCCCACTGACAGCCCCCTGGGCTCGCCAAGAAAAGAGCGTAGGCACAGCCCGGAAGAGCCCTTGGCGATCACTGTAGTTACAGATTATGACGTAGTTAGGCCTCGAGAGCCAGGAGTCTGACCAGAGGGGCCCTCGTTCCACTTTCTCAGGGGCTTAGCAGCCCGTCGGTAGTGGCTGCATAGGACATCTAAGACTTGGTAGGTTGCTAAAGGGACGTGTGTTCTCATGGGCAGCAAGGCCAAAGACAAAGAGGCCATTCTCCCACAGCCTGCAGGGGTGCCTGGCTGGGAAAGCCGGGAGAGAACTGGAGCAGAGCCCCTGGGGCTCATCCCACCGGGCGACTGGATGACCGGACTGCTGGCACGGTGCCCCCAAGTGGTTACACTGCGTCCGTCTCTTGCCACATTAATATCACCGCATCAGGGGCAGGAGGGACGAGGGAGATGGAAGACAAGGCCCCCTTGACAAGCCATTTCCCTTCCTTGACGGGCTGAGAGACCAGGTCCAGCCAGGAAGCTGAGGCACAACCAGGAGGCCCCCCTGCCCATCTATGTGAGGTACGACCCATCAACAGCCCCGGGGCCTTGAGCAGGGGATATTCGAGAAGACAAGATGGCCAGGTGATGCTCTGACCCCCCAGTCCCTAAGCTGGGCCTTCCTACACAAGTACACGCAGGGCCAGTGGGCCCGTCCTGCCTGCCAACATCCAGAGCAACCACATCCCCCACACCCTCCTCCGGTCACAGCTGAGTGGAAATACATCTGCCAGGGCAACTTTTCAGAGGTGATCAGGAGTGACCCAGAGAGAGGAGCCGAGTGCGGTGAGCACATGTGTCTTTGCAGCCGAGGCCACTTGGCAGGGGAGGCAGTGCTGGCTCTTACTGGGGGAACTTGAGCCACTGTGCCCAGCCTGGGGGAGCAGGAGAGAGGTGGGGCCAGACAGGGAGCAGGGAGTCCTGTGCCTCTCAGAGCCCAGGGTGCCATCGTGCTGGGGGGCCTCAGAGGGTCCTGGCAAGGGCTTCAGCCTCTAAAGAGACAAGCGACCTCCTTACTGAGAAGACTTTGGGCAAGATCAGACGGCTGTGGTTAGACGCCCGAACTGCCCTGTGAGGTGGATGCCTGCTGAAAGGGGGAAGGATCCAGACAGAGCCTGCCAGAAACTTCCAGCGGCTGAGCTAGAAGGTTCTCTGGAACTGCCACACGGCTTGCAGGCCCCCTTCACCACCGCTGGCCTGGCCGGGCCAGGGTGCCTGTGCCCCAAGCCCCCACTGACCAGCTACTGCGTTGATGGGTATGTCTGTGTGTCTCTGCTTAAGGATGGGCAGGATTGGGGTGGAGAGCCTCAACGCAGCAACCATGCTGTCCAAGCCAAGTTTAGGGTGTAATCGTCTGACAAGTATGAATACGAATATATGGGGAGCATGAGACAGATGATTTGATATGAAATCTGTGATTAAGGAATTCAAGGGATTGTGATTTTCCCACCTGCCAAGCATGGTGAGGCCCAAAGCTATGGTAACTGGATAGACGTGGAAGAAGAGCTGCCCCATTGCAAGCTGTGTGACCTCAGACATGTTCCTTAGCTTCTCTGAGCCTCAGAGGGATCAGCAGCAACTGAGTAAAATAGGCCTAATAATGATGTGTCTGTCTCTGGACTATTGCAAGATGAAGTGAGAGAATGCCTGTGAACATGACGGCAACTATTTTTGCTATTATTTCCAACTACGTAGCTGTCTAACCTTGAACAAGCGGTTACTACTTTCTGGGGCTGTGCTTCCTAGGAAATCAAGGCACTGGATTTCTGGGAGTCCTTAGCACCTTTAACATTCTCTGCCAGGACCCAAGAGAATGATCAGTTTCTACCGTTTTATTAAGTGCGCACCTTGGGTGCTGCATGGTTCCCCTTTCCAAATGTGGCCCCAGTCTCCCCCTGCCATACCCTCCCCTTCCTCTTAAGAAGATCTGCAGTTTTCCTGGAGAGTTAGCACAACCATATTCGTTGCATCAAGAGATGTGAC
Organism: Phoca vitulina; assembly: GCF_004348235.1. Taxonomy (NCBI): domain Eukaryota; kingdom Metazoa; phylum Chordata; class Mammalia; order Carnivora; family Phocidae; genus Phoca; species Phoca vitulina. The sequence goes on from NW_022589737.1 coordinate 18,134,962, forward strand.
ATCCAGGCATCGAGGAGAAACGGGGGGCTTTTGGCTTGGTACCCTTCTACAGGATGTAAGAGGGCTCAGCCGTGCTCCTGGTGCCTACTCAGCTGTCCTAACTAGGCATAACTCCAGGTGTAAATGAGCAGACCTACGCTGAGTAACAGATCTGTTATTTACCAGCTGGGAGACCCTGGAATCTTTACTGCTATGCACTGGTTTCCTCCTGCAGCTACGGAGCGGTTACCCCACAGGGATGTTCCAAGGATCGAATGAAATCGTGTCCATCATGTGTCGAGAGCGAGTAGCAGTAGTTGTATGTGTTGCTGTCGTCTATTGTAAAGTATTATTTCCCAGTAAGCGTTACTACATTCTCATCGTAACTACTGTTAGTGATCATAATGGGGAGTGACGTCAGCCGACTCAATCGCCTTCATCACGCAGAGGTGCTGGAGGCAGCACCCCACTCAGGCATCAGCTTTCCACAGCCCTGAATTTGGATCTCAGAGAGAAATAACACCCCAAGGGGCACCTGGGTGGCTCAGATCCCAGGGTCCTGGGATCGAGCCCCGCATCGGGCTCCCTGCTCTGTGGGGAGCCTGCTTCTCCCTCTCCCTCTGCCTCTCCTGCCCTGCTTGTGCTTGTGCTCTCCCGCGCGCGCTCTGCACTCTCTCAAATAAATAAATAAAATCTTTTTTAAAAATTCTATTAAAAAAAAGAAATAAAACCCCAAGCATTCTCATCCTGCCTAAGCCATTGTTCATTAGTAACTTTGGCTCCTCTGGGGAGTAGAACGCTAAGGCTGGACGTTCTCTGTTTTGTCCCCAAAGAGAGGGCCCTGGCTCTGCAAATGGCATCAGGCACCCCACAGAGGTGTCTAGGGACCGAGGTAGTGAATGAGATGCTATTCATGAGCCAGTTAACAATCTCAGCATGCATCTGAGATGAAAATGGGCACAAAGCGGTGTTAAGAGAGCGCCACCTAATGCAAAATAGGAACCCCTCGCCAGGTCACAGAGATGGGGTCCAGAGCCCCTGAGTCCCCGAGCAACGCCTCCGAGCACCAGCGTTGCAAGCTTCTCCAGCAGCTTTCACTCCGCAAATGAGATACTGAGTTTTCTCCAACTCATTTATGCTCAGGAACAGCGAGTGCAGAGAACAAAACAAGATGCAAAACCTTTCCCTCTTTCCACATCCCTCCATCCCTGCTTCTCGGAAATTTCCAGGGTCGATATTAACAAAGAGAGTGAGGAAGGAAATTTTTCACGTAAAGAAAATGAGAGGCCAAGAGGATTGAGATCCTCTTAGTTCTTAATTTGGTAGCTGCCCTGCACTGAGAGCTTTGTATGCGGATATTTTTGAATAGTCTTATTTTCACCTGTCAACAATCCTACAAGGTGAGTGCTATGGTCAGTCCCACTTTCTAAATGAGGAAATTAAGGCAAATGATATAAAATGTGTGACCTTGATCTGGCCCAAGGTCACACAGCTGCTAAGCGAGGGAGCCAAAGTTTGGACCCAGGTCCTAATTCATGATCATTAGGGGAGCTCCCAGGGAATGGATGAAAGAACCAGAACGGGGACTGAACATTACTTCAGTCCCCCGGTCCTTTAAAGAAAGCCTGTTGAAATATCTATTATGAGCCACATGCTTTTGCATTTACTATACTTCCTTTAGTCCACACACCACCAACTATGTGGTCGATATTTTCTTTCTTTATGTGGGGACCTGAGGCCCGGAGAGGGGAGGCTCCCCAGTCCACATCATCCACCAATAGGAGAGCTGGCCTTGGCGTCTCGCTCTTGGGGCTCTGAGGCTGGTGCTTTCTCTCCTGGTTCTGCAATGGCTGGACTAGGCAGCTTTCTGGTATTGGTTGTTTTCTCTCTCCCTTCCAGGGAGGATTCGCCATGTGTTCTGAGATGGGCTCCAGGTGCACGGGTATGCTGCTCTTGGCCTTGGCCATCATGGCCATCATCACCAACCTCCTACTGTACTTTCCCAGTGGGCAGGTGCTGGAGCCTGCCAAGATTACAGACTTGATCTGGCTTCTCCATGGCTTTCTTGGAGCTGGACTCTTGGTAAGAAGGAGGCTTAAGCTACCTTGCCTCCTCCAAGTCACAAAACAATCATCTCATCTTGGGCCCACTTTCTCTGGGCCCCCAGAACATGGCTAGCTCTCTCCCTCTGTTCACCACAACACACGACACATAAACACTCAGTACATGGTACTGCAAACATCTATGTGCTCCCCCATTGGGCCGTGAGCCCCTCAAGAACACAGCCCACGTCTCATTCACCTTTGCCCTCTGCGTGCCTACCTAGCAAAGTGCTGGCTTTGACTAGAGTTTAATATGAGCTTGTTAATTGCATGAGTGATACACTATAAAAAGCACAATAACTGAGTATTTGTCAGGTTCATCAGGTTTCAACCTCCCATCAAGGCTTCCCTAGGCAAAATTATGAGGCTGGCAACCTTTTCCTGTAAAAGGCCAGATAGTCAATATTTCCAGCTTTGCGGGCCATGTGGTCTCTTGTTTCAACTATTCACCTCTGACGCCAAAGGGCAAAAGCAATCACAAACAATACATAAACAAGTGGGTGTAGCTGTTGTTCCAATAAAACTTTATTTATAAAGACAGGCAACCTGCTGGATTTAGCCCACCACCTTTAGATACTGAGTAGGTGCTCAGCAAATGGACGGTTGCATGCACGGGGCATAAAGAACCCTCAGAAAAAAGTGACCATCTCCCTTCCTATTTCTTCTCCCCACACAGTGGGAGACGCAGTGGTCCTCCGTCCTCCCCCCCCCCCCCCTCCGGCCCCGTGCTGGCAGAGGCTGGGCCTTCCTGCCCAAGAGCACATTTAAATCAGCAATACCTGGGCAAAGCTTGTCTGTGTCTCAGCTCAGAGCCCTTCCTGAGAGGCAGCACAGACCTCCCTGAGCCTCAGTAAAAGGAGAATCTCACCATTTCAGTGCGGAGAACATGAAATGAGAACATACACAGGGCACCCCGCACATACCTGGCAGCCAGTAACACGCAATCTGTCCTCTTTCCTGGCTCAGATTACCGACTCCTCACCTCCTCCATGGACCAGGACCAGCTGAGCGTCTTCTCCTGCCTCGCCTCCACCTTGCTTACTCCCACGGAACATTTGTCAGCTCCCCCACCAAGCAAATGCTGAGCTCCCCTCGGCCTCGCTCTCCTCACCTGCAGGATATATAGGAACATTCGTGCCCTACTTCTCTCAAGATATAAATGAGCAAATGCAGAAACTATTGAAGGCAGTCAAGTCAAGCAGCTGGAGCGAATTTAGGTTCCCTAATAGCAGGATCTCAGAACGTTTATTGGGCGAGAGTGACCCAGAGGGAAAACATTTCCAGTCCTCAGGAAAGCAGAGTGGAGCCTGACTCAGTCCCTCTTTCTCCTCTTTCCTTCTTCTCCTTTCCCCCTTTTCTTCCTTTTTTTCCTTCTTTCGGTGTTCAGTCAGTCTTCAGTGTCCGTTCTATGCCTTGACGCAGGCCAGCTCGAAGGCACGCTAAGGCGGCGGCCCTAGGGTTGGAGAGAGGAGGATGCATTGGAGCCATATTGAAAGGTTGAGCTGGCAGGGTCTGAAGACTGATGGGTGTGAGGCGGGGGAGCAGTCCCAGGTGGCTCCAGCATTCTGGCCTGGGCACCTGGGGAGTCAGGGGGGCATTCTCCGAGCAGGGACCTCGGGGGTGCAGCCGGGAGGGAGGCAGAGGTGCCCCATCTCCTGAGGGATCAGAGGAAGCTTGGTGCAGCCTGGAACCCAGGAGAGAGGCGAGATGGAGAACAACTGCGGAGAGGCGATGGGGAACCCCAGGGGCAGAGGGTCCACCCAGGGCTCGTGAGCAGAATGAGAGAAGAAAGGAAGCCAGATCAAAACCCCAAGCTGTGCTGCAAATTAAAAGGCACGAAGAGGGAGGAAAGCATGGGAAGGAGACTGAGAAGAACGCCTAGAAAGTCTCAGGCGAAGCCGAAAAGAGGCAAGTGAGAAAAGCTGAGAACATTTCAAGGCGTGAGGAATCACAGTGCCCACTGCAGCAGAAGGGACAGGGGCTGGGCCCGGCCAAGCATCTGGGGCACGGCGAGGTGCCCGGGGGTTCGTGGCTGGAGTGGTCCTGGGGCTGGCAGGGCTCCAGACTGCAGAGGGCTCAGGAATGAGTGCAGGTGAGGAGCTGGGCTCCCAACGAGTGGGAAGAAAGGGCAGGAGGCTGACCTGCTGCGAGGAACAAGATCTCAAAAGCCACAGGGGACACTCTGCGGACAGTAAGAAGCACAACCATTACTTAGCATCCACTCCATGCAGAACACGATTTAAGGATCTGTAGGAGATCAACCAGGATCCATGCTTTCTGCCCTTTAACCATAATTTTAACAGGCATTTGCACGAGGGTTTCAACATACGATTTCATTTCCTTCCCAGAGCAACTCTGCGAAGTGGGGATCACTCTCCCCTCCTGATGGGTGAAGAAATGAGGCCCAGGCTGATTAAGTCATTGTGACTTCAGCCGCACAGCTGGCACGGGGCAGAAATGGGACTTAAACACCCGTCTGAGTGCAGAGCTTCTTATCTCTCCATTTCTCGCCATCCGCCGCGGCTGTGCACCCGCAACACAGGACACGGAGAAGGATGGCATGCATGGGGCTATGGCAGCAGGGCACCTGCTCCCCGACACGTCCCTGGTGAACAGGACAGGGAGGCAGCTGAAGGGCTACTCCAGACAGTGCTGCTTTGCAGATGAGACACAGAAACAGGGCCACGTGAGTCACTGCCCCCCCCCACCAGGCAGACAGCCTTTTGGGGGCTGCCTTCCTCCTGCAGTCAGTCACAGCCACGGTGTGTAAGGACATGTGCAGCGACACGTCGTCTCCTTGGCAGGGACGTCCCCAGCAGCCGCCCCCTATTGTCTCCGGAAGGCAGCCTCGCGACATCAGCAAGACAGTTGTCTCAGAAAGCCAATGCCAAGAATAAAAGCTCTCTAGTTGCATGGCGCCACGGGCCAACCCAGAACTGGCAGGTTTCTGTGGTTAAACACCTGGGCACCTGGAACAAGCAGACCCTGAACTGGGTACTCCGGGGACTGAGAAACAGAGCCCCCATTTTTTTTTTTTTTTATGTAACCAGTGGTTGTTTTCCAGCAAGACCTTGAGGAGGACAGTTTCAGGCTAGTCAGTGTTGTGATTTGGGATCACTCAGGGGCCTGATTGGGAGTAGAAGGACTGCAATGCGTGGGGGTCTGCCCCACCCAACGGAAATGGTGTTCCTATGCTCCTTCAGGCCAAGGGAGATGGACAAACACAAATAATTCAGCCCAATGGTGTGAGTCCCCACTGCAACGGAGCCCGGGGTCTGCAGAAGAGGAAATAATTTACCTGTGGGAACTAAGAGAGGCATCCCTGAGAAGAAGGTGTCTGCGCTGTACTATAGAGAATGAGCAGGTGTTTGCCAGGCAGAGAAGGGAGGCGGTCCAGGCAGAGGAAGCGGTTTGCACAAAGGCATGGGAGCGTCCGTGAGCCAGACGCATTCGTGGACAGCAAGCATCTTGCCACACCAAGGCCAGAGCTGCTTAAGTGACAGCGAGAAGGCAATGGTGCTGGAATGCGGACGAAGGCAAAATTCCGCATGACCTTGTACGCCACGCTGACGAGCCGCTTCTTTCCCTTGGACTACGTCACCCACAAGCATTTCTTGAGCACCTACTATGTGCTAGCACTGTTCTAGGCATGAGGGACACAGAAGTGAAAAAAAAAAAAGCCAACAAAATTCCTGCTTTCCTAGCGCTTAGTGGGGAAGAGAAAGACCATGAATATCACCAACTGTATAACATAATGTCAGGTGGAGAGGGCTCGGAAGAAAATAAAGAAATGATGGCAAAATGCTATGTGAGGAGGTGGTGTTTGAGCAGCTGCTTGAAGCAAGTGAAGAATAAGCCATGTTGATATCTGGGGGGGAGAGCATTCCAAGCAGAGGGAATGGCACGTTCTATGGCCCTGAACAGGGAATGTGCTAGAGAGTTCCAGAATCAACAAGAAAACCAGGGTAGCTAGAGCCAGGTCACAAAGGTTTAGGAGAGAGGGAGGGAAATGAGGTCAGAGAGAGGAAAAAGTAGCCACTGGAAGTCGAAAGCAGGAGAGAAGCATGACCAGGTGCCATCCAGCCAAGACAGTCTGGCCTGCCGCCATCCCTGCATTCTGACCCCTACCTTGGAGCCTGGCTTGCTCTAAGCACCAAGCTGTGCTCCCCAGAAGGTGCTCAGAGAAACTCAGCACACACGTCCTCCAAGGTGATTCCCACAGTTCCTACGTGTTGGCTGCAAACGTGTATCCTCACCACACAGTCTCCAGCTGGTCCTCCCATTTGACTCAGGGGAATTTTGGGTCCCCCACAGGCCCAACATAAGAACAGAAGTAATTCCTGATGTCAGAAGAGTCATCAGAACTAGAAAAAGAAGCTCACGAAAGGGAGCGTGTTGGACCACCTTCCAGGATACAAGTGTACAGGGACCTGAGGCCCAAAGCTGCCCACAGTCCCCCCACCCCCAACCCCTGCCACCAGGGCAGCCAGGGGTCCTGGCCTAGATCTTCCTACCTGGAAGGTTCTCATCAGCTCTACATCCCAGCACTGAGTTGCCTAGGGATGATTTTGAAAATCTGAGGTTCTTATGAAAATACTTCATTTAAAGAAATATGTGCATTGAATAAATGGGAAGCACACACGCCCATTATACTCGTCAAGCTTTTCCTGAAAATTTTAATCTGCTTTATTCATGCCATAAAACAGTTCAGGGCACACAGTCATTTGATAATTTGCATGAGGCCTGCAGGAAGTAGCAGCAATTCTGATCTTGGAACAGTCCTCTCCTCTGGGGGTTAAGAATTCAGCTATGTGACCTGATTTATATTGTTGCTGGGGGGAGAGAAAATGAGGTGGAAAACCAGGAGGGAAAAGGGAAAGAGCGGGCTACGGCGCCCTTATTAACTTCACCTCCTCAGCCCCCAGAGCAGGAAAAGGCTCCCACAGCAAACTTCCCAATCGAAAGAAAAAAAAAACGGGAAGCCTGTGAAAAATGCTATTGGCATTTGTTTTAAAAGATTTTATTTATTTATTTGACAGAGAGAGACACAGTGGGAGAGGGAACACAAGCAGGGAGAGTGGGAGAGGGAGAAGCAGGCTTCCCGCTGAGCAGGGAGCCCGATGCGGGGCTCGATCCCAGGACCCTGGGATCATGACGTGAGCCAAAGGCAGATGCTTAACGACTGAGCCACCCAGGCGCCCTTTCCTCTGAATTCTTAATGCAAATATCTAATTACCTTCTTGGAATTTCCTCTTGAACATCTCACAGCATTTCAGTATTAATATGTCCAAAACCCTTGATGTTCCCCCACAAATCTTCTTTCTCGGTCATCCCCAGCCCATTAGATGGCACCTAGAACCTGTGAGTCATCTTTATTCTTCCCCTTTCTAACTTTCCCCGTTCAGTCCACCACCAAGTCCTGCCAAACCTCCCTCAACAGTATATCTGAATTGGCCACTGCTCTTCACCTAGACTGCCATCACCGGCTTCCGGATCCTATCTGGTACCCTTTGCCTCCAACAAGCATCCCACTTCCATTTTGCCCTTCAATCCCTTGTTGTACATTTGTCAAAGGGTTTAAGGCCACAGCATCTTTACATTGAAGAAACCTGTGATCTCACTGGGAACTATATAGAAATGGATATGGGTATATGGGTAAAGGCGGAGATAGAGACAGAGACACCAAATAATACATAGCCCCATGAAATATGGCATGAAAACCTATTCCATTTCCCTCTGTCCAACCAGTACTCTCTGATTCCAAATTTCCCTTATGATTTTTGCTTACACACTATTTCTTCTTACAGTTCATTGCTCTCCTCTCTGCCACTGCTCCTTCAAGACCAAGTGACTCCAGCTTTTCCTCTGAGGTCTTCTCCAGTTACTCTAGACCCCTTGGGTCTCCCCTTTCCACAATAATGATTATAATGTAACTAAAATATATCACCTACTACATGGCAGGCGCTGTGCTAACACCTTAATTGATCCTTCCAACCACGCTATGGTATTAATGTTATCATCAACCCCATTTTCCATATAAAGAATCTGATGTATGGCAACATTTGGGAAACTTCTTAGTGAGGGGGCTGGAATTAGGACCTAGGTCGGTGGGACTTTGAAGCCCCAGCTCTTCACCACTTCTAACTGCCCGTGAGATCCATACAGCAGCAGTTAGGCAGTTAGAGCCTGCTTCTCATCCCATTTTCTGTTGTCTCCCAAGCAGATCTCATCTGCCCCCATGGCTTGTCTCACACAACTTCCTGTTTCTCCAATGCTCTCTCGCGTGGCTACGTCTGTACCCACGACACCTTGCTGAGATGCTGAGATGTTGTGCCAATCGAGGGCAAGATGGTGTGTTCAGCACTTGGACCGATGGGCAATGATAAATCTGCTGTCTTTATGAAGGTGAGAGCAACAAAGACCCATAAGCTTTGTAAGCTTTGTAAGCACCTGTGTTAGACTCATGCTTCTACATGCTTGTGGGTAGCAGCTCCCTCTCTTTACTGTCTCTCAAGGCTGGGCTAACGTTCTCCTCCGTCCTGCAGGGACAGTTACTTATTCAACCAGCCCACCTGGGTCACCTGCCAGGAGCCTGAGCATATCGTCCTCTGGAATGTGGTCTTGCTTTCCATCTTCCTGGGCATCGGTGTGGTAGAAGCTGTTCTCTATGTTAGCCAAGTTGCCAGTGAACTCTGGGACATCTTCTGTGGTACATATGTCAGAAAAGGACAGGTTGGTGCTTCTAGAACCCAGGAATGTTCAAGTCATTTCCCCCTGATCTGTTCATGCTGTCTCCCTCCTAGTCCAACCCCAACACTTACCAGAGAGGTAAGCCAATAACCAGAAAATGCCTTTTGAAATACAGAACTTTATCTGACACTTTGGGCTTTTCTTCCAGGTGAACATCACTGACTTCTGACCTAAGAAATCCCAACTGACTGGCACACGAAGGAGAGTTCCTCGGTTTGGAATAACCGGATTTACAATGGACTAGTACTCGGCCATCAGAAAGGATGAATACCCAACATTTGCATCAACATGGATGGAACTGGAGGGGATTATGTTAAGTGAAATAAGTCAAGCAGATAAAGACAATTATCATATGGTTTCACTTATTTGTGGAACATAAGGAATAGCAGGGAGGACATTAGGAGAAGGAAGGGAAAATGAAGAGGGGGAATCAGTGGGGGAGACGAACCATGAGACACTATGGACTACAGGAAACAAACTGAGGGTTTCAGAGCAGAGGGGTTAGCCCGGTGATGGGTATAAAGGAAGGCAGGTATTGCATGGAGCACTGGGTGTTATACACAAACAATGAATCATGGAACACTACATCAAAACTAATGATGTACTGTATGGTACTAACATAACATAATAAATAAAATAAAATAGATAAACAATAAATGAAACAGAAAGATCTAAAAGAAGAAGAAGGGGAAGAAGAAGGAGAAGAAGAAGAACTGGATTGGTGAATATCAATCCCCAGAGTTCTGAGGAGCTGAGGGGAAAAAACCCAGCTTTCTTTCCAGAGTAGATTTTTATAAAAAGACAACTGTTATGAAAATTTCATCTTCTTTGTTAGAATCAACATTGTCATTTCCCCCAAATGACCTCTAAGAATGATATAAGATGTCATAAGGCTGTACAATAATAGAATAATAACAAATGATCATCTAACAGGAAGTGTTTAATATACTCATTCCTATATCCCAGGTTCTGTGTTAAGCACTTTATCTACATTATTTCAATTAATCCTATAAAGCAAGTGGCATTAGAACACCATCTTGAGATGAGGAAACAGGCTCAGAGAGGTTCAGTTACTTGTCCAAAGTCAATTAATCTAAGTTTTGAATTTGAGCCTGATGTCAACATTTATATTCTTGATCACGCTCCAGTGGTTCTCAGACTTTGTTGCTTAGACACTCGCTCCATGGATCGTCATAGGTGTTATTCATTCACAAAATAAGGGGTACAGAGGACTCTGTTGTCAAGTTAATTTGAGATACACTGGATTAAACAAAGTTTAATAGGTTTCTTCACTACAGGACTTGTCAAAACCTTTACAAAGCCAGTATAAAATATTGCTAATCTCCAGGAAGAGCATAGCAAAGGCATAGTTGCCCAGTTTTCTTTGACCACAAAACCCTTTTCCCCTGGAACCATTTTTATGGTGCTAATATCCCATGGAGCGCACTTTGAGAAACACTGCATAACTCAGTGATAAGGTAAAACCTACCTCACTTAACCCATGAGAATCCAAGAGACTTCCAAACCACCAGAGAAGCAGAAAAGTATAGGATGAAACAGGTTAAGGACTACTCACTTGTGCTGAAAGAAGGAAAGAAAGAAAGAAAGAAAGAAAGAAAGAAAGAAAGAAAGAAAGAAAGAAAGAAAGAAAGAAAGAAAGAAAGAAAGAAAGAGAAAGAAAGAAAGAAAAAAGAAGAGAAGAGAAGAAGAGGAGAGGAGAGAAAAGGAAAAGAAAAGAAAGAAAAGAGAAGAAAAGAAAAGAAAAAAGAATAGGTTTCCTGTAGTATCTGGAATCAGAATTTTCTTTTCAGGTTTCTTTACTGTCATTGCAACAAACATCTTTGAGAACCCAGTCTACCGTACAAGCTATGACAGTTACCAAAGAGGCATCAAGACAGGGTCTCTGCTTTATAAGCTTGCCAAATAATGGATCCTGCATAGTTGATTGCTTCCATAGAAGATGTCCAGGACCCCTGCCAGCTCAAATGGCACTTTTGTACACATCAGAAAAAAGGCAGAGGATACAGCTTGGCAATGGCAAATTTAAAAAGGCACCTTCTCATCCAAGTTGATGTAGCCTATAGGGGTTGAATATCACACCCCCCACCCCCCAAAACTTCATGTTTAACAGAAACCTCAGAATGTGGCTTTATTTGGAAATAGGGTCTTTGTAGAGCGCCTGGGTGGCTCAGTCGGTTAAGCATCTGCCTTCGGCTCAGGTAGTGATCCCAGGGTCCTGGGATGGAGCCCTACATCAGGCTCCCTGCTTAGTGGGGAGCCTGCCTCTCCCTCCCCCTTTCCTGCTCCCCCTGCTTGTGCTCTTTCTCCGTCTGTCAAATAAATAAATAAAATCTTAAGAAAGAAAGAAAAAGAAGGAAAGAAAGAAAAGAAAGAAAGGAAGGAAGGAAGAAAGAAAGAAAGGAAGGAAGGAAGAAGAAAGAAAGAAAGAAAGAAAGAAAGAAAGAAAGAAAGAAAGAAAGAAAGAAAGAAAAAGAAGAAAGAAAGGAAGAAAAAGAAAGAAAGGAAGGAAGGGTCTTTGTAGACATAGTTAAGAAGTGGTCATACTCAGTTAGGGTAGACCCTAGGGTGGACCATAACCCTAAACCCAACATGACCAGTGTCCTTATAAGAAGAGAAGAAACCACACACAGGAGAAAAGGCCTGTGAAGACAGAGGCGGAGATTGAAGTTAGGCTGCCACCAATGAATACCAAAGATTGCCGGCAACCATCAGAAGGAGGGAGTCATGGAACAGATTCCCCCTCTGAACCTCCAGACAGACCCAGCTGACATCTGGATTTCAGACTTCTAGCTCCAGAACGGTGAGAGGATCAATTTCTGTGGCTTTAAGCCATCCAGGTGGTGGTAGTCTGCTAGCCTGTTGGTTTGGTAGCAGCTCTGGGAAACTCGGACACAGCCCCACGCCAGGGAGCAGGCGAGCAGGACGCAGGCCGGGTTGCAATACTTTCCCCCACCCCGCCCCCCACCTCATCTCCTGGAGACGCTGCCTTGTGCCGAAGCAACCTGCTCAACCGAACAGGGCGACCCCGCTGCTGTCACGAGCAGGCAGGCTGCTTCTTAGCTTCCCCTTAACTGGCCCACTGCCACAAATCCAGACACACAACCCCCAGACACGAGATGTACCACGCGCCGGGCAATGAGCCCAGCACTTGCGCCTGCCCCCGCTTGCTCCCTCAGCCCTGACAGCGCTGTGAGCTCGTCGCCCGGTGAGGAAGCTGGGGTGAGAAAGGGCAAGTCTTTAGGACCGTCGGTCCCCCGGATAGAATGGCTCTATAGCCTCCAAGTACTATTTCCCTGGGGGGCGGGGCGGAGGGGGGAGCCAAGGCAAAGACTTTTATTAGCTGTTCCTCGTTGAAACACGCTCTGTGCAAATTGATGGATTTGGAGCAAGGGAGGAGAAAAGTGTTCCACCTCTGGCAAAAGTCCCTCTTGTGGCTCTTCCTTTGGTGAGTAAAAGGAACTCGCTGTTAAAGACACCAAAGTACAAACATTCTGGGCCAATAAAATGGGCGGAGGGGGCCCTGAGCCGCCCTGGGGCGGGGCCCAGCTCATAAAGGCTGCAGGGCTCTGCTAAAGCGCACCGCGAAGGGCTTTGGAGGGCCGGAAGAGCGCCTCCAACATTTTAAGTGTGGGGCCAAGCATGAAATGGTCATGATTAAGCCACTTAAAAAAAAAAAAAAGTGTTTATTGCCAAATAGAAAATAACTCTGAAATTAAGTAAGTTTTCAAGGCTGACCTAGGTCTAGTCTTTAGCTGCTCCACAATTATTTCCTGAATTTCCACCAAGGGACAAGGCAAAGTGCCTGGAGAAAGAAGGGATGGAAGGGCTCTCGGTTCTGGAAGAACGGGTCTAAGTGGAGGGAAAATCTCACCGCACAGCTGCCCAGAGGAGCGGCGGAAACAGGGGAGCTTATAATTTCTGCTTCAATCTGTCTTCCAGCACATCTCAGCTTTTAAAATTCCTTCCTCTTTCAGGAGAAACCGATGTTTTCCAGACCACGGTGGACTGACACTTCTCAAACTCATCTTCTGGACATTTAGAATTGTTTTTCCTTCAGGGTACAATAGTGGTTTTAGAATATGATACACATATTATCGGGAAGAAGAAAATAGCTCTCCATAGTGAGTTCAGAAATTCTTCCCACTTTACTCTTTACACTTTGCTAGAATATAAAAATTTTCCCATTTTCCACATAAGCAAGGAAAACTGTTATAATCATAAATATCTGTGAAAAAAAAATTGAGTTTACCTTTCGCAGAAACCTTCTAGAAGACTCCTCTGTCTGCCATGTCTGGTGAAATGCTGTTGCAGTCCTAACCCCGACTTGAGAGAAACTTCAGGACTCAAGGCTCACGGACAAACCAACATACAGTATTTCTTCCAAGTCAAATGGGCAGAAATAATGTTAACACAGGAAGATGCACAGTAGGGTGTGAGTGTTGGAGAGGGGGCTGGGAATGAAGCTAACCTAAGTAGCTTGAGAAAATTTGGAAAAGGTTGCTTTAACTGGAAACTGTGAAGCTAAAGACCAAGGGAATTGTATACGAACACTGTACTCTAAAGTTGTTTCTCTGAGAGGTAGGAGTGAACAGTTATGAATCTGCTCTGTGTGTATCCTGGGGTTGGGGGGGTTGTGGGAGGCAGGTTTCTCACTGTTAAAGGAAGAAGTTTCAGATAAGCAAGGAGAGAAGGCTAGAATGACCCATGTGGTACTAGATTAGAGTCAAGGGCATCAAGGGCGCCTGGGTGGCTCAGTCGGTTAAGTGTCTGCCTTCAGCTCAGGTCATGATCCCAGGGTCCTGGGATCCAGCCCTGTGTGTCGGGCTTCCTGCTCAGCAGGGAGTCTGCTTCTCCCTCTGTCCCTCCCCCCCTCCATGTGCTCGCTCTCTCTCAAAAAAATAAATAAATAAATAAAATCTTTAAAAAAAGAAGAGTCAAATGCATCAGTATAAACTCATATTTATTTAATATAGATGCAGATGGGTAAGTACAGAAATACAGCTGTGTGGATACGTACAGGTTATTATATATGCAGGTATTTCCTGGCTCTGCTAAGAAAGCTAGAAGCAATGGCACCCCGTGCTCATTTTTATTATTTACTTTAAATAATATATGATTTTAAATTTAAAATTTTATTAGATTTATTGAGTTATTAAGAAAGAAAAGAAAAAGGAAAATGGGCTTCCTTGATTAAGAGGCTTTGAGCTTCCCTGCCTACCCCAGCGGCAGTCTAGAAAACCCAAGTCACCCATAATTGGAGGCAGACTCGACTCGCTCGTCCCACGTCTGAGCATCATTGCCACAGCCATGAAATACAGGGCTCATTACCTACGCGCCCTGATTCAGCCTTTTCCTCCAAGGCAGTGTGCTGACAAGGGGTCTAAAGAAGTTAGTTTAGGTCACAGAGACAATATCCATGCCCCGTGCCCCCTGAGAAACCAGCAGCTCAGCCCTGACGTGACTGGGAATGTGGGTGCAGGAATACAATAAAGTCGGACCGATTCCTTTGCATTGGATGCTTTCTTTCCCTACCACCACGTGCCGTCACATGCCTGCCATGCCGACCGACCCTGCGGGCAAACAGTACTCTGAGGATAATCCACAACCCCCTGGTTTGGGCAGGTGACCCCTCCGTTCCCTGGACATGTCCCCATTGTCGCGCCCGCCTTGTTCACACCACAGACCCCTCCACCCGGCCGCAATGTAGGATAGGTCTTATGCCCCTCTGTCTCCCCAGTGCCCAGGGCGTGACAGGCTCTCAATAGATGTTTAGTGAATGAATAAATGAAAGAGCGAATGACTGAATGTTCCAAACCTGCAAAGGGGTTTGGGAAATGTAAATATACCAAGAGGTTTATACAGAGTGAATGCCCAGCTCTTTAAAAGTCACCTTCCTTCTTTTTGTCGTCCCCTCTGTCAGCACCCTGGCCCACATGTGGACCTTCCCAGAAGGAAACACAGCCGATCCCAGTGGAGTTGCATTTTGCAACTGTCGCCAAAATATACTCCGTCACTTGCCACCACCCTTCAGCTGAGGTTTCTGTCAAGTTCTCAGTATGGGCCATGTTCGTCTAGGTGCAGCACTGTGCTATTGCGATCTGTAATAAAAATATATATACTTTGGTCTCCATCTAGAGCTCCCAAAACCCTTAGAATTTCCTAAGTGATAAGAGCAATCAAGGCGTCTTTTGTTGCTCGTAACAAGTCCCTTTCAAACCACACTTGAGTTTATGTTAATCACGTGACTTTTGGAAAGCCCCCTAAGGATGGGGACTGAGTGTCAGGGGAACAAACCACGTGATTAGAGAGTTGGAACTTTGGGCCCCACCACCCCGACTCCCACCTCCAGGGAGGGGAGAGGGACTGAGAGGTTGAGTTCCATCACCAATGGTCAGTGATTGAATCAATTGTGCCTGTGTAGGAAGCCTCCATAAAAACCCAACAGGACAGGGCTGGGAGAGCTTCTGTGTTGATGAACACATCAAGGTACTGGGTGGGTGGCACACCCAGAGCAGGCATGAAAGCTCCACGCTCCTGCCCACAGACCTGCCCTCGAATCGCTTCCACCTGGCAGCTGCCGAGTTCTATCCTTTATAGGGTCATCTAGCAAGTAAACTGGTTTCCTGGGTTCTGTGGGCCGATTGAGCAAATTAATCAAACCTGAGAAAGCGTTGTGGCAACCTCTGATTTCCAGCCAGTCAGATGCACAGGTAACAGCTGGGCTTGCAATTGGCACCCAAGGTCGGGGGGCGGGGGAGGTGGGGGGAGGACAGTCTTGTGAGACTGGGGTCTTAACCTGTAGGACCTGATGCTTTCTCCAAAGCAGATCGTGTCAGAATTAAGTTGTAGGACACCCAGCTCATGTTGCATAATTGCCTCATGTGGGAAAAACTACCACACAATCAGTACCAGGATAAAGAAGTATTCAGAGTATTGGATGCAGGATAAAGGAAAATAATAGAATGGGTTTTTTTCCTTTACAGTATGACACACAAAAACCCTATGATGATGATTGTGTCACATTGTCCAGGGACAAAGGACAAATGGTGATCACCATTTTACTGGGGGGGGGGGGGGAACCGAGGTTCAGAGGTAGCTGCCCAAGACGAAGCAGATATGCAGCCCAAAGCTGAACTTCTGACTCCAAGTCCAAGGGTTCCTTCCATGGAATCTTGCTGCTCGTAGCCTCATTGGGGAGATAAGGCCAGTCAGCACAGAGGAAAGAACGAGAGGACTCTGTGTTGTCGGCTGGAGCCGTAAGGGAGGCCTCGGGAGGAGAGGAGCTTGAGCTGGACAGGTGGACAGGAGCACAGGGAGGAAGCAGGATTTCTCAGGGCCTCAGAGAAGCACACTAAGGAGGCCCGGTGATAGGGACAGTGGTTCACGCCTTGCACATCTGGGAGCAGGGAAGCTCTGCTCTTGGTGAACTTGTGATGTACAAACATTCACAAAAAACAAAGCAAGCTGAACTCGGGAGCCAAAATGCGCTTGACCAGCACGTGGTGGTATTAACAGTCATTTTGCCCTCTGACATATTGTTAGGGCACGTTGCTATGTTCAGATAGTTGTTTTGTTTTGTTTTTGGCTTTTTAAGTTTTTACTTAAATTCCAGTTAGTTAACGTACAGTGTTATCTTAGTTTCAGGTGTACAGTACAGATTCAACACTTCCATACATCACCCGGTGCTTATCACAAGTGCCCTCCTTCATCCCCATCACCTATTTCACCCATCCCCCCACCCACCTCCCCTCTGGTGACCACCAGTTTGTTCTCTACAGTTAAGAGTCTGTTTCTTGGTTTGCCTCTCTCTTTTTTTCCCCTTTGCTCATTTGTTTTGTTTCTTAAATTCCATATATGAGTGAAATCATATTATATTTGCCTTTCTCTGGTTGACTTATTTCACTTAGCATTATACTCTATAGCTCAATCCATGTTATTGCAAATAGCAAGATGTCATTCTTTTTGATGGCTGAATAATAATCCATTGTATATATATATACCACATCTTCTTTATTCATTCATCAAGTGATGGACACTTGGGCTGCTTCCGTATTTTGGCTATTGTAAATAATGCTGCTATAAACACAGGGGTGCATGTATCCCTTTGAATTACTGTTCTTGTATTTTTTGGGTTAAATACCCAGTAGCTCGATTGCTAAATCATAAGGCAGTTCTATTTTTAACTTTTTGAGGAAACTCCATACTGTCTTCTAGAGTGGCTGCACCAGTTTGTATTCCCACCAACAGTGCATGAGGGTTCCTTTTTCTCCACATCTTCACCAACACCTCTTGTTTCTTGTGTTGTTGATTTTAGCCATTCTGACAGGTGTGTAGTTTTGATTTGCATATTTCCCTGATGGTAAGTGATGAACATCTTTTCATGTGTCTGTTGGCCATCTAGATGTCTTCTTTGGAGAAATGTCTGTCCATGTCTTCTGCCCATTTCTTAATTGGATTATTTGTTTTTTGGGTGTTGAGTTTTATAAGTTCTTTATAGATTTTGGATTCTAACCCTTTATCAGATACATCACTTGCAAATATCTTCTCCCATTCTGTAGGCTGCCTTTTAGTTTTGTTGTTTATTTCCTTCACTATGCAGAAGCTTTTTATTTCAATGAAGGCCCAATAGTTTATTTTTGCTTTTGTTTTCCTTGCCTGGAGAGTTTTAAGGCTTTGCTAAGATTATTAAGGAAAGGAGCATCCTTCAATGGAAACAAAGGTAGAGATTTAAAAAAAAAAAAAAAAAGAAGTTTATAAATGATAAGGAAAGGCTCATGTTGTATATTCTAATGGCTGAAACCTTTGACAATAGAAATGATTCTCAGAATCAAAGAAAATTCTGCCACATGTCAGGAGTGCTGTAACAGCAAACACGTACCAACCAGGAACATACCGGAAAGGGAATGAATGAAATGAAAGCTTTTGAGTACAGACGCAGCTTAAAGGTCAGCGTGGACTCAGAATATGTGAGAGACTAATGTAATTAGAAGTCAGCTGGGAGCTTCTTATTTAGTCATTCCACAAATATTTGTTGAGCATCTACTATGTGCCAAGAACTGTTCTAGATACTGAGGCTAGATCAGTGAACAAAATTAACATCCCTGCCCTCATGGAACTTTGTAAGTAAGGAGAAATAGATGGAAAACAATGTACTTATCAGGTGCTGATAAGTGTTATGGAGAAAATTAAACAGGTTAACTGGGTTAGGGGGTAATGGTGTGGGCAGGGCAAAGGAACACTGGCATTTGTACTCCGTGGTCAGGAAGACCTCTCAGAGGAGGTGGCTTTGGTCAGAGACCTACTAAAAGTGAAGAAGTGATTCTTTGAGATTTATAGATTTAAACACCATGAAAATGCTGCCAATGAAACTTTTTGAAATTTTAAAAATTTAACTAATTTTTGTTGAAATGTTTAAAGATTTTTGCTTACTTCATGTGGGCGGGGGCAGAGGACTTAGGCTGCAAGACACAGAGAGTCTAGCAGGTTCAAGGCCCCTGGGGAATGCTGTCACATTTAAAAGCCCTTCAAACCAGTCGGGTCGTGAGGACACCAGAGATGCTGGAGTTTTCTCAGACACTTACAGAGATTCTCGAGGAGCAAGTTTCCTGCTTGCTTTGCTTCTGCTTCAGCCAACTGCCAATGAAGCAGAAATAGGCCTATTTTGGCAAAAGATGCATGATGATAGAGTCATCACTAATAGAGGGCGAGTGTGTTTGATTTTAAAGCCTAAAATTAACTCACATCTTTATTAGGTAGAAATGATCTGGGGAAATACAAACTTCAACAATTTTTGTCATTTTGATCTTTAAAACTGACCTCGTTGGCAAGCTGCCGTGCTGGGAATTCATTTCCTTCTCTCGCAGTTCTTCACGGAAAATAGACATTTGCTTTGCCTTCCAGAGGGTGACAGGAAATCTTGAGTGCTGTCATTTTTGGCCCTTCTGATGAGCCACATGTACCCTATACTTAGCCCACAGGGAACATTCCTTCCAATTTCGAGAGTGCATTTGTCACGCATATTGCTGGCACCAGCCTGACACAGAAACTCTCATAATTCAAATCCAGTGGCACGGTGTGACGAGGCAGAAGCAAAGCAAAGCAAAACTCAGAGGAAACACAAAACCGGCCCAGCTGTCAGCCCAGATGGCCTGACTCATGGCCTCCATAACCGGGGGAAGATGGGTTGGCCTCATCTAAGGAAAATGGGAACTTATCCCTTAATTATTTAATATCCTAAGAATCCATCCCCTGTGTCGTGGAACTTGACCTCTGGGGCTACTACCTGGGTTTCCAGCTCAGTTTTGCTACTGACTGTGGGATCCTGGCCAAACTGCCTCTTTCCCCACTTCATAGGAAGGTTGGTAGGATAAAGTGAGATAAAATGGGAACCTATGTGCCTGGAACATAATAAGCTTTGAATCAACGTGAGCTAGTGGTATTATTTCTGCCCCCTCATGATCTCTTGCCTACACACCTGCAGTGGTCTCTCAGCTGATTTCCTGCCTCCAGTCCCCACCTAAATCCATCCCACACTCTGTTGCCAAAGTCATCTTTCAGCACACAAACCTGATTCTGAAACCCTCCAGTGATTCCTCGGTCAGGATATGTCCAGATTCATGTGCAGGACATCAAACCCTTTACCATCCGCCACCTCTGCGCCTCTGCCATGCCGCATGCCCAGCCTAGAAGGCCCTCTCTCACCTTGACCACCTGCAAAACTCCAACTCATTCCTTAAGATTCAATGTAAGCATCATTTCCTTCAACCTCCCCCTGCCACTTGATGCATAGTCAGGCATCTATTTCTTTCTTTCTTTTTTTTTTTTAAGTAGGCTCCACACCCAGCACGGAGCCCAACAAGGGGCTTGCACTCACGACCCTGAGACCAAGACCTGAGCTGAGATCAAGAGTCAGACACTTGACCAACTGAACACCCAGGCGTCCCGTGAGCATCTATCTCCGTGCTCCCTACAGAACCCTCAGCGTTGGCTTTGATGGCGGCACTTCCTGCATTGTGCTGCCACGTCTGCCTCTCATTCTTCCCCTCTAGGCAGTTTCATTGAGCCAGACCACAGGAGGGAGACCAGGCTCTAGGACCAGAAAGAATGGCAACTCAGACTCAAGAGTGGTTCTTTTACTCTGGTTTTCCAGCACTTCGGCCAGCTGGCGATGCATAGAACACGCATGATGCAAGGCCATCCTCTGCTCTGCGATGCCAAGGACTTCAGGAGTTATTCTGAAGAGAGAATAGTTGTAAGAAGGGGAAGCGAGGTGATCAGTTTTCAAGAACTGATTGTGGGCGCCTGGGTGGCTCAGTTGGTTAAGCGACTGCCTTCGGCTCAGGTCGTGATCCTGGAGTCCCTGGATCGAGTCCCGCATCAGGCTCCCTGCTCGGCAGGGAGTCTGCTTCTCCCTCTGACCCTCCCCCCTCTCATGTGCTCTCTCTCTCAAATAAATAGAATCTTTAAAAAAAAATAAAAAAAAAAAGAACTGATTGTAAGGACCAAGACCAGAGGCAGGAGATGAGTGAGAGGAATTAGAACTTGCAGTTTCCCAGACTAAAGAAGATGACAGCCAGAACTAGGGCAGTGGCAGTGGGTTGGAGAGAAATGGAGAGATTTGAGACAACTCAGGGTCACAGAACACAATAACTGATTGGAAGCAGGGGTGAGGAAGGAGTTGACTGGGGATGCTATTAATTGAAGTAACCCAGAAAGCAGAAGTCTGTAAGAAGAGATGAACTCAGTTAAAAAAAAAAAAAAAAAAAAAAAAAAGATTACACACAAAATCAAGGGTACGTAATGATGCAAATGGTGAGGCACACTCCCTGATTCCCACAGGGAGTGCTCAAAATTCAGGAGTCTTAGCAGACTTCAGAGAGGGAGGAATTTTCTAGGTCAGGGAAGCCCAGAAGTGAGGGTTTGCTGCTTTTCATGCAATTTTAGCACCAGGATAAGAACCATGTAAGATCCTGTCCCTGGTCCTGAGGTTGGGTTCACAATATCTTGCTGCACCACGGTTATACAAGACATTTACTTACACAAATGCAAGGTTTCAAGGTACTAGGCCTGACCCTGGCTTATCATACTGTGCATATCCTGCTGACAAAGATTGTATCTACACACATACACAGATAGATATAGTAGGTGCTCAATAAGTGTTTTTTTAAACAAAGAAATCAATGGCATCTATAAACACATATAATACTAACTTCATAAGGTTATATAAATTTGATGAGATAACCAGGTAAAGCCAGATATATATAGTTTCTGTATATAGTTTATATACAGAAAAATCCTGCTGGCCTTTATTGGAAATTTAAGTAACCATGTTTAGCCTTACCCATAGGGAGCTAACCTATTTTATCATATTCATTCAATTTTAATATCAATTCATTGATATTGAATTCAGTTCATTGAATATCAGTTCATTCATTTTCAGTATCAATATCAATTCATTCAATTTTATCAATTCATTCAATTATTCAATGTGTTGCCTGAATATATACTTTATATAAGACAGGTCAAAGCATAGACATATCAGGGCGCCTGGGTGGCTCAGTCGTTAAGCGTCTGCCTTCGGCTCAGGTCATGATCCCAGGGTCCTGGGATCGAGTCCCACATCGGGCTCCCTGCTCGGCGGAAAGCCTGCTTCTCCCTCTCCCACTCCCCCTGCTTGTGTTCCTGCTCTCGCTATCTCTCTCTCTGTCAAATAAATAAATAAAAACTTTTAAAAAAAAAAAAAAAAAAAAAAGCATAGACATATCAGAGACACATATAATCTAATGATCAAATGCTGTGAATAAAAATAAATAAATAAAAACAGGATGAGGGAATTGAGATTGACAGGTGAGGATGATTTTGCATATCACAGATATGCATACCTTCCCTGAGGAGGTAATAATTGAACAGATACTTAAATGAATTGGGGTGTTACACAGCCATCTGGGGAAAGAGAGTTCTAGGCTGAGAGAGCAGAAAATGCAAAAACCCTAAAACAGCAACAGCTATGGTCACGTTTTCCTATGTCTTGGAATATCTAGTCATTCTTGTTGGGAAGCTAGACATTATAAATTTTATATTATTGAGTACTGAATCTTGTTTTATAAAAAGGATTGGATTTTTTTCTGGTCAGGTAGGTAAATTACTTGGAGTTCAGGTTGATCCTTTTGAGCCTTGTTTTTAAGTTTGGTTAGTGCGGGTCTAAAGTAGTCTTCACTTTAGGACTAGTTTAGCCCTATAAATACAGCACTAGCCCTTTGAGGTTTTTACTGAATACTCCAGGAATTCACTAGCACTACCCCCTCAGCTGATTAAAACACAAACATCTTCCAGCTTTCTAGGCATAAGTGCTGGGAATTTTTCAATTTCTAGGACCTAGTCATTCTCTGCATGGTCTCCTGGAGGTTTACCCTATGTGTACATAGTTTGGTACTCAGCAACAGACTCGAAGGGACGCTTAGAAATATTTCTCCCTCTGTGCAACTCCTTTCCCCTCCTCATTACTTTGCTTTGCCAATTTTAGCCACCTTAGCCCCTCCAAACTCAAATCTCTCCTCAGCTCAGCAAGGTTGCCATGTTCAGCTTGGATTTTCCCCACTGCACTACAGTCTGGAAAGCACTTCCAGGCAGCAAGCTGAAGTGATCATAGGGTTCACTGTGCACATTTCCAGTTTTCCGATTTGAAGTTTTAAAAGTTGAGTCTGGCTGTTAGGTGAATAGAATGAAAGGTAAGAAGAGTGGCAACATGAGACCAATTAGGAGACTGTAAAGTAGTCTGGGTAAGGGTAAGGTAAAGCAACTGAGGAAATGAGAAGACGTTAGATTCCGAATATATATGTATATATATAAATATATATTGTAAATTTGTATATGTAAATATGTGTATATGTGTAATGTAATTTATATATGTAAATATATATGTGTATATATATTTAAAGATTTATTTTTTTATTTTAGAGAGAGAGTGTGCATGAGCAGGGGGAGGGGCAGAGGAAGAAGGAGAAAGAATCCCAAGCAGACTCCCCACTGAGCACAGAGCCCAACACAGGACTCGATCCCACAACCCCGAGATCATGACCTGAGCTGAAATCAAGAGTCAGATGCTTAACCGACCGAGCCACCCAGGCACCCCTGAATACATTTTGAAGGTAGAACCCACAGAGTTTGCAGAAGAATTATATGTAGAAGTGAAGGAAAGAGAAAAATCAAGACTTTTTGACATGAGCAGCAAAGTGAGTTGTGGTACCATTTACAGACTGGAGAACACTGAGGGAAGTGGTGGGGTTGGGGGGAGGATGAAAAGTCTGGTTTCAGGCATGGCAAGTCTGAGTTTCCTACTGGCGTCCCTGGGGAGAGGATACATAGGCAGTTGGTTATGTGTCTGGAAAGTAGTGTAAAGGCCAGCATTAAAGACATAAATCTGGAACACAGAATGAATTTAAAGTCAGAACCAGGCAAGATCACCTAAAAAGTGAGTATAGCTAAAGAACAGGTTCAAAGCCTGAGGCTTGGGGACTTCAACATTTACAAGGCAAGAAACCAGCAAAGGAAACTTATTTTTCCTCCCGTCATAATATCATTTCTCTGTGGCATCTAAGATGTGAGGCTTCCAGAAAGAATACAAGGCCCACGTCACAGTGTAGCCCTGAAGAGCCATCCTATGCGAAATTACCCCAGAAAGCACAACTACCCTAGATAGCCCACATGTGCCTGAGACCCAGCTGATTTGGAACTGGCCAAGGTGAGTTTCTAAGTATGGCATAATGTAGTGACAAATGCACGGGATCAGCATCAGAGTTAAGAGTTCCAGTCCAGACAATGGCTTTAATTAACTGAACTCAAGCAAATATCAACTTCTCTTAGTTTCTTCACCTATAAAATGAAGAGATTGAGCTAAGTGGTCCTTAAAGTCTCTTCCAGATTTTTATTTTAAAAATCCAAGAGAAAAAGTGCCCAACACCAGGAAAGAGAGATGTATAATTCCCTCCTCCACTGAAGATATGCCTCCTAGACCGCTCCGAATGTTTTGGAACAAGCAGTGCCTCTTCATGTCTCTAACTGCTCCTGCGCCCCGTGCCTACCTTCCAGAAAGGTGGCTACCCAAAGAGGACCCACCAGCCCCTACAAAGGGAGAGACTTCTCATCAAAGCCCTCAGGAGTTTCCAAGACTCAGGGTCCCTGTCAGAGTGCAGTCCGTACCACACCAACTACTACAGCAGTTATTTGGTGAGAGAGAGAGAATTTAGATTTGGTGATAGAGAATTTACTGTAAAGAATGGTTTGCTGGGTTTGGAAGAACTGAAAAGGCAAAAAGAAAAGTCTAAGCTATCACTGAGGTAACAAGTGTAGGAAGCAGTTCCCAACCCTAGGCCTGGGGAAGCAAAGGGAAGTGGTTGGAATGAGTCATACCTAGAAGCTTGGGAGGAGAGGCCTGATGGGACTGGAGTCCAGACCCCGGAGGAGGAGGAACTAACCTCCTGTTGGAGCTGTTGGCCTGCGTCAGGCAGGGAAGAGTGGTGCCACGAAGCTGATTCTACAAATGTTGGGGAACTGCCAGTTGGATTCATCTTGCTGCTATTGGACTAACTTGGCCCCGCCATGGTGAAGAAATGTTGCTGGGGTCATGCTGAGAGGCACTAGAAGCAAAAGGACGGGGCCATGTCCATGTCCATTTTTTCCTCTTCCAGACTTCCTCTAGCATTACTTACTGGTGGTACCCAGGAACAGCCGGCAAAGGAGAAAGGTGATTTGCAGAACCCCGGGCCCCACAGTGCTCCCTTGTCCATGGGGGATACGTTCCAAGACACCCAGTGGATGTCTGAAATGGCAAGTAGTACCAAACTCTACTGTTTTTTCCTGTACATACATACCAATGATAAAGTTTAATTTATAAATTAAAGTTTAATTTATAAATAAGTTTAATTTATAAATTAGGCACAGTAAGAGATTAACAATAGCTCATAATAAAATAGAACAATTATAACAACACACTGTAACAAAAGTAATGTGAATATATTCTCGCTCTCTTTCTCAAAATACCTTAGTGTATTGTACTCACCTTTCTTCCTGGGATGATGTGAGATGATAAAATGCCCATGTGAGGAGATGAAATGAGGTGAATGACATAGGCCTTGTGACCTAGCTTGAGACATCTACTGACCTTCTGACGATATGTCAGCTTCCTGAACATGCTTGGCTTGGGGTAACTGAAACTGTGGAGATCAAAACCGCAGATAAGGGGGGGACTCCTATATAGCAGAGCACATTTGAAACTGGGAGATAATAGTTTAATTACTGACGCACTCATTTCTTTTGAAATTACTACGAACAGGGGCGCCTGGGTGGCTCAGTCATTAGGCGTCTGCCTTCGGCTTAGGTCATGATCCCAGGGTCCTGGGATCGAGCCCCGCATCGGGCGCCCTGCTCCGCGGGAAGCCTGCTTCTCCCTCTCCCACTCCCCCTGCTTGTGTTCCCTCTCTCGCTGTCTCTCTCTCTGTCAAATAAATAAATAAAATCTTTAAAAAAAAAAAAAAAGAAATTACTACAAACAATACTGGGTTTGTAATCTGTAAGACATAATGTAGTATCTTTTAAATTCTCTGTTGAGCAACCTAGAGCTTCCTGTGTTTATTTCTAATGGATCTGAGTTCCTACACTTCAAGGTATGCTTTTGAGCCCAGTAAATAAATACTCCCACGACACCAGGAAGGCATCTACATCTCCCATTCCATTACACACCATCAACCAATGTCTGAGCGGCTGCCATACACCGCCTGTTATTCTAGGCACTGGCTTCTTACCTATGTGACTTGAGAGTCACCAAAAGTGGAGTTACCCTGCACTGGACAACGACGAGTATTTTCTCCAGAAAACATTATTAAAATGTAGACATGCACTGGCATGTTGGTGAGTCCTCTAAACCTCTCCTGACACCATTTGCAAATCCCTTCCCCAACATCCCCTTGCCATTCACGTTCATTATCCCGTTGATCCCCCAAACCACACGTGGAAACAGACAGAGATGAACATACCCACGTCACTTAGTGAAGAAAGCAAGATTTGGAAAGGTGGTCAGTTTACACACAGCTTTGCAATTCGCTGAGCCATTATTTACACCCACGTCTTCGGATTTAAAATCTGGGACTCTGGATGGTTGATTACATTGGTTGACTTTTGAATGTTGACCCAGACTTGTGTCCCTGAAGTACTCCACTTGGTCGTGGTGTATAAACTTTTTTTATGTATTGCTGAATTCTATTTGCTAACATTTTGTTAAAGATTTTTGCATCTATGTTTGTGAGGGTTATCGGTCTGTAGTTTTCTTTCTTTTATTTTTTTGGTACTGTCTCTGGTTTTGGTATCAGGGTAACACCAACTTCATGAAATGAACTGGTAAATGCTCCTCCCTCTTCTTTTTCCTGGAAGAGGTGTGTAAAATTGGTGTTAATTTTCTCTGAAAATTTGGTGGAATTCTCCTGTGAAGTCATCTGGCCTGGAGCTTCCTTTCTGGGAGTTTTTAAGTTACAAATTCAATCTGCTTAATTGTTAGGGGGCTACTAAGCCCTCTATTTCATGTTGGGTCCATTGTGGTAGGTTGTGTTTTTCCCAGGAAGTGGCCCATTGGATCTAAGTTTTCAGATTTATTTATGCTAGTACGTGGTTTTAATAAAGAATACATTCTTTTTCATGGATTTTGTGATGTGTGTGAAATTCAACAGTTTTTACAAAATCTGTAATCTGTTGTGATTTCTTCCAGTCTAAATAAAAATGCACCCTTGAATGTAATAAATAAATAAATTAATTAATTAATTAAATCTGGGACTCTGTCCACCACACTAGGATGTCCTTTGCATGAATAGTTTATCAGGTTGGCTGGTGGTGTAGACCTTCTGGGGAAGATTCAGAAACGATTTCATAGTCTCCCCAAGCAGGCCCAGATCCCCTATAGTCCCACATCAGTATGCCCAACCAGCCCGGCCACCTCACTTGACTGACCACAGATAGCATCTTATCCAAAATCCTGCAAGGTGAAAATGCCAGGTGGCCTGACAACTCAGGCAAACTAAGAGCAATGGAGAGCCTCACGCTGGCATGCAAAAGAGGAAAAGAAGAATGCTCCATTCCTCTCTCTTTTGCTAACCCCCATCCCTCCTGCACTCCCCACATAAATATTCATGGCACCTCACAATGACATCCCCAATTAATGGGGAAGAAAACTAGAGCCAGTAAGGAAAGCCAGATGAGCCCCATGTTCATTAATGAAAACAAACATTTATAGGGCTCCCATTATACACAGGCATGAAGGTGGTGAGGATGCAGGGTGGTGTAACGTGTCTTTGATGTTCACAGATGATTTAATTGCCCTCTATCCCCAATAGCAGACAAATAGATCAATGAGAACTAGCAAAGCTCCTTGAAAAATAGGGCATGGCCTTTTATCTCAGAAGTTTCAAAGACCCTTTACAAACATTCATTAGGCCCAACCTCATTCCACAGGCAGTGAGTGGAAGACCCAATATTAGCCATAGATTGAACTCTACCTCTATCACTTCCAGCCCAACACCACACGATCACCTCTCCGGTAGGGTCTGATCAATGAACCATTTTGCTCTACTCGTTTACTCCTTTTATTCAGCCTTCAGTGAGCTAGCCAGGTGCAATCTTGACAAGGAAGCAGCTATGTTGCTGTAGGATGGCCTTCTCCCTTTCCAGAGAGAGTAGAACAATCAGTAGGAGAGCAGATACAGCAAGAGAGAGTGGCAGGCATTGAGGCGAGTCTCTGGCTTCCATCCTCGGGTCATTGGGTCATCCCCAAAAGCTAAAGAATTATCGATCTCACCAAACTCCATATATTATATTTATCACAGTAAGTAGCTTATTTTGAGCACCAACTATACTCTCAGTTTCTCATTATCTGGCTAAGAGGTTACCTCTGGAATGAGAAAGATGTGGGTGTTGATCCATTTTTGTTACATAATAGCTATGTGATCTTAAACAAGACTGATTATTCTCCAAGCCTCAGTTTTCTCATCTGTAAAATGGGAATGATAATAGTATCAGTCTCACAGAGTTGTGGGAACTAGATGAGGAAACTCACCTGAAGCACTTAACATATGCCCAGCACAGGTTAAATGCTCAATAACTATTAGCCAATATTAAAGTTCACTGCAATCCCTTGAAGCACATATTAGATATCATTAGCCCCTTTTTATAGATGAGGAAATGAGGATTCAGAGATAAAGTCATTTCCTAAGGTAAGAGAACCCAGACTCAGTGGGGGTGTAACTGACCCAGATCCCACGCTGGTAACCACCATCATATATGGAACGGGTGACAGTGCCACAACCAGGGGGCTCATGGCCACCATCCCAAGCTCACCAATCCTGACAGAGTGCAAGGATCACTCAGGGCAGAGCAGAAACAGGGGAGCAAAAGACTGGAAGACTTAGTTGGCCCAGACATGAAGCTCAAACCATCATATATAAGTATCAAAGCAATGGCAAGCAAAGAAATGCTTTGGTCTGAGATACTATTATCAACACTTCTATTAAAATGGGGAAATTGAGGCCCAGAGGGGTTAGGTGACCTGCATAAAGCCACATAATGAGTAAGAAACAGAGCGAGGACTGAAACCCAGGCTTTCCGGCTCTTCCTTGCTGCGCGATATGGCTGCAGCCCTACAGACACCCTTACAGTTGGCTCTTTCTGGGTCTACATACAGAACATGGCCCTGCTGCAGCTGAAGGAGAAAAGGAAGCAAATCAGTCCCTACTGAGCACCTCCTGTGTGTCCATCTCCTTGCTAAATACCCTGCATATATTCATTTAATCATGACAACAACCCAGAGAGGCAAGTTTAATTTTACAGAGAAGAAAACAGAAGTTCGGTCTCTAATTCAGGTAGATCTACCAAGTAAGAAGCAGGGAATTTGAAACTCCAACTTGGCCCACCCCACTTCCCACATCACACTACCCCTTGGGGAAGGCTTGGGAGAGCCCATTTTCTCATGGGCATGGCAAGCTCAGGACATCCTTTAGCCATCTGGAATTTTTTTCTTCAGGTACTGGGGCAAGATCAGCTCAGACTGTTGAGGGGAAAACTGTCGTCAATACCCATATTATACCCACTGTGAAGTTGTCTTCAAAGCTCATCAGGAAGATAGATAAAACCTGCCACCTAAAACCAGCCTCTTCACTTCAAGAGGAGCAGAGGGGTGCCAGGGCTGAGATGACAGCCTCGAGGCCCATAAATTTCATGGAGGAAGATTTGTATCCTCGTACCTTCATCTGGCAAGTAACAATAATACGTAGACACGGTGCTTACTGCAAAAGGCCATAAACTCAGAGGACTGAGCTTGATTTAATTCCCAATCTAAAGCTGTTTTTCTCCTATGATTACAACTATTAGTTTGCTCCAAGACGATTGAGTTTTTTTCCTTTCTGCAGGCACATTTTGGGCCATCACTCATTGCAGACTGCACTAAACATCGTGCTCGGCAAGATGGGGCTGGAGGGGCTGGGTAGGAGCCACAAAGCAAGTCCCTTCTCGCAGGGGTCCCAAATCCCAGAAACCCCAGGACGCAACAAGATCTTAGCACTGGCACCCTCATAAGTCACTTTGGTTCCCACCTTGGAAAATTGGTCCCTTGTTGGCACACAGATGTCTGGGTTTTCTCTGCAGTCTGGGAAAAGCTTGAGCCCATGCTGGGTTAATCAGTGCATATTAACAACAATGAGCATTTTTCTCTCCTTCCTTTACACTTGGTGAAATGATTTGGATTTAACAGGTTATTCACGATACATAAAACTGCCACTTTTCAAGTCAGGTCATGTTGAAGGAGTGTCAAAAGAGGGTGGATAAGAGAAAGATTCAAATCACTTTCAGGATGTCTGTAGATTTCCAAAGGATTAAAGGTTTGCTGCGTGGCCAGCCCGGAGGCTGTACTGTCTCTTATCTGAACGGGGAGCTGAGACGCAGCTCAAATTAAGAGGGCTGTCTCCCAGTGTGTTCCAAGAAGAAAAATATCATTAGTCATAATAATGATGTGTACTTATATAAGACCTTTCATCTGTGCCTCTCAAAGTATTCTAACCACCATTAATTATACCTCCTGACACACCTCTGAGGTAGGTAAAAACTATTATACCCATTTTACAGGTGAATAAAGGACTACCAAGGGAGGAGGCATGAATTATCTGGGGCCGCACATAAGCCAGTGGCTGAGCAAGCAATTCCTGCCCTCCAGGTCAGGGTTAGGGCTGCCGTGTTCTTGTTGGCTCTTCTCCCTGAAGGACTGAGCTCTGATAGAGAGTCAAAGATGCTATTGTGATGCCACATTCAGGGGCCAATGGAATCAACCCCTCTTAATGCAGGCTCTTAAAAAAAGTAAAGCAGCCTATTTATGGAAAAGTATAAAGGCAGAGTAGTCTCAGGCTTTGTCATTGTCCCTTAGGATCGATATGGCCGGTGATCCACGGGATGCTTAGGACACACCTTGGGCCCTGACTCAGCTGCCTTGGGCCCTGACCAAGATGTTCCTTTCAATAGTCACAGAGTCGGGTCTCAAGGTAAATCTAAACCATAGACGTTCTGCACAGTGGCTCTTCCTAATGACCAGGGCTCTGTCTTCTCAAAGTATTGTCTCTCCCATTGCCCCTCACCTTCTGTTCTCCATTGCCCACACCACAGGAACACATAGCAGGGATATCTCACCTAGTCTTGGGAACTTGGGAGAGCCCAAAGGAAGGGTGCAGAATGCCAGCAGAGGGATGGGGAAGGGAAGAATTTTAGTAAGAGATAACAGCAGCATGGGGTTGAGAGGGGACAGAAAGCATAAGTGTGAGGAATACAAGGCGTCCTTTATGGATGATATGCAGCATGTGTGAAGAAGGAGTGAGTGTTAAGAGCCAAAATAAGGAATTTTACAGAAGAGCATCAGTAGAGAGTGGTGAGCTGTGGAAAAACCCAATCAAGTCTGTATTTTTGTAGTGGTTTGTATTTTGGAAGCCCGAGAGGAGTCCCAGGTGTGGTTGGACATGATGCTGAGCTCAGCGGGGACATGCAAACTTCGAGGCACCTGTGGATGCCCAGTGGGTCTGAGAACCAGGGTCCAGAGGTCAGAGTCTGGGCTAGAGATGGCAATTCGGGGTACTCAGAACCACTGTCTTTGATATTTCTAAGATCTCAACAAAAGGTTTGACAGTCACACTTCATCTTCAGGTTTTCCTGGCAGCGCCCTGGATTTGATCTTTGCTCGAAAGCCAGTTATTAATTTTAGCACCATTTGCCATCTGGAGAGGCTGAGAATATTCAAAACAATCAAGTGCTGGCTTCCTTTTGCTTCACGGTCCTTCCACTGGGTTATCCCTCTTTTCTCACACTTTACAACAAGCCATGGGGAGAAATCAGGAGTTATCTTCAACTCTTCACTTGGAAATCTCATCAAGTATATACCCTACTGCATTCAGTATATTCTCTACTTTCTACTATTGCTGCAGGCGATGGTGTTACTTATCATTGCCGCCATTGCGTAAGGATGGCCTTTCTTCAAGTTTCCAGTAAGATTTTCCTTACTCTCCTTTAAGCCCTCACTTACCACCTTCTCAAAGTCCAAAATTCTGTGAGCCGTGGGCACCTAAAGCTTTCACTAACATTCTCTTCAAAACCCTATAGCCAGCTTCCAAAGACATTCCCACATTGAGATTTTCGTTACAGTAGCACCCACCTCCAAGAACCATAATCTGTATTAGTTACCTGTTACTTTAGAACGAATTACTCCAGAACTTAGCAACCCAAGACAACGAACGTTTATTATCTCACAGTTTCCCATTGTCAGGAATCTGGAAAGCAGTTGAGCTGGGTGGTTCTGGATAGTTCTCTCTAAGACGGCAGTCAAATTAATTGACAGCCAGGGCTGCTATCATCTCTCGGATTGGCTGGGGCTGAAGATTCTTCTTCCAACCTCAGTCTCATGGTTGTTGGCACACCTCAGGTCTTTACTAGCTATTGGCTGGCAACTTCAGTTCCTTGCCACACGGGCCTCTTCATAGGGTAGCTCACAACATGGCAGCTAGCTTTGCCCAGAGAGATTAAAGAGAGAGAGGGGGAAGACACCCAAAATAGAAGCCCAAGTCTTTTGTTAACTTAATCTTTGTGGTGACATACAATCACTTTTACCATATGCTATTGGTCACATAGACCAACGTGAGTGCAGACCAGTAGACAGGGATCATTGGAGCCATCTTGGAAGCGGGCTACCACAGCTGGGAAAAATTGATTCACCCAGTTTTGTCTCCTTTCTCCCTCCTTTGTTAGTTCCTAGCTTCACAGACACCAAGCATCCCTTCTTCTGGGGCAAACATTTTGCTAGGCACTGGGTACAGGGACTACCAGACCCTGCCTTTCCTCAGGTGTTTGTCTTGTCTAATCAGTGGAGATGAAATATGAACCGAAGAAAGAGAGAATTTACATCTACACTTCACACCTATTACAGACCAGGCACTTTGCTAGACGCATCAGTGAATTTCATGTCCACAATAATCTGACAAGGTAGACACACCAATGTCCAGTTTTATGGATAAGAAAACTAAGACTCAGAAAATTTAAGAATATTGCCCACATTCTTATAACTAGTAAATACCAGGAATGGGATTTTAATTTAGGCATTCAGGTTATGGAGGGAGGTGTAAGGAAGGAGCCCGCATAGAAACACACAATAGCTAAACGATCAAGAAAGAGCTCAACCGTTCAATTACACACTGTAAACTATTTGATGAAATGTTGAGACAGGAGGGGAAGTAGCTAATGGTGAAGTTGCAGATATGAGTGACAGTTACTAGGGAGCCATGAAGCAGATTCTGACCCTTCGGCTCAAGCCCTTCAACCTGGCTTTGCTTTGCCACCATCTGCTGAAAACTTCTTCACTCTTGAGTCCCCTCAGTCACTGACTCGCTCAGCTCCATTTTGACTGTCATCCTCATGTTGTAACACCTGGGATTTAATAACCCTGGGCATGGACCTGGCCTGAAAACCCACTGGGCCTGCCTGCTTGTTCCCAGAATCCTTCACTCTGGTTGTAGACATAGGTACCACACACCTACTCTGCCCCCAGCCAGTCTCCCTCTGCTCCCCCCAACACACACAGCCCATGAGGAGAGCTGAACCACAGATACAATATGGTGTGACATGAGAAACAAACCCACCAGCTTTTTGGTGGGCCTTCCTGCCCCTATACCCAGCAAAGCCCTTCTTTTGGGGTCAAGCAAGGGGCCGCCCTTAGGAGTGCAGGTGCTCCTATCAGAGGAAGTTGCCTGCTTGGGTGTGTTCAATCTGATTCCTTAGTCTTAAGGTGCCACAACTGGCTTGTGAGGAAGATCTATCAGTCATAGGTACTGAAAAGCCATATTCTCTTTTTTTTTTCCCAAAGGTTTTTTTTTTTTTTTTTAGAGGTCAGTAATTCATCAGTTTTATATAACACCCACTGCTCATTACATCACATGCCCTCCTTAATGTCCATCACCCAGTTACCCCATCCACCTACCCCTCTCCCCTCCAGCAACCCCCAGTTTGTTTCCTATGATTAAGAGTCTCTTATGGTTTGTCTCCCTCTCTGATTTCGTCTTGTTTTATTTTTTCCTCTCTTCCCCTATGATCCTCTGTTTTGATTCTTAAATTTCACATATGAGTGAGATCATATGATAATTGTCTTTCTCTGATTGACTTATTTCACTTAGCATTATCCCCTCTAGTTCCATCCATGTCGTTGCAAATGGCAAGATTTCATTTTTTTGATGGCTGAGTAGTATTCCATTGTATATAGATACCACATCTTCTTCATCCATTCATCTGTGCATGGACATCTGGGCTCTTTCCATAGTTTGGCTATTGTGGACATTGCTGAAAAGCCAAATTTTCTTAGCACATCTCAGTGAAGCATGAAAATGTTGACCCCACTTCCATCTAGAGGGTTGGTTATTCAATTAACAGCTGTCTCTCCTACTAGACCTTGTTGGTTTGACTCACCACTGTATTCTCAGAACCTCGCACATTGTAATAATTAAATATTAATTTAATAATTAAATTTCTGAAGAATGGGTAAATAAATGAAATGAAAGAATTAAAGAGTTGAGGTGGATAGAATTCACCTTGACCTAAATCAAAGACTAGCTTCATGGGGAAGAGTAGCGGAGGACAGTTGGGAATCTGAGGAAGTTCAAAGGCACAAGGTAGGAAGCTGAGGGAGTCTCCACAAGATGTCTTTTACTTTTTCTGTGAGTTGGGGGGTGAGGGATTATCTCCTGAAAGGGAAGGGTGGCAAGAAAAAGGAGGGGGGATGAGGAGAGAACTATAGGTTTGAAACCTATGTAGGGAATGAGACTGAATGCCCACCAGAGACTCGTGGAGGGATGGCCGGCAGCAGATGACTCTAAGGATTCAACCATGATGCCATGGTTGGCACGAGGGCAACAGATGCCATCAACCAAGAAAGGGAATGGACAGGGAGGAAGCCTAATGCGGGGAAGAGTTATGGGGGGTCAGACTTGCACATGGAGCTAGCCATCTCAGGTCAACGAGAATTTACCAGGTTCCTACTACTTGCTGGACCTTTGTATTGAGTACAAAGAAAAATAGGAGAGCCCCTGATTTGGAGGAGCTAGAAGATGCATCAGATGTGAGGCAGTCGTGAATGCCTAAGTAAAGCACAGGAGGTCTCATACTGTGGCTCAACTGTAAATGCAAAGAATGACAAGACAAAGGTGTTTTCTCTTCTCTCTCTCCCTTTTCCTTCTTTCAAACTAAACATCACAGCTTCTTGTCTCTGTGCCCTCTTGTCTCAGCAAGTATGACCTACACTAGGCAGTCTTAGAACACCACCTGGTGGGTCTTCAAGGTATTAAACCTTGAGCTTCCAAAGGAAAGCGTTCTAGACTGTAAGAACAAGAGGAAAATGTATTCATTCAGCAGTATTTATTGCCCCAAAACATTGCAACAGGCACCAGGAGTATGAATATATGCCCTCAAGTTTCTTCCAATATTATTATTATTATTTTCTTATTAGAAAAAAATTAACTGAATTGAAAGCCTATATGAAAGCAAATTTAATGAGAACTACTATCTGTTGGTTGAATTCTGGTTCTTCATAGAAGAGAACATAGCATCCACTGTTTAATAGAAAATAGAAAATCCAAAATCCAGCCCATCCATGTACACTCTTTTTCCCCTGGGCATACTCTATCTTCTCTAGCTCTGCCAATTTTGCTCTGAGCAGACACTACAAAACCCATATCTTCAAAGGTGCCAACAGGGAAGGCAATTATGGGCAGGGAAAGAGAACCAGACTGAAGTCAACAGTCCTGAACTTGAGCTGAAGGAAACCAACTGAACTTGAGCATAATCTTTTTTATGTCCCTGGGCTTCTGTTGCCTCACTAGTTAACTGGAAATTAAAATGCCTACTTTTCAGGATGGTTGTAAGAATTAAAAAAGATAATAAAGTGGGAAATGTTTTTCAAAGTACTGGTCAAGTTTTGGTGATTGCTATTATCAGTCCATAGAACAGTACCTTACTTAAAGGAAAAATGCATCCCCTGTCCTTGGTGAGCCATCACTGACCCAGGCACATGAGGGAAGGGTGAGGTGAATGCAGAGATAGGCTTTATCAAAGACACTTTTTCAGGGCACCTGGGTGGCTCAGTTGGTTAAGCGGCCAACTCTTGGTTTTGGCTTTGGCTCAGGTCATAATCTCAGGGTCCTGGGATCAGGCCGCACATCAGGCTCTGTGCTCAGCACGAAGTCTGCTTGAGATTCTCTCTCTGCCTCTCCCTCTGCCTCTCTCTCTCTTTCTAAATGAATAAATAAAATCTTTTTTTTAGAGGTGCTTTTTCACTTCACAAATAATCAAAACTACATAGAAAAATTTTCTGTATCTGTGGCAGATAGACTCTACCTTTTCTAATCATATCCAAAAAATATGAAGGGCAAGGGCACCTGGGTGGCTCAGTCAGTTAAGTGTCTGACTCTTGATATTGGCTCAGGTCATGATCTTGGGGTCATGGGATCGGGCCCCGCACTGGGCTCCACATTCAGCATGGAGTCTGCTTGAGATTCTCTCTCTGTCTCGCCCTCTGCCTCTCTCTATATAAATGAATAAATAAAATCTTTTTTTTAAAAAAAGACTCTTTTTCATTTTACAGATAATCAGAACTACATAGAAAAATTTTCTGTATCTGTGGAAAACAGACTCTACCTTTTATTTTAAGATTTTATTTATTTGTTTGTCAGAGAGAGAGGAGCACAAGCAGGGAGAATGGCAGGCAGAGGAGCCCCCTGAGCAAGGAGCCCAACGCAGACCTGGATCCCAGCTCCCTGGGATCATGACCTGAGCTGAAGGCAGACACTTAACCAACTGAGCCACCCAGGCATCCCCAGACTCTACCTTTTATAATCACATCAAAAAAATAGGAAGAGCCAGGGTGCCAGGGTGGCTCAGTTGGTTAAGTGTCTGACTCTTGATTTCAGCTCAAGTCATGATCCCAGGGTCCTGGGATCAAGCCCTGCTTCAGGCTCCACGCTGGGTGTGGAGCCTGCTTGATATTCTCTCTCTCCCTCTCCATCTACCCCTCCCCTCACACTCTCTCTCTCTCTAAAAGAAAAAAAAATGAAATGCCTAGGAATAAATAGGACAAAAGTTGCATAAGATTTTAATGAGGAAAATTATAAAACTTACTGAGAAACATTAAAGGAACTTAAGATACCTACCACCTTTGTGGACTGGAAGACTCAATATTGTAAAAGAGTCAGTTCTTCCAGATCAATTATAGAGTCAATGCGATTCCAGTCAAAATCCGAACAGATATTTTAGTAGTATTTGACAAGTTCATTCTCAAGTTTATATGAAGACAAAAAGGGCAAGGAACAGCCAAGATACACTTGAAGAAGAATTATAAAAATGGAGGACTGGCACTATCAAAAAGCAAGAATTGTTATGAAGTTATAATATTTAGAACAATACGTGGGTCCAGATCAATAAATAGACCAATAAAATAGAGTCCAGAAAGAGAACTCTGTATTGTACGAGCACTTGATAGGGGCGGGCAAAGGACAGTTTTTTAATAAGTGCTGCTGGTACAATTAGCTACCCATAGAAGTTAAACAAAAATCAATTCCAGGTATATTCAAGTTTTTAATGTAAAAGGCAAAAAAAGAATATATATATATATGAACTGAACCAACACTTTGCCAAAAGAAAAAAAATAAATATCTAATAAACTTCATTACAGGGAAATACTAGTTACAACAATGATATAACACTACACACCCATGTACAGGCAAAAATTTTAAAAGTTGATATTATTAAGTGTTGTTGAGGATATAGAACAAGTAGAATTCTCACACACTGCTTTTGGGAATATAAGTGGTACAACCAATCTGGAAAACTGTTTGGGGTGATCTGCTCAACTTGACTATATGTATATTTTTATTCCTAGTTACATGCCCTAGAGAAACACACACATATGTGCACATGAAAATATGTACAAGAATGTCCATAGCAGCATTTTCAGGAGCCAAAAACCTGCAGACCATTCAAATACCCATCAAGAATGTAACAGAAAAGTAAATTACAGTATATTCAAAGAAAGCCAGGTCAGAAAACCTTTCCCATGAAGGGCCAGAGAGCAAATGATTTAGGCTCTGCTGGTCTCTATCTTGTAATTTTGGTTTTGTTGTATTTTTTTTTATTTTACAACTTTATAAATGTAAAAAGCATTCTCAGCTCATGGGCCCTACAGAACCTGCCACTGGCTGGATTTGGCCTGGAGGCCATAGTTTGCCAATCCCTGGTATAGAAGAAAATGATGCAGCATTGGAAATGAATGGATTACACTTTGCAACCCTGTGGATGAATCTTACAAACACAACACTGAGCTAAAGAAATGACACAAATAGAGACGCACATAATACAAATCACATATACAGACATGACAGGTATAATTCACAGAAATATAATTCCATTTATATACAAGCACAATGAAACTAGGGGGTTCAGGAATGCATAAATAGGCCTTAAAACCACAAAGAAGGGCACCTGGGTGATTCAGTCATTTAAGCATCTGCCTTCAGCTCAGGTCATGATCCCAGGGTCCTGGGATCAAGCCCTGCATCTGGCTCCCTGCTCAGTGGGGAGTCTGTTTCTCCCTCTCCTTCTGCCCCACCTGCCCCCATCTCTCTCAAATAAATAAATAAAATCTTTTTAAAAAACACACACAAAGAAATGCAAGAAAACAGTTACGTAGAAGTCAAGATCATGGATAGCTCTGGGTGAGGGAGGGGGTTGTGGCCCGAGAGGGACCCCTGGGGCTCTGGCAGTGTTCTATTTCTTGACCTGGATAATGGTAATACAGGTGGTTGCCTATCATTATTTGTGAACTTGCCCATTTGTGTTTATTATTTGACAAGTTGTGTGTTTATGTTTTATGTCCTCTTCTGTGGGTATTGTGTTTAGATGGATCATCAGCTGAAGTCGACAAAGACAATGGTAGAGAAAAGGGTTGAAGAGGCTCAGATAGCATGGGAGAGGATCTAAGGGAAGGAGACAATGCCCCTAAGAATGGGGGAGGCTGGTAAGGTCCAAATGTGTGGACTTCAAAGACAGAAGGGCTACTGAACCAGAAAGGGCCGCCCTGGTTGGAAGCTGCCTTGGGCAGTGGAAAGAAGGCTACCAGATGCTTCTGGTTCTGTTGAGGGCTGGGACTGAAGAGTCAGTGTCCCAGCGTCCATCGGAGCACAGTGGACAGGCTGGGGGGGCCACAGGCAGAAGAACAGGTCAGGACAAGACAGGACAGGCAGGCCTCACAGTGGGAGATGACAACAAGTCTGCACCCTCTCTGATGCTTTACCCTTCAGATCCTCCCTCGTGGCACTGGGAAGTCGGCAGGGGAGCTATGTACAAAGGGAAGAAAAGGAGATTTTTTTTACATACGTATTTTTTTTAATCTCTATTTTACAGAACAAGATATTGAGAATCAGGGAGGTCAAGAGATGTGTCTAAGATCACAGATTAGTACACAGTGCAGATGAGATTGGGACCCAGGTTGGTCAATGTGTTCATCCAGAAAAACAGCAAAGAGGACCTCTGTAGAGA
Organism: Phoca vitulina; assembly: GCF_004348235.1. NCBI lineage: Eukaryota > Metazoa > Chordata > Mammalia > Carnivora > Phocidae > Phoca > Phoca vitulina. Next base: position 18,173,952 of record NW_022589737.1, read on the forward strand.
GAACATGTGTGGTTGAGTTTATGGGACAGGCTCACACGATGTAGAGACTGGCAGGTATGAACTCCGTGGAGCAGGCTGTTGGCTGGAAACTCAAGCAGGATTTCTAGGTTCACATCTGGAGGCAAACCTGCTTTTTTTTTTTCAGAAAACCTGTCTTTGCTCTTAAGGCCCTCAGCTCATTAAATGAGGCCCACCCACACACATCTTGGAGAGTGATCAGCTTTACTTAAAGTCAACTGATTATAAATGGTAAGCACATTCACAAATACTTCCCCGGCAGCACTTAGACTAGTGTCTGACCCAACAAGTGGGCACCAGAGTCTAGTCAAGTTGACACAGAAAATTAACCATCACAGTTGGACGTGAGCACCCAGTATCGACTGATTCTAGCCTCACATGCGGTGATTAACTAAACGTAGGCAAGTGGCTCAGGTAGGAAGCATGGACCACACATTAGTGTCCCCATTGTGGAATGAGGAAATTTGTATTAAATAACCTTCCGGGCGCACCTGGGGGGCTCAGTCAGTTAAGCAGCTGCCTCCGGCTCAGGTCATGATCTCAGGGTCTTGGGATCGAGCCCCGAGCCCTGTATAGGGCTCCCTGCTCAGCAGGGAGCCTGCTTCTCCCTCTCCCTCTGCCCCTCCCCCTGCTCTTGCACATGAGTGTGTGCTCTCTCTCTCTCAAATAAATAAAATCTTAAAAAATAATAAATAAAAATAAATGAGCATCCCTGGTATCAAGGCTGGGTCTGGATCCCATCTGCTGACTTCAAATGCCCTGCTCTCTCCTCCCTGCCACACCACTCCTTGTGGCAGCTCCCTTACTTTCTCTCTTCCGGACTCAGGGGCAGGCCAGAAGCTAAGCTCAAGCCTGCCAGACTTGGGCCCTACAGCGCTACCCTTTTATCCCTTCCTAATGAGAACACTGAACTGTTCTTGGAAACTCATTTCTTTTTTTTTTTTTTTTTCCTAGACTGTTCAACAGAACTATGTGAGGGATACTTAATGCTAAATAATGCAAATTCCTGTGAGCGATGGCCTCTCTCCTCTTTGGACACAAGAAACCACCAGCCATCCTGTGACTCAAAGGTCTACAGAGAGAAGCCTTCTCTCTCCCTCTCTTTTCACACATCCTGGTGGCCCGGGTTTCAAGAACAATCGCATCAGGTCAGAGACTCTCCCTGGACCACTTGGTGGGGCATAGTACTCATCAACCGAGGCTCTCCAAGGAAAACAAGTTTCTGATTTTTCAAAATTATGCTCAAACCAACTTCTAGTGAAAGTGAGTCCCCTGCTTTGAAAAGTTAAGTCACACCTACTTGTGGGCTTAGACCTAGCCAAGTGTGTATGGGCAACTGTTGGCCAGGGGCCAATTTTATATCAGGAACAAGTACCATCTTGGGAAATCATTCATCCTAATAGAAGAGTCCCTCAAATTTGGGGAGTCGGTGATGATGGAGGGGAGGCGTGAATCTGAATGCTGGGAGAGGTCTACCTCTCAGACTGTACACTGGAAGCTGTAATGAGGAGGTGTACCAGGAAACCAATGAGCGGTTTGCCTAATAGCTCTATAGGACATCTGCTCTGTGGTTTATGCACTTTACTCTCTTGGAGTGAAGGCTGCAGCTCTTAAGGGCATGCAAGAAAAATGGTGCCTAGTAAAGCTTCGAGAGAGAGGTGGCTAGAAAAGCTTAATGGATCAGAGGTCAGTTCAGATCAATTCAATTCGCTTCCATGTGCCAGACCCAGAGGGGCACAAATGAACTAGACCTAGCCTTTGCCTTCCCAGAACAGACCAACTGGTGGGGGAAAAACAGATAACGTCAGCAAGATATAGTTCAGTGCTGTGATAGAGACACACACAGAATGTCACAGAAGCATGATGGAGGGGCACCCCATCTTGCAAAGGGGTTAGGCTTCCTGAAGGAAATGACACTTGAGCTGAGCCTTTAAATACGAACAAGAATTTACTAGTGGAAGAAAGTGAGAAGAGCATTCAGGCAGGGACAAGAGTGTAAGCAAAGCCTCGGAAGCATGAAGAGGATGGGCCAGTTGGGAAATGAGCTGAGATTTCATGGGTCAGAAAGTAGGAAGACAGGCAGGCAAGAAGCTAAGGCTGATAGTAGGGGAGGGGCCAGGGTCTGTATGCCAAACTAATCAATGTGTTAGATTGTATCACGTAAGCTACTAAGGAGGCCCAAGGGGCTTTCTGAGAACACGACGTATTTATTGGTTCCAAATCAGAGTAGGTATCACTGATTTCTGTCTGCCCACCTTCAAACTATCAGATTTCAGAGCAAGCCTTCTAATGTGTGAATCCAATGTTATTGCATGAATGAATGAATGAGAGAAGGAGTTATTCAGGGACAAATAGAAAGATTATCTGGTTGCACTGAGGCTCCAGCAGAGATGAGAAATCATGAATTTGCAGAAATGCCAACCTGCATTGTTGCATCATTTTCTCCAGCAACAGGACAGGTATAGGAGCAGAAAAACCAGTGTATGAGATGGATACAGAGTCAGAGTTTCGCCATATCAGACCAGAGAGTGAAGGTTGTCAGAGAGATGTTTGTAAAATTCTTACCTAATAAACAATTTAGGACAGTCAAAAACAAACAAACAAACACCAACAGAGCTCCTTTTTTCTTTAAGCAAGTTGAACATGGGGTCTTACCACTTGCCCCTGGAAAAGCGCCGACTAGTAATGCGCACAGCAGAGAGATCAGGCCTAGTCTCCAGTCTCTGGAGGCTTCCATAAGCTCTCAAATGGCAGCGGGAAGGAGGCTATAAGAAAGCCATTTAAGATGTCAGAAGTCGAGTTGTTCTTGGGAGCAGCAGTGTCATGGGGTGGGTCATGGGAGTGGTTGCTGAAGCAGATGGAATGAAAGGGAGAAGACTGACCTGAGAGGCTGGGTCATCCTACACACCCTGAAATGACCCAAGCCGGGGGCAGGCATGAGGTAGAAATCTACCTCAGAGAATTACAGGCTAATTGTTTTCTTTCCCCTCAGAACCTCTCCCCTACTCTGTCCCACCTAACCTTGACCGGTTGGTTTGTCCCTGAATTTACTTGGGAGCCCAACCACCCGACTAATGGGAACTTTTCACTCTTTTTATCTCTGGAAAAGAAGCCAGATAAAATCCAGTGTGTTCACCCAACAGGGAAGAAATCTTGAAGTGCCCCTGAGGCCTGGAGATGCAGTTTCCACCCTTCCACTCCCATCCTGCCCCAGGGCAATCGTGGCTTGCTGGAAGAGTCTCCCACACTTCATGTTTCCACTTTGTTCTTCTCTCTCCAAAATTACCTCAAGTAACCATGAGGCGCTGGGAAAAAAATGTGAGCACTGAAGTGCAGCAGATCTGATTTGAATCCCTGCTCTGACCTTGGACAAGTTACTCAATTTTTCTGAGCCTCGATTTCCTTCTCTCTAAAATGAGGATAATAATTCCCACCTCATAAGGTCGTTGTCAGAGTTAAATGAAATAATTTATATCAAGCTACTACATTAGTCCCAGCATAGAGTTCCCACCTCCACCACCATCAGTCCTTCCCCCCAAACCCCACCTGCCTCAGAGGCCCCCTCCATTAGCCATTACTGGGCGTGAGGATGGCCACATGGAGCAACCGAATGAGAACTGGATTAGCTGTCAAGAGCCCACATTCCAGATGTGGCTTTAGTAGTTCAGCTGGGCACAACACTCAGCCTGTCGGGCCTTCAGTTCTAGCCCTGCCCACCTCACAGAATGGAGGTAATGCGATTTACAGATATTAGCAAAAAAGAACATGAACAAGTTTGCATTAAAATGCCAGTGAGAACAATAGTTCAGAGTGCTATTTTTCTGGAGAATATTGCATTTTCCTTTGCAGTGAAATGTAATCAGCCATTCATTTAATAAAACTGAATTGGACATCTAGTCTACCATGTGTTCAATCCCTGTGCAAATAATTAGTTTATAAATAACCCTTCTTCCTCAGTGATACTAGATACATGGGTTGAACATTCATTCATTCCTTCATTCCTTCATTGATTTAATAAATCTCTCTCGAGCCCTGACATTTAAAAGGAGCTATAGGATTTATCTTTTATGGGACATATTTCAGTCTTAGTAGTAATTTCGTTGACTGTCATCTCCTAGTGAGTAGATTGTGAGCTTTTTGAGGACAGGTGGGATCCAGGCAAGGTTCAGTGTCTGTTGACTGACCAAATGAACCCAAAGGACTGACTGCTTCCTAAATAACACAGCTGCCATAAGCTGCTTCTCTGACCATGAGCTATACTCATGGGGGGCTCCTTATCATCCTGGTCTGGCCCAGGGGAAGGAACTGGACTCATCATGTTTCCATCACCCCAACCAAACTACTCCTTGCCCTCCAGATGACTCAGCAGTCGCTAGTCCCTGGCCCGGCGTCGGCCCCCAGGATGGCCCCGGGCAATGCCATCTCTATGATGAGCACAACCTGGCATGTGCTCAACCCTCAATGTTAGCATGCCAGTCCCTTTGCAGCCTGCAGGCTCAGGAGCCATTAGGGCTGTCTGGGGCCTCTGATATTAATGAGGGACGTTCTCAGCACAGCACAGCTCAGCTCTGCTTCCTGGGCGTCAGCCCATCAGGAGGAGACAGATCTCACTGGCAAGTGCACTTCCCTCCAGTCCTGGGCTGCTCCCAGGCTGCCTGCTGGATGGGTGGCATGGGAAGGATTTGGCTTCTCTCCCTCCTATTGGTCTCCATCCTCCCTTCCCTTCCTTGCCCCCTCCCACTTTATTTTTGTCCCCCCACACACACATACCTCTTCTTACTCTTTAGCACTTTTCCTGCTTTCTCATTGTCCCTGTCCTCCTTTATCCTGTGCCTACCTCCCTTCCTCTACTGTTGCTGTCGCTTTCTCGTCTTTGTTAATTTCCAGCTCTCTGCCAGTTTGCCTCTTTCTGTCCTTTTGTATATATCTGTCTCTGTCTCCCTTTCTCGGTTGTCCTCTTGATCCCCACCTTTCCCACCCCTAAGTCCTCACCTTCAATCTGCAGCCATTACAGGATAGGAAAGCATGGATGGTTCAAGATAAGTCCAGTTCTAAAGGAACATGGGACACACAGAGATGGCTAATCAGAGGAATCTGGGAAGGTATTTGAATTATCTATCAGACAAACTTGAAACCAGGATAAAAGGAGTCCTCCTGGAATTCTTAATCTCAGGAAACAAACTGAGGGTTGCTGGAGTGGGGGGTGGGGTGGGAGGGATGGTGTGACTGGGTGATAGACACTGGGGAGGGTATGTGCTCTGGTAAGCGCTGTGAATTGTGCAAGACTGTTGAATCTCAGATCTGTACCTCTGAAACAAATAATGCAATATATGCTAAGAAAGAAAAAAAGAAGAAGAAGAATGTAGCAGGAGGGGAAGAATGAAGGGGGGGAAATCGGAGGGGGAGAAGAACCATGAGAGACGATGGACTCTGAAAAACAAACTGAGGGTTCTAGAGGGGAGGGGGGTGAGAGGATGGGTTAGCCTGGTGATGGATATTAAAGAGGGCACGTTCTGCATGGAGCACTGGGTGTTACACGCAAACAATGAATCATGGAACACTACATCTAAAACTAATGATGTAATGTATGGTGATTAACATAACAATAAAAAAATTTAACAAAAAAGGAGTCCTCCTGGCAACCTTCTCAGGTCGCCTCCCTCTTTGGGAGCTTTGTACTATCACTCAATAGACCTTGCTTTGTTGCCCACCACTCTGCCTGGTCTACCTCTTCATTCTTCGAAGTGGCATGACCAAGAACCACGGGCACCAAAGGAAAATGTCCTGTAACACTACTTACATCTATTTAATTCACTTGTTCTCAACAATTATGTGGATGTTACATATGAAAATTTCATCATATCAAGTTTGTATTATTATTGAAAATTTTGTAACAGATAATGAACTTATTTGACTAATAAACCCAGGTAGAATAAAAGCTTTATGTCTGTATTACATTCAGTATTGATAACTCTATAAAGACATGTCTGTTTTGGGGTGCCTGGGTGGCACAGTTGGTTAAGCATCTGCCTTTGGCTCAGGTCATGATCTCAAGGTCCTGGGATCAAGCCTCGAGTTGGGCTCCCTGCCCAGCAGGGAATCTGATTCTCCCTCTGCTCCTCTCCCCACTCCTGCTCTCTCTCTCTCAAATAAATAAAATCTTAAAAAAAAAAAAGAGTCCTTCCAACTCCCCCAAAATAAAACACAACAAGATATCACTTTATACACACAAGACTGCTAAAAATTTGACTTGACCAAATTTGGCAAGGATGTAGAAGCAACTAGAACTTCCGTATATTGCTGGTGGGAGTGTAAAATGTTACAACCACTTTGGAAAACTGTCCTTTTCTTTTCTCATAAATTCAACATACATCTGCTCCATGACCCAGCAATTCCACTCCTTGGTATATACCTGAGAGAAGTGAAAACCTGTTATCACATAAAAACAAAACACAAATATCCACAACAGTTTTATTCATAATAGCCAAAATCCAGAAAATACCCAAATTTCCATCAATAGGAAAATAATCATGGTATATTCATACGATGGAATATTAGTCAGCAATAAAAAGGAACATGCAACATAATGATTAATCTCTGAAATGTTATGTTGAATGAAAGAAGCCAAACACAAAAAAATATGATTCCATTTACATGAAATTCAAAAACAGACAAATTGTTGCAGTTGACCTTGACTGCAGGTTTGTGAGACTGAAACAGAGGGCCATTTTTCCATGTCATAAAAACCATGTCTACTGTGGGGGCACCTGGTGGTGGTTGGTTAAGTGTCTGACTCTTGACTTTGGCTCAGTTCATGATCTCAGGGTCATGAGATTGAGCCCCACATTGGGCTCTGTGCTGAGCACAGAGTCTGCTTGAGATTCTCTCTCTCCCTTTCTCTCTGCCCTTTCTGCCCCCAACTCGCACTCTTTCTCTTTCTCAAAACAAAAACAAAAACAAAAAAAACACCAAAACTTATCTATTGTGATAAAAATGAGAATGGGGTGGGGTGTGGGACTGGCAGGGAGACAAGGGCATGAAGTAACTTCATCAGCTGAGAGAAATGTTCTATCATTTTGGATGGCAGTGATGAGATATATGTAGTTCTCAAACTTCATTGACCTGGACACGTAAGATCTGAGCATTCTCCTGTGCATGAATTATGTTCGTTTTTAAAAATCACCCATAATTACATAACATGCAGAAAGATACTGCTGTATTTTCACTTTTTGTATCTATATGCAGATCTATTTTCCTAATTGTGGTTAAATGCCATATACAGTTCTTTTTCTCTTAACATCATTTTGTGCATTTTCCCATGTCTTTAAAATTCTTTGAAAAGCTTACCTTTTAATGGGTGTAATAGGTCACCATAAAGATGCATCATGATGTACCTTACCATTTTCCTGATGCTGGACAGGTATGTCGTTTCCAATTTTTCACTTTATAAATGGCAATGTCATGACAGACATAAATGGAAAAGTGTAGATACTGAAGATTTTTTACATTAAATAAGTAGTTTAAGAGCAGGGACTCTGGATCCCAGACCACCCATAAGTTTGAATCTCAGTCCCACCACTTACTTTTTTGTGACTCAGGCAAGTTACTTAATCTTTCTCTGCTTCAAGGCACCTGGGTGGCTCAGTTGGTTAAGCATCAGACTCTTGATTTCACCTCAGGTCATGATCTCAGGGTCATGATGTCGAGGCCTATGGTGGGCTCCGTGCTGGTGTGGAGACTGCTTAAGATTCTCTCTCTCCCCCTCTCCCTCTGCCCCTTCCCCACCCCTTTCTCCCTTTCTAAACAATAAATAAAAACCTAAGCTTAAATTTCCTCATTGGAAGTGACGATATTAATAGTAACTCCCTTCATTAATTACATTGTTGTGAGTTAAATGGGGCCATAAATATAAAGCACTTAGAACAATGCCTGGCATTTAGTAAGCCCTCAGAAAGTGTTAGCTATTACTTACAGTATTGTTTGAGGAAAGACCTACAACTAGGCTTAGAACAATTGATGTTGTAAACAAATGAGAAAGAAATGATTATTGTTGGAGGACTGGGGGAGATTGGAGAGGGTTTTTAGTATGCTCCAAAAGTCTGTGTTTGGCTTGGCAGAGTCTAGACCAGGGATGGCATATTCCATATTTGCCTTATTCCTTGACCTTGGCAGACAGCACTCTTCAGTTACCACACTGTTCCCATAGAGCCCAGGTAGAAACTTGAAATCCCTTTCATCACTCCAGCTTCCCTTACTGTTTCATCTGAGTTGAGATAAGGGAGGGGCTTTTTGACATCCCTGTTCTAGAGCAATGGCTCTCAACCCTGGTACACATTGGAGTCACCGAGGTGGTGGTGTAGGCAGACTTCCAAGATAGCCCCAACGATCCCTGCCTCCGGTAGGCATGCCCTCGTGAATCCTCTCCCTCTGAGTGTGGGCTGGACCTAGTGGCTTGTTTCTAATGAATAGAACATGGCAAAAGCAATGGAATGTCGTTTCCCTGAAGCGGTTCTAAAAGACTGTGACTTCCGTCTTGCTAGCTGATTCTCTCTCGTGCAGACTTTACTGAAGCAAGCTTCCATGTTGGAGAGTCCTAAGTGGCAAAGAACTGAGAGTGGCCTCAGCCAACAGCCAAGAAGGAACTGAGACCCTCAGGGCAGGGGCCTATAAGGAACTGAGTGAGCTTGGAAACAGATCCTGCTACATACAGTTGGACCTTGATTGCAGTCTTCTGAGAAGTCCTGGACCAACACCTTGTCCGCACCTTTGTGGAAAACCCTAAAGCAGAGGATCCAGGTAAGTGTCCCTGAGTACAGAAACTGTGAGGTAATAAATATGTGGGGTTTTTTTTAAAAGATTTTATTTGTTTATTTGAGAGAGAGAGAACATGAGCAGGGGGAGAGGCAGAGGGAGAAGAAGACTCCCCGCTGAGCAGGGAGCCCGATGTGGGGCTCCATCCCGGGACTCTGGGATCATGACCTAAAGTTGAAGGCAGCCCAAGGCAGAGCAAAGCTGCTGTGAGTAGCTCAGCTAGTTTTCCCCTCCCTCCAGCCCCTCCCTGGATCTGAGGGCCTCTCCCAGGTTGGTCACTCAAATAACACGCTATAAACAGAGTTTACATGCTGTAGCTCTAAGAATATTCCTAAACAGTTATTCTTTGTAAAGTGCTTTATGGTCCAAATCAGAAAATAGCTGTCCCATCCTTGGGGGGTAGCACCTCCCCCACACTGATCATTTGACATTGATCAGTCCCCCGTGGTTGTTTACGAGTTGCTTACATGCTAACTTGGACACCCTCAGGAGCAGACCCCACTCTCCGGCCAGCCCTCACATTGCCTTCAAAGGGGCTCAGGAGTCTCCTGGGCCACACGTACAAACAAGGGTTCACAATTAATTTACTGGGAAAATACAGTAACACTGATTTACTTGACCAACTTATCATTTGATAACATAGAGAAGCAGAATAATGGAGTGATGGGGAGAACAGTCTCATAAGCCAAACAGCTTGAGTGCAAGTTGAAGCTCTAGCACTTACTAACTGTGTCTCAACTTTCCCATCTGTGAAATGGGTAGAATGATATAGTACTCTCCACGTGGGATTGATTAAGTGATTAAATGATTGAGTGAGTTACTACTTCTGAGACACTTAGGACAGCCCTGACTTTCCACTGTTAGTAATCTACCTGTAGCTTCACAACAACCTTGTAAGATAGTATGATTAATGCTCAATTTAGAGATGAAGAGGGGTGCCTGGGTGGCACAGTCCGTTAAGCGTCCCACCCTTGGTTTCTGCTCAGGTTGTGAGATCAAGCCCCGAGTTGGGCTCCCCGCTCAGCAGGGCGTCTGCTTGAGAGTCTCTTTCCCTCTCCCTCTGCCCTTCCCTTCACTCTCCCTCTAAAATAAATAAATAAATCATAAAAAAAATTCAGAGAGGTGAGACAATTTGCTCAAGGTCACAAACCTAATGGTGCCGTGGTTGGTATTTGAACTCAGGAATGCTCCAAGTACAGCCCATCGTTGAAATTCTGGAATTATTTCATTCATGAGCTCCTATCATGCGCCCCCGCTGCAGATATGGTGAATGACAAGAGACTAATGTCTTTTTTGTTTTAGCTCAGGAGAAGAGGGGAGTCACAAAAACAATTAAATTAAAACAAAAAAAAAAAAAAAAAAGATTTTTTTTTTAAAAAATCCTTAAAAAAATAATAAATAAAATAAATTTAAAAACCCCAAGATGATATCAGATAATCATCATGCAGTGAAGACAATAAAACTGATGTCAAAAGGCAAAAATGGAAAATAACCCAAATGTTCATCAGCAGGTGAATGAATATACAAACCGCAGATTAGCCATTCAGTGGGATGACAAGGAGTGAACCAGTGACACACACAACACAGCTGAATCTCAGAACGATGCTGGGTGAAAAAAAACATGCTGTATGATTCTACTTATGTAAGATTCTAGAGAATGCAAATGAATCTGTCTTGACAAACCATTGGTTGCCTGGGGCTAAGGGCGGAGAGAAGGATGAACGGGCTGCACAGGGGAACTTCTGGAGTGATGGAAATGTTCTGCATCTTGATTGTGGTCATTGTTTCATCGGTGTATCCATATAATAAAACTCCTCAAATCGCACACTTTCAATGGATGCCTTTTCCCGCATATTAATGAAACCTCAGTCAGGTTGGTTTTAAAAAATGGGACAGTGACTGTAAAGGTCAATAGGACAGGGCTCCTGGAAGCCTCTAGAGAGAACGATGTTTGTGCTGAGATGAGAAGGATGTTCAGGTTGTAAGAAATCAAAGAGATCAAGCCCAAGAGCACCCAAATATTCAATCCCTGGCAAACCAGGGGCAGGGAGCCGCTGACCCCTGATGCAAGGAGGAGGTTCAGTGTCTAAAGAGAATTTAAAAATAAGAATAAGACCCACCTAAAAGTTTTTATTATCCCCAGGCACTGGCAATTCTAAACAACATCAGTGAGAAAATGCTCTTCCGTGCTGGAGCGGACTGCTCCCACACCGGTGTTTTCCGTAATGGTCCACGGGATCAGAAAATTCTGTGTGGCATACGGTTCACAGTCATTTTTGTTGAATACAGTGGTAAATTGTGATTGTAAGAATATGACTCGTAAGCTTTGATCAGACCTATTTTACTTTGGCAGGACTCTTTCATCGTGCCCTGACTTTGTGACTTTTGCATTGATTTTTATTGAAATTGGACTTGAATAGCTCAGTGCCCTTCTTTGTAGGTGGCATACCCAGCCCATCTGGGCGCGTAATGGTAATGTCAGACCCTGTGGGCCAACTAGCCCACAAATGCCGGCTAGTTCAGGAAAACTGTTTTGTCGTTCTCACCTTTATGTTTGTTTTGTTACGTTGGACTGAAGACCATATTCTGAGATTAAGCACAGGCATCTGCTCCAGACCATGTACTGAAGACCTCACACCTCATTTTTACCAATGAAGAAACTGAGACCCAGTGATATGAAATCATTTCTGTAATGGAACAGCTAAGACCAGAATTCAAGTTAGACTTTTTGCCATCCACCATACTGCCCCCACTGCATCTTTACTGAATACCTTTAACATGCCCAGCACTGTGCAGGAAGAGACAACCACAGCGGATCTAGAAGAAATGGTCTCTGCCCTTTAGAAGTATCCTCTTTGAGCCCAAGATTAAAAAGCATGAATGCCACAGGGAAATTTATTCAATTACTGAGTACCTATTACGCACCTATTATGAGCTGGACATTGTGATAATGGACCCAGGGTTTTCCGTGGAATCCTCTCCTTCACACCTGTGTCTTACTGACCTTCACAGCAGCACCAGTAAGTAGTAATATCGGAATCCCATTTTACAGCTAAGAAAACTGCTGTAAAGAAATGTTAAATCATGGGGCGCCTAGGTGGCTCAGTCGGTTAATCGGTTAATCGTCTGCCTTCCACTCAGATCAGGATCCCAGGGTCCTGGGATCGAGCCCCACGTGGGGTTCCCTGCTCAGCGGGGAGCCTGCTTCTCCCGCTCCCCCTGCTTGTGCTCTGTCTCTCGCTCTCTCTCTCTCTCTCAAATAAATAAATAAAATCTTTAAAACAAACAAAAAACTGGTATTTGTTGAAGGAAAGAGAGGGAGAAAGGAACAGAGAGAGAGGGAGAAAGGAACAAAGAGAGGGGAAATGAAATGGTCAATGTAATCAAGGCTTAAATGGACTCATGCCTACTCTAAAGAAAGACTCTGACAAACTAAGATTTAAGTGTCATCAAATGTGACCAGAAGAAGCTTCTAACTAATGTAGAACAGTGCTTTTCCGCCCTGGCTGCACATCAGAATCATTCAGAGAGCTTTTGAAAAACACTAATGCCCAGGCCCCACCCCCAGAGCATTTGACTCAATTGAACGGGAGGGACACCCAGGCTGTGGTGCTTTATTCCTAATGTACAGACAGAGTGGCCCATTTCTGGCCTGGTCCAGTCCCCTCAGAGGTCCAGAGAGTTGATGTCACGTCTCCATGGCCGGAGAGCTGGTAGTTGACAGAGGCAGGAGATAAACTCACAGCATCGCTGGGTCACTCTAACCTTTATCAGCGCTTGATCTCATGAAATTCTTCCTTCTCCCTTAAATTTCTCAGACTTCAGTTTTTCTCGTTTAACAAATAGTTATTAAGCACCTGCCATGCGCCAGATGCCAGGTATACGGCGGTGAGCAAAACAGTTTCCTCTCACCTTGGTCTCAGCAGGAAGAGCCTTCATGCCTGGACCCCTTTCTCAATTTGGACCAGTCGGTCTCCGCTAGTCTGTGAATTTCTTGGGCCTAGGAGCCATGAGTTAGTCATCTTTGGAGCTGCGGAGCCTAGCACACTGCCTGGTGTGAAGGCAGATTTGATAAAAGTTTGATGAATGAACAAATACAAAGGATTCCTAAATCCTCATACATGGAATAAAGAGAAAGTTTCAAGAAGATCACTTTTATTGGTCAGGACTTTCTCAATTCTATGTCGTAGAAATCTAGCTTAAATTTTCCCAGTCAAGAGAGGGCATTTACTTGCTCATAAGTGGCAAAGGCAAGTGTACAGAATCCCGGAGCTCAAACCATGTCATTAGGGCTCAATCTCTCTTGGCGGCTCCCAGCTGGCTCAGTTTGTGTCATCTTGGTGTCATTCTTAATTCAGGGCCTCTCCACGTGACAGGCAAGATGGTCCTCCAGGACCCCCAGGTTTGTATCCTCTGATTTTAGCAATCCCAGCACAGACTCTGAGGGCCCCATGTGGGCATCCCTGAACCAAACACTATCTGGCTCAAACACTCCCCCAGTGCTCTCTGAGTATCTACCATTTGCCAGGCCCCGTGCAAACACGTAGGCTATGAGGGAACACTTGGATAGATGGAGGGATGGATGGATGGATGGATGGATGGTGGATGGTGGATGGATGGGTGGATGGATGGAAGGTTGGTTGATGGATGGGTGAGTGGTAGATAGATGGGTGGGTGGGTGGATGCGTAGATGATGGATGGTGGATGGATATCACTAGTATCCAGTGGCTCCACCCAGAGCAGCCTGGGGCTCCCTTGTCCCTTGCTCTCACCCCTTCACCCCAGGCTGTCACTTCACTTTCCTAAAAGCCTTCTCCTTGCCCATGGAGCCATTAGACAGTCTCTCTTGGTCCTCAGGCAACAGCTAGTACTTTCCCTCCCTCCTGCCATCCAGCATCCAGCTGAATCAGGAATCAATACCAGTAAACTGGGTGTGAACGGAAGGAGACGGCTCATTATTTGCCATTATTTACTTCTGAGTGTGTGCATTCTCACCGCTTCCCATTCTCTGTCTCTCCTCTTTCCTTCCCACTTCTTGGGAACTGGCTGTACAACCAGCTCATCTGCATTTGGCCCTAGAGGACCTGCGGACTCAGGGGAGGAGGGCGGAGGCGGCGGGCGGGGGCAGCACGGCGGCGGTGACAGCGCACAGCCCAGCCGCGCCGCGCCGCTGGAAGCCGATGCCCGGCCCGAGCCGCCCGGGGGGTTGCTCATGAGGCCGCTGCCGAGCGGGAGTAGGAAGAACCGCGGCATATCCCTGGGGCTCCTCGCCCTCTGCCTGGCTGCCGCGCGGTGTCTGCAAAGTAAGCGCCGGGCGGCGCGGGGCGGCGGGGAGGCTCGGGGCGCAGCGGGGGCCGGCGGGGCTGCGCGGGGGGCGGCGGCGGAGCTCGGGAAGGGGGTGGCGGCGGGGAGGCTCGGGGCGCAGCGGGGGACAGCGGGGCTGCGCGGGTGGCGGCGGCGGAGCTCGGGCGGGGGTGGCGGCTGGGAGGCTCGGGGCGCAGCGGGGGACAGCGGGGCGGCGCTGGGGGCGGCGGCGGAGCTCGGGAAGGAGGTGGCAGCGGGGAGGCTTGGGGCGCAGCGGGGGCCGGCGGGGCGGCGCGGGGGGCGGTGGAGCTCGGGCGGGGGGTGGCGGCGGGGCGGTGCGGAGCGGCGGGCGGGTCCCGGGTGTCCGGCCTCCCGACCACAGGCCCTAGCCCACCTCGGGGGGTTTGGGGGGCGGCCCGGCTGGCAGGGGACGCGCTGCTTCCCGCCGGGGCTGGGCGCATCCTCTAGGGCGCCGACCGCGGCGGGAGGGACCCGGCCAAGTGGAGGCTCTCCCGGCCCGGCAGCCTGGGCCACTTCGGGGTGCCGGCCCCGGCCCCACCCGGCCGGGCGTTATCAGAGCCGGAAGCCGACGCGGAGATAACCGGCTGCCGGCCCGGTGGCCGCCTCCTCTGCAATATTTTCTATTTCTTTTTCCTGGAATAACCAGACTTGCGGCTGAGGTGTCCCCGACCCCAAGGGCACGCGGGCCCCGCCCCCTACGGTGGGGACCCCTCGCCCTCCCGCGGGCTTCCCCAGTCCCCACGACATTCTGTAGGCCTCCCCCTTCACGCAGATGAACCCGCAGCCGACTCTCTTGAAGAAAAGGGGTTCTGGGGGTTTGGGTTGGGTGTGGGGGCTGGAGGTGGTCCTCACCACTGTGCACCGAGTGGCGGGCGTTGGGTGGGTCGGCCCTAGAATCTCCCGAGTTTGATGAGTCTTCATGTAACGCACAGCTGCACAAACTCCTGCCGACACAAACCACAGATTGTGACACAGTTTTAGTTTCTCATCTAATCATTAACATTATTGTCATTTGCATGTTACAGATTAGTCGACTGAGATTTAGAGTAACCAGTGCAGGGCATTGGAGGTGGGAGGACCTATAGTAAGAGCCAGAACTTATTAAGCATGTGTGCATTCACCATTCCTCGGACTTTACAAGACTTCTATCTTTGAATCCACAAGGCAACCCTCTAAGTGCTACTCTGTCCCTGTTTCACAAGTGGGGAAACTGAGGCATATGGAGGTTGTTGCTTGCACAAAGTCACCAGCTAGTCAGTGGTCGTGCTAGGGCCCAAACCCAGGCGATCTAGCACTGGACCCTTCCACCGCTCTGCCCAGAGGCCAGCTTGGGAGACTGCAGATCTCAGAAACCTAGAAGGACTAGATAGGGCATGTACTTCTAGCTGCCTGTTGAGCAAGAAATAACGGGTTGTTAGTCCTTCAAGTAGGTAGGTGTGTTTGGCGTGGCAGTGACCTTTTCAATTGTTTTTCAACCCTCCAATCCGCTTCCAACCGCCATTCTTACACAACATCTGTACAGATGCTCCTGGCACTCAGGGGCCAGCCGTTTGCCACACTCTCACTCATGGCACCCTCTACCTGGAGGAAGCAGGCCACAGTGGGGAAACCTAGTTCACGGTCATGCCCCCAGGCAAGCAAACGAGTTGGAGCTTGCAGTGGTGAGCTGGGAGAGGCAGGAGGTGCTAACGTTCTGGGAGCCACAGAGGTTCAGGACCCCAACTGGAGAACTGGCCCTACTGAGTCATTCATGACCCAGTTCCCTGGAGAACAGGGGAACAGAGAGCGGGCTGAGTCTGAGCCGGGGAGGGAGTGGATAGGGCAGGAGCAACCCTAGCTAGAATGGAGCTGTGGGTTCTGGGCTCAGCTGGGGGTGGACAGGTGGGAAGGGGAGGGCAAGTCAGGGTAGGAGGAATCTCATTGAGTGAGATATGCTGTACTTGGTGTTCAGAAACCTACTGTTTACACCATTTTCTTTTTTTAAAGATTTTATTTATTTATTCATGAGAGACAGAGAGAGAAGCAGAGGGAGAAGCAGGCTCCCAAGGAGCAGGGAGCCCGATGCGGGATTCTATCCCAGGACCCTGGGATCATGACCTGAGCCAAAGGCAGACGCTTAACCATCTGAGCTACCCAGGCGCCCTACACCATTTTCTTTTCAGCTCTATCCGCATTGAGAAGCAGAGATCTTGCTCATTCCTCTTGACTGCTATACCTACGTCATCATATAAATGTTCTAGTTTGTACTTAACCAGCCCTGTCCTGAGGGACATTTAAACTTTCAGTGTTTAGCCCCCACACAGGTGAGAGCAGCCGCCTACTGCAGGATAACAAGGATAGTGCTAGTGATAGGCGCATCCTCTGGATGACATGGAAGGCTGGGGCCACCTCCAGGCTGACAGGGAGCCCCAGGACACACACTTCCTTTCCACAGGGATAGTGCTCAAAAAAAATGCTTGGAAGATTAAATGAAGCGATTGAGGGAGGGGTAAGGACTTTCAAACAGAAAGTCATCCAGATTTCTTCATTTCTGATCTCCAAGGGAGATCTGATATACTCCGTGCTGATCTGGAAGAGGGCTGCAGTCAGGAGACCCTCCTTTCTCCATTATCACCGGGACCTGAGGACACCTATATATTTCATTCCCTGTAAGACTTTTTCCTTTAACATTTATTTATTTATCTAAGTATAATTGGCATACGATGTTATATTATCTTAAGGTGTACACCATATTGATCTGATAATTCTATATATTACTCAGTGCTCATCACGGTAAGTGTAGTCATCATCTGTCACCAACAACATTATTAAAAAATTATTAACTGAGGGCGCCTGGGTGGCTCTGTCATTTAAGTGTCCAACTCTTGATTTCCACTCAGGTCATGATCTCAGGGTCATGAGATTGAGCCCTGTGTGAGGTTCCATGCTCAGTGAGTCTGCTTGAGATTCTCTCCCTCTTCCTCTGCCCCTCCCCACCCCTGCTCACACACGTGCTCTAAATAAATACATAAATAAATAAATAAAATCTTAAAAAAAATAAAAAATGATTGACTGTATTTCCTATGCTGTACTTTTCATCTCCATGATGTATTTATTTTATAACTGAAAGTTTGTACCCCTGCATCCTGTTTACCCATCCTCCCAACCCACCTCCCCTCTGGCAACCACCAGTTCTCTGTATGTGAGAGTCTGTTTCTGTTTGTTTGTTTGTTCATTTGTTTTGTTTTTTAGGTTCCACATTTAAGTGAAATAATATGGTATTCGTGTTATCCATGTCTGACTTATTTCACTTAGCATAATTCCCTCTAGGTCCATCCATGTTGTCAGAAATGGTAAGATCTCATTCTTTTTTATGGCTGAATAATATTCCATTGTGTCTGTGTCTGTGTGTGTGTGTGTGTGTGTGCGCGTGTGTGTGTATCTCCTTTATCCATTTTTCAGTCAATGGATACCTTGGTAGCTTCCGAATCTTTGCTATTGTAAATAATGCTGCAATAAACATAGGGGTACATATATCTTTTCAAATTAGTGTCTTTGTTTTCTTTGGGTAAATATCCAGCAGTGGAATTACTGGATCACATGGTATTTCTATTTTTAATTTTTTAAGGACCCTCCATACTGTTTCCCACAGCGGCTGCACCAATTTACATTCCCACCAACAGTGTCTGAGGTTCCCTCTTCTCCATATTCTCACCAACACTTGTTATTTCTTGTCTTTCTGATACTAGTTATTCTGACCTGTGCAAAGTGATAGCTCATTGTGGTTTTGATTTGCATTTCTCTAATGATTAGTGATGTTGAGCGTCTTTTCATGTGTCTGTTGGCCATCTGTATGTCTCTGGAAAAATGGCTATTCAGGTCTTCTGCCCATTTTAAATCAGGTTGTTTGGTGTTTTGTGTTTTTTTTAGTGTTGAATTGTATAAGTTCTTTATATATTTTGGATATTAACCCCTTATCGGATATATCATTTGCAAATACCTTCAATAGGTTGCCTTTTTGTTTTGATGGTTTCCTTTGCTGTGCAAAAGCTTTTTATTTTTGTGTAGTCCTGATTCTTTGTTTTGGCTTTTGTTTCTCTTGTCTGGGGCGACATATCTAGAAAAATGTTGCTAAGGCTAATGTCAAAAAGAGATTTGTGCCTCTGTTTTCTTTTAAGATTTTATTTATTCATTTGTCAGAGAGAGAGAGAGCACAAGCAGGGGGAGTGGCAGGCAGAGGGAAAGCAAGGATCCTGACATGGGACTCGATCCCAGGACTCTGGGATCATGACCTGAGCCGAAGGCAGACGCTTAATCTACTAAGCCACCCAGGTGTCCCCTGCCTCTGTTTTCTTTAGTTTTATGGTTTCAGTTTTCACAGTTAGGTCTTTAATTCATTTCAGTTA
Organism: Phoca vitulina; assembly: GCF_004348235.1. Classification (NCBI taxonomy): domain Eukaryota; kingdom Metazoa; phylum Chordata; class Mammalia; order Carnivora; family Phocidae; genus Phoca; species Phoca vitulina. Next base: position 18,192,491 of record NW_022589737.1, read on the forward strand.
ATTTTTGTGTCCGATGTAAGCAGGTGGTCCAGTTTTATTCTTTTGCATGTAGCTGTCCAGTTTTCCCAACACCATTTATTGAAGAGGCTGTCTTTTTCCCATTGTATATTCTTGCTTCATTTGTTGTAAGTTAATTGACCGTATACTCATAGGTTTATTTCTGGTCTTTGTATTCTGTTCTATTGATCTCCGTGTCTGTTTCTGTGCTAGTACCATACTCTTTTGATTATCGTTTTGTAGTATATCTTGAAATCTGGGATTTTGATACCTTCAGTTTTGTTCTTCTTTCTCGAGATTGAGTGGCTATTTGGGACCTTTGTGGTTCCATACAAATTTTAGGATTAATTGTTCTAATTCTGTGAAAAATGCTATTGGCATTTGTTTTAAAAGATTTTATTTATTTATTTGACAGAGAGAGACACAGCGAGAGAGGGAACACAAGCAGGGGGAGTGAGAGAGGGAGAAGCAGGCTCCCCGCTGAGCAGGGAGCTCGATGTGGGCCTCTATCTCAGGACCCTGGGATCATGACCTGAGCCGAAGGCAGATGCTTGACGATTGAGCCACCCAGGCGCCCCTACTGGCATTTTGATAGGGATTGCACTGAATCTGTAGATTGCTTTGGGTAATATGGACATTTTAATGCTACTAATTCTTCCAATCTATGGTATATCTTTCCATTTGTTTGTGTTGTCCTCAATTTCTATCATCAATGCAGTTTTTCATCAGTGTTCTTTCATCAGTATAGTTTTCAGAGTATAGGTCTTTCACCTCCTTTGTTAAGTTTATTCATAGGTATTTTATTCTTATTGGTGCTACTATAAATGGAATTGTTTTCATAGTTTCTCTTTCTGCTACTTCATTATTAGTGTATAGAAATGCAACAGACTTTTGTATGTTAATTTCATATTCTGCAACTTTACTGAATTCATTTATCAGTTCAAATAGTTTTTTGGTGGAGTCTTTAGGATTTTCTATATATAGCATCATGTCATCTGCAAAAAGGGACCATTTTACTTCTTCTTTACCAGTATGGATCCTTTTATTTTTATTTTTTTATTATTTTCTTTTTTAAGATTTTATTTATTTGAGAGAGAGCTAAAGTGAGAGGGATCACAAAGGGAGAGAGAAGCAGACTTGCGGCTGAGCACAGAGCCCGGTGCAGGGCTCTATCCCAGGGTCCTGAGATCATGACCCGAGCTGAAGGCAGTCACTTAACTGACTGAGCCACCCAGGTGCCCCTGGATCCTTTTAATTCTTCGTCTTGTCTTCGTATCCTAGCTAGAATATCCAGTACTATATTGAATCAGAGTGGTGAGAGTGGACATCCTTGGCTTGTTCCTGATCTTAGAGGAAACACTCAGGTTTTCACCACTGAATATGATGTAAACTGTGGGTTTTATGTATGGCCTTTATTATATTGAGGTATGTTCCCTCTAACCCTGCTTTGTTAAGGTTTTCATCATGAACGGATGTTGTACTTTGTCTAATGCTTTTTCTGCATCTATTGAGATAATTATATAGTTTTTATCCATCGTCTTGTTAATGTGATGTATCACCTTGAATGATTTGCAGATATTGAACCACCCTTGCATCCTTGGATTAATCCCACTTGATTGTGGTGAATGACTTTTTTGTTGTATAGTTGAATTCTGTTTGCTAATATTTTGTTGAGGATTTTTGCATCTATGTTCATCAGAGATACTGGCCTGTGGTTTTCTTTTTTCTCTTTCTTTCTTTCTTCCTTTTTTTCTTTTTTCTTTCTTTCTTTTTTTTTTTTTTTTTTTGGTAGTGTCTTTGTCTGGTTTTGGTATCAGGGTAATGCTGGCCACATAGAGTGGATTTAGAAGTTTTCCTTCCTCTTTTATTTTTGGAATAGTTTGAGAAGAATAGGTATTAAATCTTCTTTAAATGTGTTGTAGAATTCACCTGTGAAGCCATCTGGTCCGGAAATTTTGTTTGTTGGGAGTTTTTTTTTCCCCCTAGGCTGAAGTTTTATTTCAAAACATTCTGCAGTAAGAGCAAACATCCCCCCTGTCCCCCCAGCACATTACTTAAACAAACAAACACACACTATTTTCCCTACCCAGAGAAGTAAATAAGAAGATCATCACAATGTTGACATGTCCTTTAGCATAATCACAAGTCAGAGGCTACTTGATATTCTTTGATTAGCTGGATTAAGTTTTCCAGTTTCATTTTTGTGTCTCCCTTTTTCTTTACTTCCTCTTACGGGAGGGTGGTGGCTGCGGGATGAAACCCTCAAATCTCAAAAGAGTACCGAGTTGTAGAGTTCGCTATCTTCTAATACCATTTCCACCGAAGGGGTTATGAATCATCATGTTGGGATTTTTTTGATTACTGATTCAATTTTACTACTAGTAATTGGTCAGCTCAGATTTTCTATTTCTTCCTGATTCGGTTGTGGAAGCATGTATGTTCCTAGGAATTTATCCATTCTAGGTTGTACAATTTGTTAGCATATACATTTTCATCATACTCTGTTATAATTTTTTGTATTTCTGTTGTGTTGGTTGTTATTTCTCTTCCTTCATTTCTGATTGGATTAATAGAGTCCTTTCTCTTTGATGAGTCTGGCTGAAGGTTGATCAGTTTTATCTTTTCAAAGAACCAGCTCTTGGTTTCGTTCATGTTTTTTTCTTTTTTCTACTGTTTTTTCAGTCTCCTTCATTTATTTCTGCTATAATCTTTATGATTTTCCTTCTTTCCACTGGCTTTGGGCTTTGTTCTTCTTTTTCTAACTCCTTGATGTGTATGGTTAAATTTTTTATTTGAGATTTTTCTTGTTTCTTGAGGTAGACCTGTTGCCATAAACTTCCCTCTTGGAACTGCTTTGCTCTGTCCCAAAGATTTTGGACTGTTGTATTTTCATTTTCATTTGTCTCCATGGATTTTTTATTTCCTCTTTGATTTCCTTATTTAGTTGTTTAGTGGCATGTTGTTTAACCTCTGGGCATTTGCGTTTTTTCCATTGTTTTTCTTGTAACTGATTCCTAGTTTCATATGATTGTGGTGGAAAAGATGCTTGATATAATTTCATCTTCTTAAATATATTGAGACTTGTTTTGTGGCCTACCATGTGATCTATCCTGGAGGATGTTCCATGTGCACTTGAAAGAATATACAGTCTGTTGGTTTTGGATGGAATGTTCAGTACGTATTTGTTAGTCTATCTGGTCTAATGTGTTGTTCCTTGTTGATTTTCTGTCTGGATGATCTATCCATTGATGTATATTGTGTGTTAAAGTCCCCTACTATTACTGTATTATGTTAATTTCTTCCTTTATGTCTCTTAATAGTTGCTTTATGTATTTAGGAACACTTTGTTCGGTGCATAGATATTTACAGTTGTTATATCCTCTTGTTGAATTGATACCTTTATCATTATGTAGTGTCCTTTTATCTCTTGCTGTAGTCTTCATTTTAAAGCCTATTAATGTCCGATAGAAGTATTGCTACCCTGGTTTTTTTTCCCCCCTCCCATTTGCGTGGTTTTTTTTTAGAGAGAGAGTGTGAGCCGGGGGGGGGGGGGTGGGCAGAGAGAGAGGGAAGGAGGGAATCCTAGGCAGGCTCCACGCTCAGCACAGTGCCCAATGTTGTGGGGCTGATCCCAAGATCCTGAGACCATGACCTGAGCCAAAATCAAGAGTTGGACCCTCAACCGAGGCCATTCAGGTGCCCCACGGGGTATTTGTTTTTCCAGCCCTTCACTTAAGTCTGTACGTGTCTTTAGGTCTGAAATGAGTCTCTTGTAAGCAGCATGAATGGGTCTTTTTTTTTTTTTAATCCATTCAGTCACCCTATGTCCTTTGATTGGAGCACTTAGTTCATTTACATTTAAAGTAATTATTGATAAGTATGTACTTAACACCATTTTGTTAATCGTTTTCTGGTTGTTTTGTAGTTCTTCTCTGTTCCTTTCTTCTCTTGCTTTCTTCCCTTGTGGTTTGATAGTTTTCTTTAGTGTTATGCTTGGATTCCTTTCTCTTTGTGTTTTGTGCACCTATTATAGGTGGTGGTTGTTGTTGTTGGTTTAAGATTTTATTTATTTATTTGACAGAGAGAGAGAGAGACAGCGAGAGAGGGAATACAAGCAGGGGGAGTGAGAGAAGGCGAAGCAGGCTTCCCGCTGAGCAGGGGGCCTGATGCAGGGCTCAATCCCAGAATCCTGGGATCATGACCTGAGCCAAAGGCAGACACTAATGACTGAGACACCCAGGCGCTCCCTATTATAGGTTTTGACTTGTGGTTATCGTTGGGTTCATATATAACATCTTATGTGTATAGAAGTCTATATTAAGTTGACAGTTGCTTAAGTTTGAGCACATTCTAAAAGCACTAAATTTTATTCCCCCCTCCACATTTTATGTATACATTGTCATATTTTACATGTTCTTATTTTGCATATCCCTTAACTAATTTTTGTAGATATAATTGATTTTACTACTTTTGTGTGACTTTGTAAGTAATTCATCTACTACTATACGATATGTTTGCTTTTATTCATGAAATTTTTTACCTTTCATAATTTTTTTTACTTCTAGTGATGGCCTTTTCTTTCCACTCAAAGAATTCCCTTTAACGTTTCTTGTAAGGCTGGTTTAGTGGTGATGAACTCCTTTAACTTTTGTTTGTCTGGGAAACTCTCTCCTTCTATTCTGAATGATTACCTTGCCAGGTAGGGTATTTTGGGTTGTAGGTTTTTCCCTTTTAGCACTTTGAATATATCATGCCACTCTCTCTGGCCTGCAAAATTTCTGCTGAGTAGCTGTATGGAGTCACCCTTGTTTGTAACTATTTTTTTTTCTTGCTGCTTTTAAAATTAAAAGTTCAATTCTTTATCATTTTATTTTAAGATTTTACTTATTTATTTCAGAAAGAGGCGGGGAGGAGCAGAAGGAGAAGAAGAGGGAAAGAATCCCAAGCAGACTCCACAGAGTGCAGAGCCCTACACAGGGGTTGATCCCACAACCCTAAGACCATGACCCAAGCCGAAACCAAGAGTTGGACACTCAACTGACTGAGCCATCCAGGCACCCCTACTTTTTGTCATTTTAATTATTATATGTCTTAGTGTGAACCGCCTGGGGTTAATCTTGTTAGGGGCTGTCTTTGCTTCCTGGATCAGGATGTCTGTTTCCTTCCCCAGATTAGCTGTTATTTCTTCAAATAAGTCTGCCCTCTTCTCTCTCTTCTCCTTCTGGGATCCCTATAATGCAAATGTTATTACACTTGATGATTTCACAGAGTTCCCTTAACCTATTCTCATTTTTTACTATTTTTTTCCTTTTTGCTGTTCAGCTTGGTTGTTTTTCATTGCCCTGTCTGCTGTAGGACTTTCTTTTTTATTTTTTTTAAAGATTTTATTTAGTTGACACAGAGAGAGAGCGAGAGAGCACAAGCTGGGGGAGCAGCAAGCAGAGGGAAAAGCAGGCTCCCCGCTGAGCAGGGAGCCTGATGTGGGGCTCAATCCCAGGACTCTGGGATCATGACCTGAGCTGAAGGCAGATGCTTAACTGACTGAGTCACCCAGGTGTCCCTGCTGCTTTTTAAAAATATATTTTACATTGTCTAAAGTCAGGATGCTTTAATATCTAATCAATAGCTTTGCTATAATCTCTGTTGGCCTGGACCGAAGTTGAGCCCTTTCTGAGAGGATGTGTGTTGCTTCTGTCAGTCACCGGGAGGCAGCTTATCTGGGGAGTAGGAAAGACTTCATGGAGAAGGTGAGGCTGAGTCTTGAAATATGAGTAAATGTATACAACAGGGCGAGATGGAGAAGAGAATTCTAGGTAAACAGCAGGCACTCAAAAAATAGGCACACTATTCCTTTTGGGGCCTGGCAGGGTCTGGACATGCTAAAAAACAGAAGAGGAAGCTTCTTAGCAAGCATCTACCAGCATCTTGGCAGAAACCCCACTCCCAGACCCTGCTGACACTGTACCTCCCTGGTCCATTGTGTTCAGGACCCTGGCCTGCCTGCACCTGTGTTTGCCCTGGAAAATGGGCTTGGGGCAGGAATGTATTTACTTATCCAGAAGACATGAGAGTAGGAGAGAGGCTAGACTGGCACGTTCAGAGTTGGAAAATGGTTTTCTCCTGTAATGGCTTTGCTGGGCTGGGGAGGCACCAGTCAGGCCTGTGGCCAAAGGGGAAATGACACACTGGACCGTAAAGGGAGCGCAGAACGTTCCTCCCTCACGTGTGGGGCAGGAAGCACATTGGCCTTTCCCTGCGCTGAGGTGCACCCGGGGGAGCTCGGGCCTGTGCCATGCTGACCCCACAGACGCCTGGCGGCTCTGAGACTTCCCCGGAAATCCTTAGCTGGCAAAAGAGGAAGAGCCTGGGTGACAGATCCCAGTGCTGGCTGTAAACCCTGTACACAGACAAGTCACCTTCCTCCTCCGAGTGCACAGGGCAAGGAGGGTGGGCTGGCTCGGTGGTTCTCAGCCAAGGGTGCACCTTAGAACCAAGGCCTGCACGTTAGACCTACGGATGCTCACACCCTACTCTAGGGAGTTAAGTGGGTGTCTCCAAGGGCAGGACCCAGTACTGCTTTGTTTTGATTTTAAGTTCCGTGGCTGATTCTAATGTGTGGCCAGGCAGTGCTCCTGGACCAGGCCATTTCTAGGTCCCTTCCATTAGACTTGTCCTAGGGAAACAGCTTGTCAGGAAGTGTGCATGTTTCTCCTACCTTCTGTTCTCAGAACACCCACCATTGTGTAGCTGAGTCTCACGTCTTTTTTTCTTTTAAGATTTATTTATTTACTTCTTGGAGAGAGAGAGCATGAGCAGGAGGGGGAAAGGGAGAAGGAGGGAGAATCTCGAGCAGACTCTGCACTGAGCGTGGAGCCCAACACGGGGCTCCATCTCATGACCCTGAGATCATGACCTGAGCCGAAACCAAGAGTCAGAGGCTTAACCGACTGCACCACCCAGGTGCCCCTCACTTATGTCTTATTTATGGTTTTATCCTGACAAACCTATAGATGCTTTCCCACCAGGCTTAGGGCAGGAGACAAGGCTGCTTTGCTTGGGAATTGGTTTTGCTCAATAAATATTTCCTGAGTACCTACAGTGTGAGAGGCCCTGTGCCAGGAGCTAAGGATACTCAACAATAGGGGATGGCATGGCCCAGGGGGAAGTCAGATCCCAACCTGATGATTTGATGTTAGCTGCCCTGGGAGCACAGAGAAAGGGATTTACTTCACTTGGTTGGAGTTGGGAAGAGGCTTCTCGAACAGCAGGCCTGGAAGGCCTCGTAGGAGGTAGCCAGGTGCACAAGGAGGGAGAAAGTTCTGAGTAACAGGAAATCACAAACACAGAGCATTGCAATCTTTCCTTCCTTTGCTCCAGTAGCAGGAGGACTGCTCTTTAGTTAAACCGGCTCTTCCAACACTTGCCAATTTCTTCCTATTTCATCTTACACGTTCCGTAGCAGGTAAAGGAATAGAGCTTGGCAAGACTTTGGATCTTAGGTGGAGGGTGCTGGAATAGTTCCTCTGATAGCCCTCACACTAGTACCAGAGACCCAGGAGGGAGAGATGGGTCCCTTGGCAGCAGGCAGTGACTAGGGCACCTCATGGGAGGCTCCCCTGATGATTTGCCCTTCTCCACCGGTGTCATATCCCTGCCCCAGGCTCCCCAGGGGAATGGATCACATTCCTTATGTACGTACTTTGGGATGGGACTTCAGGGGTTCTTGAACCAGAGCTTATTCCTCTATGTCAAGGAGACTATCGATTCAGTTTGACAGCCCCAGCCTGAAGGAGCCATCCACCCATCCTATCACACAGTGCTGGGCGCTGGCGAGCGCTTGCTGGCGCCTTCCAGCAGGGGGATGGGCCGTCACTCCTCTAACGTGAGCGCAAGGCAGGCTGGGAACTGTGCCCCCGGAGCCTGGGGGGGCCCTGGCGGAGGAGGCGCCCCGAGTGAGCACGCACCTGAGAAAGGTAGGGGGGGGCCTCCCATGGGAAAGAGGAGCAAAAGGCCCAGAGTGGTCCATAGTCTGGTGAACTGGAATTGGGTGGCAAAGAGTGTTGAGAGATGGGGATGGAAGAGAGAGTTGAGAGCAGATTATTGAGGTCTTTCCGAGCCAGGGGAGACACAGCCAGGTGTGTGGTCTAGAAAGATCACTTATAATAGCCGCCAGCCGACTGAAGAGGAGAAAAGCCAGTCTCTCCTTTTTATAATTGTTAATAACAGTTGAAAGACAGCAATGTGTGTGGCTGTGTATTGAGCCCGCGCTTTGTGCCAGGTAGTGCAACAGCTGCTTTCCATTCACCCGCACACAATCCTGCAAATAGGTGCAATTAGCCCCCATTTTACAGGTAACGAAACTGAGGCTCAGGGAGGTTGCGGAACTTGCCTAGAGATATTCATTCCATTAGGTGCTTCTGGAAAGCCCACAGCCAGGCACTGCCCTGGGCCCTGGGGATTCAACAGCGAACAAGACAGATCTGCCCCTGGGTTCAGAGCTGACAGCTGATCTAGGAGGATGAGGCATTAATCAAGAGGAATTACAAGGGACTGGGATAAGTGTGTTGCTAGGAACAGGTTGCTATGGGAACACAGGGCTGGGAACCTAACCTGGTGTTGAGAGATTAGGGAAGGCTTCCCGGAAGAAGTGATGTTTAAACTAAAATCTGCAGGAGGAAGAGGAATTGGCCCTTTTGTCTCTCTGAAGGAGCAGCTTTGTACCCTAACTGCCCTACCCTGTCAGGAGTCTGCCTGAATCCTGTGATTGCTCTACACCCCTCTGCCAAGGGCCTTCAGGCATCCTATAAACTCCCAAAGAATGTTGCACCTCGTTTCTTCCTTAGTCCTCCTGTTACCTACAGAGGTACCTGAGAACCCCCCTTTCAGTTCCCCAGGCTGGCACTGGCCCAGGCCCGACCACGAGTCCTGCAGCCCCGCTGTGCAGGCAGAAGACCCGGCAGTGCCCCACCTCCAGGCCGTGCGGGACCAGCCAGCCGCCTGCACCGTGCCTCGCTTCCTTGGCACCTGAGTAGAAATGCAGCCCATGGCCATTCAGAAGAGTTCAGCTTCCCAGCAAGGGCGGCTCTTGCTTATGGTAGGAAGATTCCAGAAGGAATTCCACAAGGAGGAATTTCAGGTCATCCAGTCTCTGCACACTTCCACAAGGAAATCACAGATTTACAAATGCCCATTCCAGTCTATACCTGCTATGTGAATGGGCTGGAAGGACCAGGCTCCTCCACCAACATGCCAGCTCCCAGGCTCAAATATACTGCTTCAATCCCCGGTCTGACTCCAGCTTCTGCTTACACACTCCTGGGGATGGGGAGCTCACTACCTCAGTGAGCAGCTCAGTGGATCTTCGAAGAATTTTCATTAATTTTAGCTGATATTTCTTGAGCGATCACCAAGTGTTAGAAACTGTGCTAAGCTCCCTACATGTATGGTCTCACTGAAACCTCATTCTGCTGCAGGAGGTGAGCACAGCGCTATTACAGTATATTTATTTCATAACTATGGTAACTGAGGGTGACAGAAACTAAGGAATTTAACTCCCAGATCACACGGCTGTTACTGGCAGACCTAAATTTTGACTCCAGAGTCCATGAATGCATCCATTATACCAACACAGCCTCAATTCTGTTTACCAGAACCTGCCACTGATTGTCATTCCATGGCCCGGTGGCGCACATCTTCCCTTCTCCAGGATGAGAAGTTCGGCAGCAGAGGCGGGTCGCCTGCATGGTATAAGTGGTGTTAGTGGTGTTGGAGGAGAGGAGGGGCTGGCCTCCAGGGATGCTGGGAGCATCCTCAGTGCCCCCTGCGCCCCAAGGGCTTGCAGAACCGGAACTGCCAAAGTTCTAACGTGTGGCCCTGGGACCAGCAGCAGCGTTACCTAGAAACGTGTCAGAAATGCCAACTCGGAGGCCTCACCCCGAACCTACTGAAGGAGAAACGGGAGGGGGCCCAGCCACTTCATTTCAAGGAGCCCTCCAGTGACTCTAACGTAGCCCCATGTTGAGAACGACCGCATTATACGCTGGGCGAAGTGGAGGGCAGTGGAATTCCTCCCCAACCCCAAAGCACCGCTAGAAATGAGAAAGTTTGAGGGATGCCAGAAAAATTCTTTCCCCCCTAATAGCGCATTGACAGGGCTATCACAGGCGCCTCAAACAGTCCCCTCTCACCCGGCAGCCCTTCATTGCTTTGGCTTTAGGCTTTGTTAAGTGCCCCCTTTGAAGGGCTACGAGCTTCAGCTGCTGACCCCTTCGTGTGATTCACTCAGTAGTTGCCCATCTTGACTGCACACTGGGGACTTAAAAATCACAGAGGTCTTGAACCCTCCTCCCCCTGCCCCCACTGCCCCCCAAAGATTCTGAATTCATTAGTCTGGGGTAGGATTTTTTTTTAAAGATTTTCTTTACTTATTTGAGAGCAAGAGAGAGGGAGAGAGAAAGCACAAGCAGGGGGAACGGCAGGCAGAGGGAGAGGGAGAAGCCGGCTCCCCACTGAGCAAGGAGCCCCACTCTGAAGACCCTGAGATTATGACTGGACCCGAAGGCAGATGCTTAACCGACTGAGCCACCCAGGAGGCCGCTGGGTTAGGAGGTTTAAAAGCTTCCCCAGATGATCTAATGTTCAAACGAGGATGTCAGGATTCAATCAGGAGTCTCAGCTGTGGTGGGAATGGGTAGATGAGGTCAAGTGACCCACCTTGGTCCAGTCCGCTGCGGCTGGGGAGACTGAAAGGCCCTCTGGGGGGCGGGGGTCTGAGGAAGATTGCCTGCGGCGCCTCAAGCACCAAATTAACAATGGCCTTGCACACACAGCGAGTGGCCCGAGCTGGTGCCCTGTACATGTTAGTCCCTTCGCTTTCCTGCCTAAGTGCTCAGAGAATGAAAGAGACTGGATTGAATTCTCATGGCCTGGAATCCCAGCTGTGTCTGGGTGAGAAATCAGGCAAGGGAGCTCCTCCTGTGATCTTTGGAATTGTTCCTGGCTGTCAAGTTCTCACACCCACATGGTTTTGGGGTTTGTTTTTTTATTGGATCATTGACAGCTGAACGGTGATGGTCCCTAATTACAAATGAGGAAATGGCAGGTCAGAGAGGTAAAGGGCAGTGCAGAGTGGCCCCGCCAGGGTGTGGTGCCGTCCACACAGCACCGGGGTCTCTTGGTTACACAGAGCGTACCCTGGCCCGCGCCCTGCCCTCCTCTGCCACCCTCAGCTCCGGCAGCCAGGTGTGCTTCCTGGCATCTGAGAAAAAGGCAGAGCTACCCTCTTAGAAAGCCTGTGGAGCTTCCATCCTGTGGTCCGAGAAGGAGCAGGAGGGACACCAGGATACCTGGTGAGTGTGACGGCCCAGAAGGCGCAAGTGTGTTTCAAGTAGGAGAGGTGGGCCGCAGTGTCCAGGAGGAGAAGTTCATCAGCTGAGAATGAAGAGGAATTTGGAGGTCTAAAGAGACTGGAGGGACCTGGTCAGAGTAATCGTGGAAAAGGGAGTGAATTTACATGAAAAAAACCATTGAGAGATTGGCAATACGGAGGGCCCTCTTGGATGTGATGTTCATGAATGTACGCTGGAAACCCTGTGCTTTGTTGTGGGAGTGTCTGCTGTGGGACGGTCTCCCGCGGTGTTGACTGCTCAGGTTTGAGCAGAGAGGAAGTAGAGCGTTGTTGACGCAGGTCTGGGCAGACATGATGAAAACAGAGGCCAATGGAGTTTAAAGAATTGGCAAGAGTGCTTGGAACATGACAGGCCGTGGAAGCCAGGCTGGCTGGGGAGGATGAGGATTATGGGTGGGGAGAAGTGGCGGGAGTCAGAGGGGGAGGACTGATGAGGCCGGTGGGAGCAGTTGAACAGTAAACAGGAATGAGAGAAAGCTGTGGTCAGAGAGGCTGCTTCACTGGAGGCTGAGAGAGAATGTTCTGGTAGGCAAGGGTGCTGGATGGGTTGTCCAGGGGGGTCCTAGAGGTACTTACAAAGATGCCATACCCCCTAGTAGAGTTGCTAACATGTTTGAAGAATGAAGAAGAAAGACTGGGGTGGGGGGGCCCTGGGTGGCTCCGTCTATTAAGTGGCTACCTTTGGGGCTCAGGTCACCACCTCAGGGTCCTGGGATTGAGCCCCACATCAGTCGGCAGGGAGTATGCTTCTCCCTCTTCCTCGTTCTCTGTGATCTCTTTTGCTCTCTCAAATAAATAATATCTTAAAAAAAAAAAAAAAAAAGACATGGCTAGCAGCTCCGGATCTGGCAAGCCCAGGTAAGGGGGACTGTTGCTTCTAGTAACATGGGTCTTAAAGTCTCTACCAGCACTGAGCCCTGTGCTATTTTGGGAAACATAAAAGAGGTGTAAATCTCCACCTCTATGCTCAGCATTTTATCAGAGGCAGCTGTGGGGCACTGAAAGCCCCTTGGGTTCCAGCCCGAGCTCTGATTTTCTACCTGGCGAGAACTTGTCCTCTGTGTTATGCCTCCGGGCCTCCGGGTCCTCGTCCTAAAGTAATGATCAGATAAGCAAGTGAAGCAAAAAGCATAGTTCTTTAACTCAAGCCTCCTGCCGGCCTCCCAGGTGGAGACAGTGCTTGTGAAGTGCTTTAATTGTGCACACGTGAATTACTAACAATTTCAAATGCAAAAAACCTACGGCTCAGACCCAACCTTGGCATGCATTTTATTTATTTTTAGGATCACGCTATATTTTATTTTTTAAGTAATTCACAAACTTGCTAAAATAGTCCCAACTCTTCAGAAGGGTATAAAGTGAAATGTAAGACTTTCTTCCACCCAGACACCCACTCCTTCCCCAAAGATCACCACAGCCCTGGTCTTTAGAGAATCGTCCAGGAGGTTTTCTGTGCATATACGGATGAGCCGGTGTGTGTGTTTGTGTGTGTGTGTGCATATCATTACTTAGATGGAAGTATTCTCTATGTACTGTTCTGCCTTGTGCTTTTCCATGATTTTTGAGATAATCTAATATCAGTACATATAGATGTATTGCATTTTTAAAATGTCTCTGTAGTATTAGAATGTGAATATTCATATTTGGTCTCCTCTGCCTGGTTCCTGACGCAGAGCCCCTAAAATCCTAGTAATTTCCTGGGTGATAGGCGTGATGGGGGCCTCTCCTGTTACAATATTTGGTCTTACTCCCGGGTTCCTGATACAGAAACTTCCTAAGACCCTTGGAATCTCCAGAGTGCTAAATCTTTTTGTTTGCCAACGAGGTGACTCTTGAAGAGGAAGGCTGGTTGGCAGAGGAACTAACCGTGTGATTAGAGGGTTAACTGTCAGCCCTAACCTCCCTCCCCTCCCTCAGCCTCTGGGGATAGGATTGGGTCAGTCACCAATGGCCAATGATGTCATCAGTTCTTCCCAAGTCAGGGACTCTCCCCGCAAACCCGAACTGAGCAAGGTTGGAGAGCTTCTGGATTGGTGAACACAGCAAGGTGCTAGGAGGGTGGTACACCCAGAGAGAGCATGGAGGCTCCACGCCCAGACCCACATACCTGCCTATGCATCTCTTCCATGTCACTGTCTCTGAGTTGTGTCCTTTACATATGTTTTAAAAGATTTTATTTCAGGGAGAGGGAGCACGTGCATGCGTGCGTGCACGCGCTCAAGTATGGGGGGGTGGGGCAGAGGGAGAAGCAGGGAGCCCAGTGTGGAACTCAGATCCCAGGACCCCAGGATCATGACCCGAGCCCAAGGCAGACGCTTAACCGACTAAGCCACCCAGGCGCCCCAGTTGTGTCCTTTATAATAGACAGATAACAGTGAGTAAAGTGCTTCCTAAATTCTGAACCTGAGAAGGGGGTGGTGGAAACCTCGGATTTATAGCCAGTTGGTCAGAGTACTGGGGGCGTGGACTTGTGGTCGGTGTCCGGAGCGGGGCCGTCTTGTAAGACTGACCCTTAACCTGTGGCGTGGGCCCTAACTCCAGGTAGCTGGTGTCAGAAATGTCATGAGTAGCGAAAGGGCCCGTTTTCCTTTACTGGTCCCTTACCAGTGAGCACATAGGATGTCTCCGGTCTTTTGCTGCTACGGTCACCCAAACTGCATCAGTGACAAAACCTACATCTATGTGCCCTTTATCACTTGTAGGATCAGTTCATAAAAGTGGAGTTTCTGGATCGAGGGATGGGCTAATAAGTTTTATAGATTGTACCGTATTGCCCTCCAAGAAGGTTACACCCATTTACAATCCCCACAGTAATGTTTGAGTGTGACTTCTGCGTACTTCTGACAACATAACGTTATCAAACTTCTTCATCTTTCCCAGCTGATAGCGGCCCGGTCATTCAGCTTTCCCAGCCTGGGTTTCGCCGGGCAGTGGTAATTGCCTAGGCCAGCTAGTACCGGGCAGGCGGTTGCCGACAGCACAGTGCCTAGCGCTATTTTGCAGGGACAAATCTGTCTATTTTCTGGTTGGGGTACAACGACAGGAAGCCGATGAAGGGGAGCAGTCTGCGAGCCTCCGCCTAAACCTGCCTCTGTCCATGTTGTTTGGGTTTGGCTGACATCTGGTGACTCCCCAAGGCCATTATCCAGCAAGATCACCAGGGAAGTCCATCGGGGACGAGCTGAGCTTTGGTCCCTGAGTAATCGGGCACTGAGAGAGGGAATTACTACCTGATTTAACAGGAGGATAGATAGCCTGTAAACTGTGTACAGAGGTCAGTCTTCAACACTGTTCATGGCGTCTAAAGCCAAAAGCCCCGATATTTGGAGTTGGCTCCGCTGGCCTCCTACATGGAACTCTGTTTCCAAAATTCCAGGCTTGCTCCTTTCAAGAGTGACAGAAGTTAGCGACATGGATGTTTCAGTTGCAGCTTAAAGCTGCTGTTTCTCCTCTGAGCTTTTTAACCCTCAACAGATCTGGGGCTGGGAAGGGGTTCTCACCAGCACCTCCGTCAGTTCCACAACAGATCCCCCTGTCCCTGATCTCTCCAAAGGGGCAGCAGTTGGACAGGCAGAGCACGCATGTCTTTATTTGCTGGTTGGTACCAGGATATTGTGCGCGCCCACGAAGTGCCAGGCACTGTGCTGGGCTCTGGGGCTTCTGAGCTGGATGACAGGTAACAGTTCCAGGGCAGACCTACCATGCACACGTGGCCTTCCTGCTGCTCCCCCCACCACCCCAGTGCAGGGCTTCAGGCTGCCCCTCACTGTTTGGGCTCCAGCCGTGGGTTCTCCGGAAGGTTCATAGGACTGGCCCAGGTGGTGGGCTCCGGGCCGCACAAGCGATGTGTGTAAAGGATAAATCTGCTGCCAGATGGCCCTTCCAGAAGCCCAGTTCAGATCCTGCTGAGCCTCTGTTTGAATACCAGCCCTGGGTTCGCCCTGCCCGAGGGCTAACTCCCACACAGAGTCTCCAGCTTGTCGCAGATCCCTCAGGCTATTACCTGCGCTTCTTACTCAGGTTGGGGAGCTGAGGATCCCGAGTCCTGCCACACTGGGTGGGCTTACGGTTCTCCCAGCCCAGCTTGCACTTTCTCTCTTTCCCACGCTTTTATAAAATTGTATTCTGCAAGCTTCCATTTCAACGAGTGTCTTCTCCCCTTCCCCAGCTCCTGCAAGCTTCCTGGCTCGTTATCGGGACAGTGAAAAGTACACAGGATTTCATTCTTGGCTCAGCCACTTACTGTGACATGGGGCATATCCCCTAACCTCAGTGAACTTGCATTTGCTCCTCTGTAAAATGGGGATAATAATAATGATACTGTTCCCCAAGCCAGTGCCCTGGGGCGGAGCAAGCGATGGTGGGTGGGGGTGACATTCAGTGACTGGGGGAGGGGGTGCAGTGGGATTGCTGACTGTGGAGATGAGCTAGGAAGCCAGAGGGGTCAGGGAAGGGTAGGTTTGGTCCTCCTTCAGCTCTGCCCCTGCACCCCACCCCTGGATGCCTCAGAAATCCACTCCTGTATCCCTTGGAGTTTTCTCTTTCCTCTTTGACATTTCTAAGTCTCAGGGTGACCAGCTGTCCTGGTTTGCTTTTAGCCCTGAAACTCCCCAGTCCTGGGAAAATTCTCAGAGCTTGGCACACCGGGAAGGTTGGTCACCCTCGAGGCCAGTGGCATAGGCCTGAGCCGAGGAAGGCAAGCGTGGGGGCCTACGTGCTGTGCCCTGCTGGGCCTCACACGTGTCCTGTCCCCTCAGCCTCGCAGCCTTCCTCCGGAGGCTTTCCCATCCTCTGTTCTGGAAGGTGAGGGTATTTCTCCACGCCTCACAGTGAGTGAGGAGGCCCTGGGGTTGAACCACATGGATCCTGCTCACGCCAGGTGTCCCGGTTAAGGTCTCCCCTCCATGACCCCTGAAACCCAGAGGCTGCGTCAGCCACCTGTCTCACCATTAGTTGATACACTTGTTCATCGAAATTGTGCTGTGAATAGTATTGACCTTTCTTACGATTTCAGAAATCTATCCATCTTAAATCATCAATTTTTTGAAGCTGCCAAATACAACCTCAGTAATTTATGTGTCAGAAAAAGCATAAGGAACCATTCGTTCTGAGTATTCTGTTCCAGCCCATTGCTCTGTAGCTGACTTCACCTGCTGGTGTTTTCCCTCCGATTAGTTCTAAGTGGGTCTCCCCAGCGCCAGGAAGTCAGGCTTTCAGGAAGCCCCTGGGTTCGTGTTCCAGTGACTTCCCTGCTAAAATCTTTAGTTCTGTGGGGGCGCCTGGGTGGCTCAGTTGGTTAAGCGACTGCCTTCGGCTCAGGTCATGATCCTGGAGTCCCGGGATCGAGTCCCGCATTGGGCTCCCTGCTCAGCAGGGAGTCTGCTTCTCCCTCTGACCCTCCCCCTCTCATGCTCTCTCTCTCTCTATCTCATTCTCTCTCTCAAATAAATAAATAAAATCTTTAAAAAAATAAAATAAAATAAAATCTTTAGTTCTGTGACTCCTTCCTTAAAGGAGGCATCTGCATCTATTTGGGAAATGGGTAGAATTTAGTACTTCTCTGTTTTTCACAGAGAATGCAAGTGAGGATGTAAAGCAAGGTCAACTTTGAAACTATTTTTAAACTTTGCCCACCAGCTTGCTTGGTCCAATCAGGAGAACTTTAAAAAGATTTAAAAATATATATTTTTTAAAATACATTTTATTAGGGTGCCTGGGTGGCTCAATTGTTAAGTGTCTGCCTTCAGCTCAGGTCATGATCCCAGGGTCCTGGGATCGAGCCCCGCATCCGACTCCCTGCTCCGCGGGAAGCCTGCTTCTCCCTCTCCCACTCCCCCTGCTTGTGTTCCCTCTCTCACTATCTCTCTCTCTCTATCAAATAAATAAAATCTTTAAAAAAATACATTTTATTTTTTATTTCAATAACTGAAATTCAAAATTATATAAATGTATAATTTGGAAAATAAAATTCCATTGCCATCCAGTCTCTAAGGGGCAATCCCTTAGATTTTTCTATAGTTCATATGTACATATTTATACAAATATAAATGTATGCTTTAGAAATTTATTTTTTAACTTAGTAGCATGTTGTAGGTATTCTTCCTTGTCTATACAAAACTCATGCTGCTTAATGGCTGCCTGGCCTCCATTTTACAAGTAAAATCTCATTTATTGAACCAACCTCCCTGAATAGAACATTTGAGCCAGGTCTGAGTATTGGTGTAGGTACTAGCTTTCTCTAACTTGTTCTGAATGATTTTAGCGTGAGGCGCAGAGGTGGTTACTCATTAATTCAACTTCTTAAACAGGTGACAAGCAGTTTGCCTTTAAGTTCTTGGAACTGTTAATTTTCCAACTTTGCTATAGACCATTTATTACTAATTATATGTGGTAGATAAATAGAAGGAACTCTTTGTTCCAAAAACCTAGTTAAATGCCTGGTTAGTTTGTCTGATTAGTAGGAGGGTTTTGTTTTGTTTTGTTTTAGATTTATTTATTTATTTGAGAGAGCAGGGGAGGGGGCAGAGAGGGAGGGAGACAAGCAGACTCCCTGCTGATCAGGGTACCCACTGTGGGGCTCAATCCCAGAACTCTGAGATCATGACCTGAGCTGAAACCTAGAGTCTGATGCTTAACTGACTGAGCCACCCAGGCGCCCCTGATTAGGAGGAGGTTTTTATGGTCAAGAGAAAATAAAGAAACCAACAGTCTAGTTGGCCAGTTTCTAGGTGTATCAGCACCTCAGAAATTTGGGCTTGTTATTTTTGTTTATTTGCTTTTCAGTTTTGTTGTTTCTTGGTCCAGAGTACTTAAAAGGCTTAAAATGAAAGTCCCTAAGGGTATTGAAAGTGCTGGTAGTATCCTAGGAAACTAGTCTACCCGTAACGTTGACCACCATGTTTAACACAGTGTATATGAAATATACGTATGTTGTGATACTGATTTGTCATGAGCTCTAAATGTGGTTCTCTGAATCTTACTGTAATCACTATTCCAACTGCTCCTATTTGGGGTCAGAGAAATCCGAAAACATGGATAAACAGATGATGGCCACAAAGTGAAGTGGAAAAAAGTTTTTGTACGTTTGTTTGTTTTATGGGAGTATAACTGACATATGATGTTACATTAGTTCAGGTATACAATATAGTGATTTGACAGGTCTTTGTTATGCTGTGCTCATCACAAGTGTAGCTCCCATCTGTCACCATACAACACTACTGCAGTACCATTGACTGTATTCCCTGTGCTATCCCTTTCGTCCCATGACTTCTTCCATGACTACCAAGCTTGTACCTCCCACTCCCCTTCACCCATTTTGCCCATCTCCCAACCCCTACCCCTCTGGCAGCCATCAATTTCTTCTCTGTATTTATGGGTTTGTTTCTGCTTTTTTGTTTGTTCATTTTTTTTCAAATTTGACATATAGGTGAAATCATATGGTATTTGAATTTCTCTGACTTATTTCACTTAGCATCATACTCTCTAGATCCATCCATATTGTTGCAAATGGCAAGATCTCATTCTTTTTTATGACTAATATGTTCCAGGGTGTGTGTGTACACCCTGCCACTTCTTCATCCATTCATTTATTGAAGAACACGTGGGTTGCTTCCATATCTTGGCTCTTGTAAAAACTGCTGCAATAAACATAGAAGTGAAAATACCTTTTCAAGTTAGTGTTTTTGTTTTCTTTAGGTAACTACCCAGCAATGGAATTACTGGAACATATGGTATTTCTATTTTCAGGTGTTTCGTTTTTTTGGGGTTTTTTTTTTGTTTTTTTGTTTTGAGGCACCTCCATACTGTTTTCCACAGTGGTAACACCCATTTACATTCCCGCCAACAGTACATGAGGGTTCCTTTTTCGCCACATCCTCACCAACACTTATTTCTTTTTTTTTTTATTTTAACCACTCTGACATGTGTGAGGTGATACCTCATTATGGTTTTGATAGGCATTTCCCTGATGATGAGTGATGTTGAGCATCTTCTCATGTGTCTGTTGGCCATCTGTATGTCTTCTTTGGAAAAATGGTGATTCAGATATCTGCTATCCATTTTTTTAATGGTTTTGGTAGTGAGTTCTGTAAGTTCCTTATATATTTTGGATATTAACCTCTTATTGGATATGTCATTTAAAAATATTTTCAATATGTTGCCTCTTTGTCTTGTTAATGGGTTCCTTTGTTGGTGGTTTCCTTTGTATTTTGGTGTAATCCCAATTCTTTATTTCTGCTTTTGTTTACCTTGCCTGAGGAGACATATCTAGAAAAATGTTGCTAAGGCTAATGTCACTGCCTGTTTTCTTTTAGGAGTATTATGGTTTCAGGTCTCAAAGGTTTTTAATCCATTTCAGCTAAATTTTGTGGATGGTGTAAGAAAGTGGTCCTGTTTCATTCTTTTGCATGAGGCTGTCCAGTTTTCCCAACACCATTTATTGAAGAGACTGTCTTTTCCCCAGTGTATAATGTTGCCTCCTTTGTCATGGGTTAATTGACCATATAACCATGGGTTTATTTCTGGTCTTTATATTCTGTTCCATTGATCTGTGTTTGTTTTTGTGTCCATGTCATACTGTTTTATTTTGTTTTATTTGTCAGAGAACGAGCAAGATCACACACAAGCAGAGGGAGAAGCAGGCTCCCCACTGAGCAAGGAGCCTGTCAGGGGACTCGATCTCAGGATCCTGGGAACATGACCCGAGCTGAAGGCAGTTGCTTAGCCAACTGAACCACCCAGACACCCCGATATCATACTGTTGTAATTACTGTAGTTTTGTAGTATATCTTGAAATCTGGGGTTGTGATACCTTCCACTTTGTTCTTCTTTCTAGAGAGTGCTTTGGCTATTCAGGGTCTTTTGTAGTTCCATATAATCTTAGGATTATTTATGTTCTAGTTCTGTGAAAAATGCTGTTGGCATTTTGATAGGGATTGCATTGAATCTGTAGATTGCTTTGGGTAATATGAACATTTTAATGCTATTAATTCTTCCCATCCATGGTATATCTTTCCATTTGTTTGTGTTGTCCTCAATTTCTTTCATCAGTGTCTGATAGTTTTCAAAGTATAGCCCTTTCACCTCCTTGGTTAAATTTATTCATAGGTATTTTATTCTTGTTGGTGCTGCTGTAAATGGAATTGTTTTCATAATTTCTCATTCTGCTACTTCGTTATTAGTGTATAGAAATGCAACAGATTTTTGTATATTAATTTCGTATTCTGCAACTTTACTGAATTCATTTATTCAAATAGTTTTTTGGTGGAGTCTTTAGGATTTTCTATATATAGCATCATGTCATCTGCAAAGAGGGACCATTTTACTTCTTCCTTACCACTATGGATCCTTAATTCTTTGTCTTGTGTGCTTGCAGTAACTAGGATTTCTAGTACTGTGCTGAATCAGAGTGGTGAGAGTGGACATCCTTGGTTTGTTCCTGATCTTAGAGGAAACACTTTGTTTTTCGCCATTATGCAAGCTGTGGATTTTATGTGTGGCCTTTATTATGTTGAGGTATGTTCCCTCTAGCCCCACTTTGTTGAGGTTTTCATCATGAACAGATGTTGTACTTTGTCTAATGCTTTTCCTGCATCTACTGAGATAATCATATGGTTTTTATCCTTCCTCTTGTTAATGTGATGTGTCACCTTGAATGATTTGCAGATATTAAACCACCCTTGCATCCTTGGATTAATCCCATTTAATTGTGGTGAATGACTTTTTTGCTGTATAGTTGAATTCTGTTTGCTAATATTTTGTTGAGGATTTTTGCATCTATGTTCATCAGAGATACTGGCCTGTAGTTCTCTCTCTCTCTCTTTTTTATTTCTTTTTTGTAGTGTCTTTGGTTTTGGTATCAGGGTAATACTGGCCTCATAGAATGAATTTAGAAGTTTTCCTTCCTCTTTTATTTTTGGAATAGTTTGAGAAGAATATGTATTAAATCTTCTTTAAATGTGTTGGAGAATTGACATGTGAAGCCATCTGGTTGTGGACTTTTTGTTTGTTGGGAGTTTTTTGATTGCCAACTCAATTTTATTACTAGTAATTGGTCAGTTCAGATTTTCCATTTCTTCCTGATTTATTTGTGGAAGAGTATAGGTTCTCAGGAATTTATCCATTTCTCCTAGGTTGTCCAATTTGTTGGCATGTAAATTTTCATAATCTCTTGTAATTCTTTGCATTTCTGTGGTGTTGGTTGTTATTGCTACTTCATTTCTGATTTGATAGAGTCCTCTTTTTTTCTTCTTTTTTTTCTTTGGTTTTGGTTTTTTGTTTTGCTTTTTTTTCCCTTTTTTTTCCTTAATGAGTCTGGCTAAAGGTTTATTAATTTGGTTTATTGTTTCAAAGTATCAGCTCTTGGTTTCATTTATATTTTCTGCTGTTTTTTTCAGTCTCTATTTCTGCTCTAGTCCTTATTTTTTTCCTTCTACTAGCTTTGGGCTTTGTTCTTTTTCTAATTCCTTTTATATATATGGTTAGATTGTTTATTTGAGATTTTTCTTGTTTCTTGAGGTGGGCCTATATTGCTGTAGACTTCCCACGTAGAACTGCTTTGGCTGTGTCCCAAATTTTGGATTGTTGTGTTTTCATTTTTATTGGTCTCTGGTTTTTTATTTCCTCTGTGATTTCTTCACTGGGGTCTTTCATCTCCCTGATTCAGTTTATTCCTAGATAATTTATTCTTTTTAGTGCAGTTGTAAATGGAATGTGTTCTTAATTTCTGTTTGTGCTGCTTCATTATACTACGTAGAAATACAACCGATTTCTATATATTATGTATTCTGCAACTTTACAGAATTCATTTATTATTTCTAATATTTTGGTGGTGTCTTTAGGGAAAAACACAGGGCTTTGAATCAGACAGAACTGCATTTAAGTCCCATCTTTTCCATTTCCTAGTTACATGGGCATGTTGCTGACTTATGTAAAACATTAGGGAATGATTGGTAAATACAATAAGTATATATTTTAATAACTGGCACATAAAGTCTTGACTAAATTATAGTTTTCTTTCTTATATGTGTGTTACCTTTTAGATGTGCTAATTTTTCAGACCACTTCAGCAGCAACCTTTCTATCAGGAAATCTCACCCTTCTTGTTATAAATATTTTGTCATTCAGTTATTCATTCACTCAATAAACACCTATTGACCGATCAGTATGTGTCAGGGATTGTGTTAGGGACACGGAGATGAAGAAAATACATAACTCCTGCCTCTAAGGGCTGACCTGGAATTTGACCTCTGTTTTCTTCCTGAGAAAAAGAGTAAATGTGGCAAAATGTTCCTAACTAGTAAATTAAGAAGAGGGTACATATTAATTGTACTGGCCTTTCAAAACCTTTCTCTGAATTTAACATGTTTTAAAATAGAGTTGGGAGAAAATGTATTTCTGTTACTTGGCAATTGTAACTCTTGAAAACCATTACCACATTCCAGTTTTTCAGCATGAGGTTTATCAGATGATTTCTAGTCACCTAGCCAAGAGCCTTAGGAGAGGAACACTAATGGAACGTGCTGGGGATGAGAGAGGACAGTGAGAAACGCCTGGAAAAGTAGCAGGTGTGGTTACCTGGAGCCACACGGCAGGGGCTTGGGGCAACTGGGCACTCAGAGATTGAGGGGGGCCAAACAGGAAGTGGAGGTGGAAACCAAGGGCTGGGCTCCAAGCTTCAGTCCTGCCCTGTTCGTTATCCAGTCTCCAGCCAAGTCTGAGCAGTCCTCTCAGGGTGTGGGGGCATTTGTCACGTTCTGTGCTCTCCACCACCAACCACTGACTACTGATTCAAGCTTAGAGGTTAAATATGTAAGCTTTGGAGCCGGCAGCCCTGTGTGACTCTCTGCCTTGCAGAATGAACTTTGACAAGCTAGTTAGTCCTGTCGACAATGAGGCTTGCTCTGTGCTTGATGGAATTGCAGGAGGTTGTGTGTGAGCCCTTCCTTACTGAGCCGACGTGTGTAAAGCGGCTGGCGTGGGGCCCGGGCGTGGTACCCACGTAATACCTGTGCAAGGGCCTGTGCGCAGAACCGCAGTCGGCGGCGCTGCTACGCAGCTGCACATGCGCAGAAACCCCTGCTCCGGGCCTCCGCCTCACCCCCGCCCGCATCTAGTCCAGCGGCGTGTTTGGTCCGCCCTGCTGCCGAAGACCCAGCCTGAATCAGACCACCGCTCACGCTCTGCGAGGCTACGCCTCCATCTCTTACCTGTGCCCTGTAGCAGCCACCTGACTGCTCGTCCTGCTTCGGCTCTTGTCCCCTCACCCCCAGAATGTTCTCCACAGCACACATTCTCAAGCTTAATGGAGAATGTCCCCTCCCGCCTAAGCCCTCCAATGGCTCCCATCAGCCTTGAGTGAAACCCCATCGCTAACCCTCACGGCCGGCGTGCTGCCGGCTCTGCAGCCTCACCCCCCACCCCCTTGCTCACTGCATTCGAGCATGCTGGCCTTCTTTCTGTCCCCCAGACACACCAGCACTCGCCCTCACCTCAGTCTTTGTGCTTGCTCCCTCTGCCCGAGATGCTCCTCCCGCGAGTCTCCACGCGCTGCCTGCCTGTCCTTCAGGTCTCCATTCAAATGTCATTTCCTCCATGAAGTCTTCCCTGACCATTCTCTCTAATGTCCTGTGCCATCTCCACCCCCACCGGTCACTAGTGCCCTGTTGTATTGTCTTTAAAGTGCTTGTCGTTATCTAAAATGATCTCCTTTATTTCACCCTGGTATGTCTCCCTTATAGAATGGAGCCTCCAGGGAGGTTCACTGTTCGTCCAGGATACAAGAACCTTGTGTCTTATTCACGGTCTTAGACCATAACAAAATACCACACACCGAGGGGCTTAAGCACCAGAAATTTATTTTCTTGAGTTCCAGAGGCTGGAAAGTCCTAGATCAAAGTTCTAGCACAGTTCAGTTTCTGGTGAGTGCTTTCTTCCTGGCTTGTAGACAGCCACCTTCTCTCTGCAACCTCTGAGTATTTTCTCTCATTTTCCCCTTGCATCCCTGTGGAGAGATGAGAGAGTGAGAGCTCTCTGGTGTCTCTTCTTATAAAGACACTCATCCTTTTGGATCAGGGCCCCATCCTTATGACCTCATTTAACCTCCATTACCTCCTTGGAGGCTGCAACTTCAAATATAGTCATGCTGGAGGTTGGGGCTTCAACATAGGAATTTCAGGGTGGGGGGAGACACAAATATTCAGTCTATAACCTTCACCACTGTGGCACCAGTACCAGAATCTGGAAGACAGCCTGGCATGTAACAGGCCCTCAGTAAGTATCTGCTAAATAAACTAACGAAGCATGGCAGCTCATTGGCCTGTAAGTTCCTATGTAAGTTGCCCCCCATCTGGCACTCCGTCCTGCAGGTCAGGGCGTGTCACTGTACATCCCCCAGTCCACCATCAATGCCACGGTGGAGGAAGACATCCTGCTCTCGGTTGAGTACTCCTGCCACGGCGTCCCCACCATCGAGTGGAAGTATACTTCCAACTGGGGAGCGCAGAAGATCGTGGAGTGGCAGCCAGGGACTCAGGCCAACATCTCCCAAAGCCACAAGGACAGACTCTGCACCTTCGACAATGGCTCCATCCAGCTCTTCAGTGTGAGCGTGAGGGATTCCGGCTACTACGTCATCACGGTGACGGAGCGCCTGGGGAGAAGCCAGTTTGGCACCATCGTGCTGCACGTGTCGGGTAAGACGGGGGCCCGGGCACCCCGCCGAACTGCCAGCGTGTGGGGGTGCGCCTTCATGATACTAAAAGAGACCTTGTCTGCCCCTTCCCCTACCCGCCCCGTAGAGATCCTCTATGAAGACCTCCACTTTGTTGCTGTCTTCCTTGCTTTTCTCGCTGCGGTGGCCACACTGTTAATCAGCCTCATGTGGGTGTGTAATAAGTGTGCATATAAATTCCAGAGGAAGAGAAGACACAAACTCAAAGGTAATCCTCTGGGCCCTGCGATCATCCATCACGCCTTCATGGCTGGGGTGGTGCCCGTTAGCCTGGTCTCCCCAAGAAACCACCCGTGGCTGATCCACACCTGACGGGCCTGTCTTTTGCTTTGCAGAGAGCACCACTGAGGAGATGGAACTGCAAGATGTTGAGTGTTAGCCAAGGCTGCACCCAGTTACATTCCTACCTCAAGAGGAAAATGTTATTTTTCCAACAAAAGGAGCAAACCTGGCCGATCCACCCTCAGAGCCTCCCGTTGCCCGGCCTGGGCCAGCCATTCCTGAAGGCACTACGGATGTGAGCAAAATCGACTGGAGTTGAGGACTCTTGCTCCCCACGCTCTGGGGCCGAGGCCAGAGCGTGTCCAGACTGAGCGTGCAGCCAGCCCTGGACAGGCTCTCCGTGTCCTTTCCCTCTGCTGTGGGAGCTGTGGGGAGAAGTTCGACGGGCCGCCTGCCGAGCAGAGGTGGAGGCCGCGAGCCTGCTGCGGGGCCCTAGTGAGGTGCTCGGAGCAGGGCCAGGCCCTGGGCTGGAAGCTTTAGCGGGGGGAGCTTCACTCGTGCCCGTGGGACCAGCACTGGAAACAGGAATAGGGAGAAGATCACCTTTCTCTTCCTCTCTTATTCCAGCGTTAATCAGATTTTCCCTCCATGGCCCCAACTTAGGCCAGTGTGAGGAACCCACATGTTCATCGCCACTGGGGGCAGTAGCTGGGGTCCAGACGGCTCCCTGACAGGCTGGGTAATGGTACCTGTGTGAAAGCGAGCCCGCGTGGGGGGTGGTATGACCAGGACGTTAGCTTGGGCTTCGGGTCTCTGCACCCCCCTCCCCCTGTCACCAATGCTTTGTCTCAAGTCAGGCCCTCGTGCTCTCCCAAGTGGGCTTAGGAACGCTTGGCCCTCACCTACCTCATAGTCAGGGTATCACGTGACGCCCACGAATGCATAGAGCTCCCCAGGCAGTTGAAGAAAAGCATGAGGATTCTTCAAGGATCTGGAAAGCAGTAAGTCCTCTACGGAGCGCTACCAAGTGAGAAAACGCTCTGGGGTCTTGGGGCTTCAGGTGAAATGAGGGACTGGATCACAACTGGCCTCGGCTCTCATTCTCTCGGCTTGTTAGTCACCATGTTTACCTGAAAGTGTCTCCATCGCACCTTCCATTTGGTAAGCTCTAAAGCAGGCAGGAATTTATTTTCCATTCTCCTTTCTCCCTCCAACATTCTTAGCTACAGACCAAAAGCACCACCCCAGTTACGGTGGAGGCCGAGGTCAGGAGCTAAGTCCCCAGCCTCCACCTGCAAATTCACCCATGCAGACATGAAGGAGAGCTAGAACATTCCCTCCTCTTTTCCTTAAGTCCCCAATGTCTACATCTGTTCTACTTGCCATGTGGCAAATGAGAAGTTGCCTGGAGAAGTTGGTAAGAGGCTTTTCTCTAAATAATCCAAGGTTACAAGGAGAGATCTGGAGCAGTCAGACAGGAGCTCTGTGACCTTCCAAAAGGACTCGAAAGGCACTACTTGATTCAAAAGGCAAGAGAGCAATTGGTCCACACAACTGATTGGTAGCTGGAGCGCCTGCCACAGAGAAGATTCTCAGCCTCGGGCCACTTCCTGTACACGCACGTGTCCTTTCCCCAGGCAGCAGTCCGAGGAGCCAGGCCCCAGTGCCACGAGGAAGCAGGGTGGGAGTACCAGAACAAAGAGAGGGTCAGGGGTCATCTGATCAGTTCTTTCTTTCACACAGAAGGCCCACTGGCAGGAAACGGATTGGATCGGGATGGCTGCTGGAGTCTGTGTGTCCTCCTTTATACTCCCTACTTTCCAGAACTGAACTTCTCAGCTTGTCAGAAGTCAGGGGTGGTCATCTTCAGAATAAAAGGTGAAATGGAGGGGCGCCTGGCTGGCTCAGGAGGTAGAGCACATGACTCTTGATCTTGGGGTTGTAAGTTCGAGCCCCATGTTGGGTGTAGAGATTACTTAAAAATAAAATCTTGAAAAAGGAATGGCAAAGCATACCCAGGGAGAGGCCTCCATTGACAAAACCAAATGTAAAATAAACTGCCCCCCAAAACTCATGAAAAGTTAGCCCACCTGGCTTTCCATTTCTTTATTTTGCACTTTTAAAGCTCCCTCCATCCTGAACATTCTTGTGGAAAGTGTTCATTCCAGAGCCTGAAGTTTTTTTTTTTTTTTTTTTGGTCTATTTTCCAAAAAAGAAAATATTACGTTCTAGAGGGTAGCCACTGGAAATGTTAAGCTATAAGTTATGTTTTAAGCTGTGAAAAAATATTATTTTAAAGAATGAAATAAACCCTGGAAATAAAGGCCGGGTCCTTTGTGTGTGAGCCCACTCCTGCCAAGCACTCAGAGGCCCTGGGGGAGGTTTCCATCGGCTGTGGGCATAAGCATACTCCTCGACCTCTGCCATGGGGCTGGCATGTTTTTTAAATGATCAGGGAATAATGACATTGATTCTAACTGTAAACATTCTTTAGCAGTCCTGAAAAACAATCCCTAATCAGCCCATCATTCAGCCCTGCGTCTTCCCAGAACCCTAATTCGAAGTTTTTACTTCCAGAATATTAATCGTAATTCAATAGAGTCCCTTCTGCTTCTGGAAAGGGCTGAAATAAAGATGTGGCCCATGTTACCATCTCGTTCAACAGCAGGTAAGATGCAGGACAGAACGTTCATGCTCTGCCAACAGAACATCCTCTCAGATTGCGATCTAAGAAATTAAAAAGGTATATACTGTACTTTCTCATTTCCTGGTGTCTTGGGCATGGAAGGAGGGCGGAAGGCCCCAGGGGGCGGCCCTCACAGCTCGCTGGGCTCACTCGGGAGCGAGGCAGCGCGGGAGAACCGAGCGATCGGGTGTGTGGCCAGGGTGGGAGGCTGCTGTGAAACCCCAGGGCCTGGGGGCAGGGGAACCTCCTCTCTCTCATCGGTTTCCTATCCCAGCCCAGGTGGCCACTGGCCAGGAAGCAGGAGACATCTCTGGTTTAGGGAGCGGAGCCAGCCCTGTGGCTACTGTTGATGCATCTGTCCACAAACACAACTTCCCTTGGCCCTGGTGCCTTTCCAGCCCGTTACGTGCTGTTCCATGCTCGACTTCCATGGCCCTTTAAAAATTGGGTGGGCGTTTTAGCTTGGTTTAATTGCAAAGGTGAGAAATCCTCCTTTATTATTTTTTAAAGATTTTATTTGAGAGAGCATGCATGTGCGAGTACAAGGGCATGCAGGGGTGCAGACTCCCCACTGAGCAGGGAGCCCCACGTGGGACTCAATCCCGGGACCCTGAGATCATGACCTGAGCCAAAGTCAGACACTTAACTGACAGAACCACCCAGCACCCTCTAGAAATCCTTCTTTAAAATTAAAATGATACTGGGGCGCCTGGGTGGCTCAGTCGGTTAAGCATCACTCTTGATTTCGGCTCAGGTCATGATCTCTCTTGTGTGATGGAGCCCCACCGCGGGCTCTGCGCTCAGTGCAGTCTGCTTGTCCCTCCCTGTCCCCCTGCTTGCTCTTTCTCTATCTCAAATGAATAAATCATTTTAAAAAACATTAAAATCAAAATGATACTGGAGTCTAAATGTAAAGTCAAAAGTAAAGTTCTTCCTCCCTCAGTAGTATCACTCTAGACCTAGGCATATATGAACCTGTCCTTCTCGGTCTCTGCATACACAATAGTCACACATCACAATGGTCCATCCATTTTCCTTTTAGGCAAATGGGATGCTGTTATACATGTTGTCCTACAATTTGCTTGTTTTCACTTCATGTTTCTTGGGCATTATTTCATGTCTCTACCTATTCCTAAACTCCATTCTTCTTGCCTGCACAGTGTGATCCCTAGCATCGATACGTTACGGTTGTTCACTGAAAACTTTTCTTCTAAATGATATCTAAAAATACATCTTTCTTTTACAGCGATCATTCTTTTAGGGCAGACTTGTTCCCTCCTCTTAACTAATGCATTCAGCTCTATTCCTAGCAATCCTTCCCTCTTTCAGGACTTCAGAGTCAATGTTTTATCTTATTGGTGGGGTTTATGGTAAAGCTTATCAGAGACTGTTTCGGGGAGGGAGAAAGAGCATTGTTCATGTAAAATAAAGCTAAAGTTTTCGCTGTAGATTTGACCTTATAACGTGGACACATGGGTGGGTAGAATTCCTTGGATCCAACAGACCAGTGACTGTGCAGGTGGCTCTGGCCCTAAAAATGCTAAAAGTCTTTTTCCTTCAGGTCCCTTGGTTTGCAAGAATTTTTTACTAACCAGAATGAATGTATTAAATAATAACTTAATTTCCTGTTTTTATTAATCAACAATACAAAAGTGCCAATTAGAATTCCTGGTCCGGGGCGCCTGGCTGGCTCAGTCAGAGGAGCATTCAACTCTTGATCTCGGCGTTGTGAGTTCGAGCCTCATGTTGGGTGTAGAGGTTACTAAGAAAAATAATCCTTTTAAAAATTTTTTAAAAATACAATTCCTGGTCAAAATGAAATAATCAGGGGTATCACTTTAATTTGATGGTGTTCTGGCAAAGCAATCTGATAGCGAAGTTTTGTTGGGTAAGTGTAGGATTTCCTTTAGGCTTTGTCGAATAGCAAACACAGATCATAGTTCTCTGTTGCTGCCTTTTTTTTGGGTCCAAGGGGCTCAGATTGGGAGTACTTGTAAAGCGAATCAGAAGAAAAGCGGTGAATAGATTTAGGTGAAAGAGATTGTGCCACTGGCCTCAGCAACTTGGTGTACTCACTAAGTTATCAGGAAGCTTTTCAGATTGTGTGTTACTCTGTCTTTTTTAAGGATTAATCTTTTTTTTTTTTAATCAGATAAATATAGCCAAGACTAAGAGAAGTGTACACTTTTAACTCAGCATTGGTTTCTGTTTTAATTGAAGTACAATCAACATGCAATGTTATAGGAGTTTCAGGTGTACAATACTGATTCAACAGTTCTATACATTACTCAGTGCTCACCCCGGTAAGTGCAGTCACCATCTGTCACCATATAATGTTATTACGGGATTGACTGTATTCCCTATGCTATACTTTTAATCTGTGACTTATTTTATAACTTAAAGTTTGTAGCTCTTAATCCCCTTTATCTATGTCGCCCATCCCCCACCCACCTCCCCTCTGGGAACTACTAGTTCTCTGTATTTAAGAGTTTGTTTGTTCCTTTGTGTTTAGATTCCACATCAGTGAAATCCTATGGTATTTCTCTGACTTATTTCACTTAGCATTATACCTTCTGGGTCCGTCTATGTTGTCCCAAATGCCAAGATCTCATTCTTTTTTATGGCTGAATAATACTCCATATAATCTCCCACATCTTCATTATCCATTCATCTATTGATGGACACTTGGGTTGCTTTCATACCTTGGCTATTGTAAATAGTGCCGTAATAAACACAGGGTACATATCTTTTCACTTTCTTTGGGTAAATATCCAGCAGTGGAATTACTGGATCACATGGTATTTCTATTTTTAGTTTTTTGAGGAACCTCCATACTGTTTTCCAGAGTGGCTCCACCAGTTTGCATTCCCACCAACAGTGCACAAAGGCTCCCTTTCCTCCACAACCTCACCAACACTTGTTAGTTCTTGTCTTTTTGATTTTAGCCATTCTGACAGGTGTGAGGTGATATCTCACTGTGGTTTTGATATGTATTACCCTGATGATCAGTGATGTTGAGCATCTTTTCATGTGTCTATTGTCTGTCCATCTGTTTTTCTTGTTTGGAAAAATGGCTATTTAGATCCTCTGCCCATTTTTCAGGTTTTTTCTTTTTTTTTTTCTTGATGTGGAATTTTATCAATTCTTTATATATTTTGAATATTAACCCCTTATTGGCTCTATCATTTGTAAATATCTTCAGTAGGCTGCCTTTTTGTTGATGGTTTCCTTTGCTGTACAGCTTTTTATTTTGATGAAGCCCCAATAGTTTATTTTTGCTTTTGTTTCCATTGCCTGAGGAGACATACCCATAAATATGTTGCTAAGGCTGACATCCCAAGAGATTATGGCCTATGTTTTCTTTTAGGAGTTTTATGGTTTCATGTCTCACATTTACATCTTTAATCCATTTAAGTTAATTTTGCATATCCTGTGAGAAAGTGGTCCAGTTTTCCCAACACCCTTTATTGAAGAGACCGTCTTTTCCCCATAAGTTCTTTTTGCCTTTGTCATAGATTAATTGACCATATAAGTATGGGATTATTTCTGGGCTCTCTACCCTGTTCCATGTCTGCTACTTTTCTATCTCAAACATCTTCTTCATCCATCATTTCAAGCCAAATATAGTCTGTTCTACAACAAATGTTTTACGATCAGTAAATAGGAAAACAAATACAGAATAATATGGAGGTTTTCCTGGTTCACAATCAAGGAGAGCCATAATACTGGGAGCAGAAAAACTCCTTGGCCATTTGAGCTCAACTTTTAGAGAAGTAAAAATGAGCACCGGTATTTGGGGCTCCTTTACCATAATGTAGTCCTTCTCCTCATCTGGATGTTTAGATTGGTCTCAATTTTTCACTTTTGCAGACCTCCTCTAATCCTTATACAGTAATCTTTGTGAATCTGTGCTTTGTGAACTATGCCTACAGGATGAATTTCTAGAAGTGGACTGGTAGATAGGAACAGCAAACTTTAGAACAAAGACCAAGCTCTGGTCACTGACAGCGTCTAAGTAGCACTCACGTCCCAGTGCTTGCCATTTCAGACACAGGGTTTCTCAGGGATGAACAGTCTATTATGTCAGTTCCCATCCTAAAGTGAGATTCAAAGAGCCTTTGGCCCCAAGTACGTAAGGCCGCGAAGAACTGGAGTAGGAAGTGAAGAACAAAGGTATGGAAAGAGACTGACCACGGAGCATGGCTTTCAAAATGAGCTGGAGAAAACAACAACCTTCCTGGCCCCAGATGCACTCACTGTCTTTACCATCCGTGAATCTGAACGATGCAGGACGTTCTAAAATGCTTTCTCCTACTGATAAGTAAAAATAAAGCTGGCGTCTTAACTGCTTACCAAAGTCCAAAACGCTTGACTTTTAGAAAACAGGCATTTGATGTCTTACAGCCGCACAGCCCTTCAGAATTCACGCCCACTACCAACCATCCTGAGGCCTCTGAACCATCACTGAGGTGAGCAGGGGCGTCCTTGCCCTTGTTGTACACCTAAGGGAACGGGCTCCAAGAGGGCAGGCTTGCCGAACGGATACAGCTGAGCAGAGGCAGAACCAGCGTCTGAGCACAGCTCCTGCCAGCCTGTGAACACAGGGGGAGGGACTAACTGGTTTTCTCTAACTGGTCTCCGAAGTTTCGCAGCGCCTCCTTCCGGCGCCAGGTCCTTCACGTTGCCACACTAAGCTGGAAAATGTAAATCAGTAGATCAACGCAAGGCCCAAGAGCTGCCATTTCCCGTCCCTCCCCCGCCTTTACCTCAGTTTCCATAGTGGGTGATGGCTAGTCCCTACCTGGTGATTTAAAATAATGGGGATAGGAAGGCATATGAAGATGGGGTCAGTCTTCAACTG
Source organism: Phoca vitulina (assembly GCF_004348235.1). NCBI lineage: Eukaryota > Metazoa > Chordata > Mammalia > Carnivora > Phocidae > Phoca > Phoca vitulina. Next base: position 18,225,393 of record NW_022589737.1, read on the forward strand.
TTCCACTCTCCTCAAATGAAGTTTAAGAGAAGAGGTGGTCCTATCTGTGTGTGCGCTCTCCGCTCCACTCAGCGGGGTCCTGTTGTACTGGCTCATGACGACGGACAACAAAGCATTCAGAAATGTTTGATAGCCATCTTATGTCTATCATAATAAAAGGAGAGGGCTTTTATTTGGTATCTTTAAAATTTAATTTTTCTAATTATCTTTACTGAAGTATCAACCTACAGTGGACGGAAATTAAAATAACTAGTCCTCTGGCAGAAGTCCTTTGAGATTTGCTGTATTAGTATGTGAGCCTTCAGAATCACCTACGGCTCCTCGTGGGAGTAGAGCTGTACAGACGGGCTTAGGATAATTAGCTAAGGCAACTTCTGTGGGCCACCATGGAAAGATTTATACAGATTTATAATTGAGATTCAGACCAATTTTTTAAAAATTTCCATGGAAAGAAAGATGCAGTATCTTGATCAAGAGGACAAAAAAGCAAACAAACACAAAGATGTTATGGTATTTGAGGGCTTACAAGCTCCATTTTTCTTTTAAAAGAAAAAGGGAGAAATACAGAAACCTTTTAAAGTTACTTCACAGTCATCTTATGAATGATTAAAAGGGTCTCTTAAAAATTGAAAGCCTTTCTCATCAGGAAAACACTAACTTATGTATTATAGTGGTTCCAAAAGACCCCATATCAACCTAAGTCTCTTATGGAGGGAAGTTCCTTGGGCACATTTTGGGATTGGGGACTAGTTCCAGGAAGTTGAAACATGTTATTTGTAAAACGTAATCAATTCACTGATCCATCAGTATTTTCCCCTCAGGAAAGAACGCCGATGGAGTAAAGACAAGCCTTTCACTGGAAGAGGAGTCCAGAGCTCTTGGGGGGAGGCAGGGGCAGGTGGGGCGAGGTGTAAGCACATCTGGTCCGAATGGACAGAGATCATTCACGGGGAGGAAGAGACCAAAAGGGGACCCGAGGAAGCCCCAGAGATACATTCTGCCCTCAGGCCTTCAGCTGGCACCTTCTAGGAAGCTCTCAAACAGCTCTGACCTGTTTCGGTCAGACCCGGGCATACATAAGACAGTGAGATACTTGATTTGCTGAGACAAGTGCCCACGTTGGCAGCTCTAGGAGGAGGGGCTCCCCCTGCAGGCGCGTCCTCTGTTCCACTGGCTTACGGGGTGAGTGCACTCCTGTAGGAATGCTGACTCACGAGTGTTCAAACATTCTTACGCAATCTTTTTAACAAATAGTGGAATGAGACACGTTGATTAAAGGTTCTTAAGAGTTCAGAGAATATCTGGAATTTTTAACCATATGCTTTATTTGATGTCAACATCAGGAATATTTAAAAAAGTTGAATTCAAACCCATAAATTAGTAACATTTCAACTGCATAAAAAAAGTTGTTTTGCATCTCCCCATACTACATACCCTGTAACTGTACATAAGCATCTGCATTTCAAAGCACTTGGCACTTATAAAGTGAAAGGTTTCAAAATGCTAGGTAAACATTTGCTAATTTTTTTTTTTTTTTAAACAATACTTCTTTGGAAAATTTCTCTTCCTTGTGCTTATAGTTCATCATCTCAAGTCAGTTTCTGGAAACTTCTCTGGAAAAAAATAATCTAGAAGCTGTTCTGGAAACAAAACTCATAGTAGGCAAGGGCTAAGTGCAGACATAAGCAGCTCCATTTTATAAACAAAGTTTCGACCTTCCATTTTATTCCACTGAACTTCTTTGAATGGTCCGCGAAGATGATTCCATTTGCTATCTTGTAAAACATCACTTTTTGGAAGATCTTTACACTGGTTACGGGGAAACTGAACCATGATCTTGCTGCCACTTTCAGGGCCATTACGAACTGTGGAGCAAAACCAAAATATTAATAGTCAATTTCCAAACTAGAAAACAAGGGTCCCACAACTTTCATTCTACCATGAATACAAAAACCTTGTCTACCAACTTGAAATCTCTTGTTTAAAAGTGCTTGTCATCAGGTCTCAACCGATACCAAAAGACTGAGATTATTCCCTGCATATTCTCAGACCACAATGCTTTAAAACTGGAACTCAATCACAAGAAAAAATCTGGCAGAAATTCAAACACTTGGAAGCTAAAGACCACTCTGCTCAAGAATGTTTGGGTCAACCAGGAAATCAAAGAAGAACTTAAACAATTCATGGAAATCAATGAGAACGAAAACACATCGGTCCAAAACCTATGGGATACTGCAAAGGCGGTCCTAAGGGGGAAATACATAGCCATCCAAGCCTCACTCAAAAAAATAGAAAAATCCCGAATTCACCAACTAACTCTACACCTTAAAGAACTAGAGAAAAAGCAATAAACGACGCCTAAGCCACGCATTAGAAGAGAAATAATTAAAATTAGAGCAGAAATCAATGAATTAGAAACCAGAAACACAGTAGATGAGATCAACGAAACTAGAAGTTGGTTCTTTGAAAGAATTAATTAAGATCGATAAACCACTGGCCAGACTTATCTAAAAGAAAAGAGAAAGGACCCAAATTAATAAAATTATGAATGAAAGGGGAGAGATCACGACTAACACCAAGGAAATAGAAACAATTATTAGAAATTATTAACAACTATATGCCAATAAACTGAGCAATCTGGATGAAATGGAGGCCTTCCTGGAAACCTATAAGCTGCCAAGACTGAAACAGGAAGAAATTAACCTGAATAGGCCAATAACCAGTAACGAGATTGAAGCAGTGATCAAAAACCTCCCAAAAAACAAGAGTCCAGGGCCTGATGGATTCCCTGGGGAATTCTACCAAACATTCAAAGAAGAAATAATACCTATTCTACTGAAGCTGTTTCAAAAATAGAAACAGAAGGAAAACTTCCAAACTCATTCTATGAGGCCAGCATTACCTTAATCCCCAAACCAGGCAAAGACCCCATCAAAAAGGAGAATTTCAGACCGATATCCCTGATGAATATGGATTCCAAAATCCTCAACAAAATCCTAGCTAATAGGATCCAACAATACATTAAAAGGATCATCCACCACGACCGAGTGGGATTTATCCCCAGGATGCAAGGGTGGTTCAACATTCGCCAATCAATCAATGTGATAGAACACATTAATAAGAGAAGGGAGAACCATATGGTCCTCTCAATTGATGCAGAAAAAGCATTTGACAAAATACAACATCCTTTCCTGATTAAAACTCTTCAGAGTATAGGGATAGAGGGAACATTCCTCAAGTTCATAAAATCCATCTATGAAAAACCCACAGTGAATATCATCCTCAATGGGGAAAAGCTGAGAGCCTTTCCCTTAAGATCAGGAACACGTCAAGGGTGCCCACTCTCACCACTGTTGTTCAACATAGTACTAGAAGTCCTAGCAACAGCAATCAGACAACAAAAAGAAATAAAAGGTATTCAAATTGGCAAAGAAGAAGTCAAACTCTCTCTTTTCGCAGACGACATGATACTTTATGTGGAAAACCCAAAAGACTCCACCCCCAAATTACTAGAACTCATCCAGCAATTCAGTAATGTGGTAGGATACAAAATCAATGCACAGAAATCAGTTGCTTTCTTATACACTAACAACGCAACTGTAGAAAGAGAAATTAGGGAAACGATTCCATTTACAATAGCACCAAAAACCGTAAGATACCTTGGAATAAACCTAACCAAAGAGGTAAATGATCTATACTCTAGGAACTACAAAACACTCATGAAAGAAATTGAAGAAGACACAAAAAGATGGAAAAATATTCCATGCTCATGGATCAGAAGAATAAACATTGTTAAAATGTCTATGCTGCCCAGAGCCATCTATACCTTCAATGCCATCCCAATCAAAATTCCAATGACATTTTTCAAAGTGCTGGAACAAACAATCCTAAAATTTGTATGGAATCAGAAAAGACCCCAAATCGCCAAGGAAATGTTGAAAAAGAAAAACAAAGCTGGGGGCATCACGTTGCCTGATTTCAAGCTATATTACAAAGCTGTGATCACCAAGACAGCATGGTACTGGCACAAAAACAGACATATAGACCAATGGAACAGAATAGAGAACCCAGATATGGACCCTCAACTCCATGGTCATATAATCTTTGACAAAGCAGGAAAAAACATGCAATGGAAAAAAGACAGTCTCTTCAATAAATGGTGCTGGGAAAATTGGACAGCCACCTGCAGAAGAATGAAACTCGACCATTCTCTAACACCACTCACAAAGATAAACTCAAAGTGGATGAAAGACCTCAATGTGAGACAGGAATCCATCAAAATCCTAGAGGAGAACATAGGCAGTAACCTCTTTGACATCGCCCACAGCAACTTCTTTCAAGATACATCTCCAAAACCTAGTGAAACAAAAGCAAAAATGAACTTTTGGGACTTCATCAAGATAAAAAGCTTCTGCACAGCAAAGGAAACAGTCAACAAAACAAAGAGGCAACCCACAGAATGGGAGAAGATATTTGCAAATGACACTACAGATAAAGAGCTGGTATCCAAGATCTATAAAGAACTTCTCAAACTCAACACCCAAAAAACAAATAAGCCAAAAAGTGGGCAGAAGATATGAAAAGACACTTCTCTGAAGAAGACATACAAATGGCTAACAGACACATGAAAAAGTGTTCATCATCATTAGCCATCAGGGAAATCCAAATCAAAACCACATTGAGATACCACCTTACACCAGTTAGAATGGCAAAAATGGACAGGGAAAGAAACAACAAATGTTGGAGAGGTTGTGGAGAAAGGGGAACCCTCTTAAACTGTTGGTGGGAATGCAAGTTCGTACAGCCACTTTGGAAAACAGTGTGGAGGTGCCTCAAAAATTTAAAAATAGAGCTACCCTATGACCCAGCAATTGCACTACTGGGTATTTACCCCAAAGACACAGATGTAGTGAAAAGAAGGGCTATATGCACCCCAATGTTCATAGCAGCAATGTCCGCAATAGCCAAACTGTGGAAAGAGCCGAGATGCCCTGCAACAGATGAATGGATAAAGAAGATGTGGTCCATATATACAATGGAATATTACTCAGCCATCAGAAAGGATGAATACCCAACTTTTACATCAAATGGATGGGACTGGGGGAGATTATGCTAAGTGAAATAAGTCAAGCAGAGAAAGTCAATTATCATATGGTTTCACTTATTTGTGGAACATAAGTTATAGCATGGAGGACATTAGGAGAAGGAAGGGAAAAATGGGGGGGGTGGAATTGGAGGGAGAGATGAACCATGAGAGACTATGGACTCTGAGAAACAAACAGGGTTTTAGAGGGTAGCGGGGAGGGGGGATTGGTTAGCCCGGTGATGGGTATTAAGGAGGGCACGTTCTGCATGGAGCACTGGGTGTTATACGAAAACAATGGATCGTGGATCACCACATCAAAAACCAATGATGTATGGTGACTAACATAACATAATAAAATTTTAAAAAATAATAAAAAAAAAATAAAAGTGCTTGTCACTTTTAATATGCTAACCGCCCTCCCCCCAAAACCCAAAAAGCTTGCTTATTTACATGGTATAAATATTCATGAATTACTGTTTGTACCATAAAAATGCGGCAAGATGAATTCTGGCTTAGGAAAGTCAAATGTCCTATCTATTTTCAGAAAACCAATTTATTTTTTTCTAAATAACATTTGATACACACCTAATATATAATGAAACTCAAACATTTGGAATCAGGACTGGGAGAGACGAAGACAAGATTATTCTGAATTAAGAACTTCAGGTTTTAATGAGGCTTCATCACTCAGCAAAGAAGAAATGGGCATTTTAAAACTCTTATCAGTAAAGACCTAGCAATGACCAAGCCTGCAGATTCACAAGCTATGATTCTGTGGGGAAAATTTTCTAATTATGCTTTCAAATATTTAGAGCAGGTATTAGAAAAGACCACACTAAAGCCTTAAGTTTTCATTTTCAACTAGGTATCATTTTCAACTAGATAATACGTGTGTTTATTAAAGTGCCCTAGTCAGAATGGGTGCTTAAAAATCACCTCTCCTCTCTGCTCCATCCCTTTACATCTTTGGGATCGGATGTGACTCTGGCCTGTTTGAGCAGTACTTTTTCCAAAAGCATTTATCCTCAAAGGTTCTGAACTGCAGGGAACAATGATGAAAGAAGTTTTCAGAGCTCTTAGGAAAATGTGTCACCAAACAAAACCTTTTTTATGATCGCTAGAAAGAATTAATAATCTGTTGCTCTGAGTAAGAGCCGTGATCAGATAAACGTTCAGTGTACCTCCTCTATGAACTCACTGCAGAGAGAAATGACCGAAGCACGTCGGACTAGTAGAGGTGAGCACTGAGGCCAAACCCCGGAGATCTCCTCCCATTCGGGGTAGCGGCCCGTACCTGATATAGCATAGTCGCCGCTCGGGGAGGCCACGGTGATGGCGGACGCGTTGCCAATGCTCTCTATGGGCCCAAGTCCCACATGATTACTGAAGCTGAGCACCTGCCAGCCCATGACCTTGGCGAGCTGCTGAACTGCATGCACCTGATGCTGTGACATCTGTAAATGAAAAAGGCAACTTTACACATAATCGCCATGGAGATTTACTTTGCAGTAAACCTGACATCATGATTGTAAACTTTCCTTGGGGTGTTCACTGCCTCGCACAGGAATCCTCCTCTGTGACTACTGGCGGGAGGATCCCACCTTCCACTGCAGAGGCTAAAATAGCCTGAGACTCGTCTTCCCTGTCCACTGGGCTGGAGCACAGCAACAGGACCTAAACTTGGCCAAGTGGAGACTCCCACCTAGATCACCAGATGTGGAGCAACATCCAAAGTAGCAGGGGGTGGATATCTTCCAAATCCACTCGCCATCCTACTCGGCCCAGGGAGGATCACCCAGATGGTTCCATCATCTGGCTCTGGGTGGGGTTCAGATAACGGGAGCCACCCACGTAATGGGAGCCAGAAGGATGGCGAGGAGGAAAGTAAGGTCGGGGCATTTATTCGCCCGGTACGCTCCCCTGTGAGGTTGTATCCTGTGACAGAAGGCAACTGGTTTTCTCCAAGTGGCCTGTTCCACAGGACTCTCTCCTTCAGGGTACCCATAAGCCCTCCCCTTATCTCTCTGGCCTAGGACTGGTGACCACTAAGCTCCCCAGGCCTGGTTACCTGGTTATTACTAGCACTAGGTTACCATGCTCCCTGGTGTTCTCCAACACCCACACTTTTTTTTTTTTTTTTTTTAATTTTATTTATTTATTTGACAGAGAGAGACACAGCAAGAGAGGGAACACAAGCAGGGGGAGTGGGAGAGGGAGAAGCAGGCTTCCTGCTGAGCAGGGAGCCCAATGCGGGGCTCGATCCCAGGACCCTGGGATCATGACCTGAGCCGAAGGCAGATGCTTAGCGACTGAGCCACCCAGGTGCCCCCAACACCCACACTTTTGTAAATCCTTAGTAAAATGACTGAGTGTGCCACCTACTTCCTATTAAGATCCGGACTGATATACTGGGGAGTGCATTCTGCCACTAGTGAGAAAGGCAGGAGCATCAGGGTCTGCAAGCCTTCCCATCGATTCCCACCAGCCTTCCAATATATTTCTATGTATGCTTAAGGTAACCAAAGTCATTTTAGATGTAATCAACCAAGAGCTGCCATACCTCACAAACGCATTTTATTTACTTGGCACCAAAGAAGCAAGTCAGTATAAAAGATTATTGCTTCTAGGATGGAGAGCATCAGTATTTTTTTAAAAAAATTTTATGTGAAAGATAAATCTGTATTTTGTGAAAGGCATATTAGCATTTCTAAACCTATTCTTTCTCCCACAACTCCGTTTTTTATTGGATCATAACTCCATGAAGAACACAGGAAAAATACTGTTCTTAATTTTATAGAACAAGAAAGAGAGGTCCAGAAATTTGTCCAGTGTCACAAAGTGGAACTGGAACGTTTAGAACCCAGCACTTTCCATGCTGTCCCATAATATTGAAGAACTCTTTTTTAGGGCTTAAGTAGAATATTCCACTATTACGGTTTTCTATCGGATCTCCCCTTCCCTGGTTTTCTGGGGTTAATATTTCTTTACTTTTATGTGGTCCCAAAGGGGTTGTAAACCTTGACAAACATGAGAAATAAAAAGTTTGTAATCCCAGAGCTGGTCCTTCATCTTATTTTTTTTTTTAAGATTTTATTTATTTATTTGAGAGAGAGAATGAGAGAGAGAGAGAGCATGAGGGGAGGAGGGTCAGAGGGAGAAGCAGACTCCCTGCCGAGCAAGGAGCCTGATGTGGGACTCAATGGATCATGACCTGAGCCGAAGGCAGTTGCTTAACCAACTGAGCCACCCAGGCGCCCCTGGTCCTTCATCTTAAACACAAACTAACTGGAAATAAATCTAGGACAGTTTATCAACATTTTCAGTTAACCCGTAAGTTGTAAAATGTGCACTAGAAATTAAATAAATGGCAGAAAAAACTGGCTTTCTTTTTATAACTTAATATACTGGAACTACTTCTTACTCACTTTGTTCTTTAAGCAGTTACTAGAGGAAGAGGCTCAGGACTTGACATCTGCAACACTTACCTGGGACAGAAGGAAATCCTGGAGCTCCTGCTCCTGATGGGACAGTGTAATCACTCTTCCATCTCTGTGTACAACTCGGATCTGCTCAACTCCGATATTCAACTGCAGCTGGATGGACCTTTATAGACACATATACTAAAAATCAGAAATGTTCAAAATTACCTTATACAGTGCCGCAAACATTAAACCTTAACATCAAAGAAACAGAAAATACCAATTTGGATAACCTGTGCTAACACCCACAGGGAAGAGGGGTTTTCTTGGGTTCAACCTAACCATCAGACTCCCACCCGACTCCCCCAGGCCATACTGAGCACCAGTCTGCTCAGAAGGCTGCACGCGAGGAAGCACAGCTTTGCAGCCAACCACCGCAATCCACTGCTCCTCTTCTCGGGCAGTCCTTCTGCGGGGAGTCTGCTTCTCCCTCTGCCTCTGCTCCCCCCTCCCCTGGCTCATGCTCTCTCAGTCTCGCTCTCAACTGGAAAGGAAAGGGAAAGGAAAGGAAATGCTTGCTCCTGGGAAGTTCTGAGAGAATTACTTTCAACTTTAAGTAGCATAAGTTGACCCCAGCTATAAAGGATGAGGAAAGGGGGGGTCTTCTACCACTTCCTTTCCCTCCTGATGCTATCAAGGCTACGTTTATCACTAACTCTTCTTCACCGAAGTTTACAACCCCTGGGTCCTGTAACCATAACCTCACATTTGTTTGGTCTTAGTTCTAAATGTGAATAACTTAATGCTGATATATTTTTTTTTCCACTCCTTTGTGCTCACTCTTTCTCTTAACATTTTATTATGGACATTTTTAAACACAAACACAAGTATATAGTACTATAGATTCTGTATATATAGTAATATATATAAGAATATTATCATGAAAGTCAATGGCACCATCACACAGCCGTAACAGTTAAAATACATGCCAAACTTGTTTTATCTTACTCAACAGCTACTCTCCCACCACACCCCAAGTCACCCCAATTATTTTCTTGTTTCTTTAGGTATGGGGCAGAAAACCATGATCAACCTTCACCTCACCATCTTTCCCTGGAAGCTGCAAGACTGATTTCCATTGCATATTCTTTTATCTTCTATATTCAATCTTTTAAATCATGCTCATTGACTATTTTTTGCTTTTAAAAAAGTGAATTAAAGCCTTGATATTAAAAAAGAGCAATTTAAGGATATTATACTCCCCTACACCTGAGAGTGGTGATTTTGCTCCTAGTGTGTTTTGCTCACTGGAGAGACCACTGTGGCTAGTTAGGTCTGCCTGAAATAAGCAACTAAAGTTTGAAAAATAACAGGCACTCATGGACCTTGATAAATGTTTGCTAGGGGCTCACTCACACTGACCTGGGGAAGGGCACTCGACTATATCCTGCCAGTTGTCAAATTTCAACGAGGCTCAAATGGAGGCCAAAAATGCCTTTCATGGCTACTTGCTAATTTTATTAACTTCGTTTATTCCCTCCAGTTTTATTGAGATATAACTGACATATATCATCGATTAGTTTAAGGTGTACAGCATAATGATTTGGTAAGTGTATATATTGTGAAATGATCATCACAGTATGTCCAGTTAATACCCATCACCTCACATGCTACCCATTTTTCTTCCTGTGATAAGAACTTTTAAGATCTACTCTCTTAGCTACTTTCAAATATACAACACAGTATTATTAACTGTAGTCACCATGCTGTACATTGCATCCCAGAACTTGTATGTTATAACTGGAAGTTTGTACCTTTGGAACACCTTTACCCATTTTGCCCCTCCTACCTATCCCCTCCCCCACCACCTCTGGCAACCACCAATTTGTTCTCTGTATATTAGCTTGTGATTTGTGGATGTAAATCAGGAAGAATGCTTCTCTGTGAACAGTGGGGTCAGAATTCATTTCACCCTCTTGATGGACAGAGCTCTCAGCCCCATTTTAAGGGCATAATCATGAACTGGATTCGACTAAGTTTAGCCCCATGCCATGAGAGAGCTACAAAACTTAGGCTGTTTCAGGCACAATATGGAGAGTATAGGCTCTAATACAAATGGCCCAGACTCACCACCACAGCCTCCAGGCAGCAACTGAAGCAGATCAGTCTGAGGTAGGGTAGCCTCTCCCTCAATGAGGAGGTTCATTTTTTTTTTTTTCACCACAACTCAAACACGTCACATTCACCTAACGGAGACTATTTCAGACCTTCTTACCTCTCATCCTCACACTCTACAGTTGATGTCATTTACCTGAATGTTATGCCACTGTAGCAAATAAAATCCAAAAATCTCTATGTAGTCACTCAACAAACATCAACACATAAAAAGCAACTTAACATTTTAAATGAATAACTTATTTTTGATACTTACTTGCATATCTGTTCATAACCTTGTGATGTGATTAAAACCTTCACACTAGATTCATAAACATCATTAATATTTGACCAGTGAGCCTGTATCTGAGGGTCCTCAATGCGACTTGCTAAGCTGTCAATGGTCGCAGCAGTTCTTTTAAAGAAAAGAAGTCGACATTTTTTAGAAAGTCATCATATAAAAGAGTAAGATTATAAATCACTTATCAACGTTATGGCTATGTGAAAATGAGAGGACTACTTTTTGGAAGGACCACATTTGAAAAGCAGACTTTTCTTAAAAAGGGTCAGATGAGGTGACAAGAGCCTCCTCAGGCCACCCGGCGTGCGGGTGCCCGGCGCCCCACTATGACACACGCTCATGCACAGGCTTATTGCCTCTGAACTCCCATTTGTTTTCTCAGGAAAGCTTGTCGGGACACAAGGAAGAAGGGTACTTTCCGGGTACAAACCTCAGCACTGAAAAGAATATAAATCACTCACAGATGGCAGTCCTTGGTCCCCAGTAACACGGGACACGCCCACAGCTGAGACCCATTACTGTCACGGAATGACAACCATTTTCCTGAGAAGCCAAAGAGACTTTCTGCACAACGAAAACTTTACACGCTAAGAAAGATAAATATGATATGTACACATGAGAGAGGATTCAAGTCCTCATTATGCACCAAAACTGGAATAAGTGCTTTCATGAGTGCTATCGTTTCATCTCATTAACAACCCTGTCAAATACATACCATTATTACCCCTACTTTTCAGTCTAGCAATGCTTAGTAATTTGCCTAAGGCTACCCACCCGTGAGCTGGGGCACAAAACTGGTAGCCTACCAGAGCCAAAAACCTGGGAGTGTAACCCTAGAGCCAGGAATCCTTCCTTTTTATACACACTAATCAACAGCCACTACCCAGAAAAAGCATAAATCATGAAAGTTAACCAAACTATTGGAGGTCCTCGGTTTCCAATTCTCTGATTCTAGCACTTGATTGGGAAGAGAAGGAAAAGGCCAGAAGAAATGCAAACAGCCACTGAGGACAAGGAGCATTTACATAAACGGGCTTGGGATTTGCGCTTTTACTGCATCTGCTCTGGTACTGGTTTCTTTCAACCCCTTAACTTTTCCTTTTCCCCGTGACTTGTTTCCTTGACAGCGCTTCAGAAATTCCTACAGCAGACAGATATGTATAGGAGAGCGCTCATCTTAGTATTAGGTTTCAACAAACTGGAATAAAAACTATCTGGCAATTGAGAATTGATAAAAGAAATCAGGGAATATTCACATAATGGGATATTACACAGCTATTAAAGTATCTCTGAAAAACATCTAGTGAAAGATGAAAAAAATTTACAATATTAAGTGAAGGCAGGACATAAAATTTTATAAATCCAGATTTTTTTTTTTTTTAAAGATACACCCTGGCACACATACATCAAAACACACGAGCATGTTAATAGTTGGTCTTGCTGTGTACGCTATTTATACAGATGAGGCTGATACACTGGAACATTATTTTCATAACTGGGGAAAACGGGAACATTTTACAAGCTTTGCTGCTTCCAAGACTGTAACTAATACTCTGAAATGTATAATGGTTCTAAAAATAGCTACTTCCATGCCCCTGACTTTTGGTTAAAGGTTTCTATAATTGAAATGCACAAGTGAAAGTAACAATAGTAACCTACCATATTTGATTATTTATAAGGAACTTCTGCATACATTATTTAATTTGATCCTAAGACCAGACTCCTGTATCCCTAATTGACAGAGAAATAGGTGGAGGGCCAAAGACATGGAAACCGAAGTTAGTTAGCAGGTGACTGAGCCCTGGCTTAGACACATTTTTTTCCCCAAATGCATCATGCTCTCTTCACTAACATGTCTTCCTAATTCATTTTACTAAAAGCTGCAGACGTAAGTTTCCACTCAAAGACTACAAACTAATGTGCCATTAAGACCATGACTTGCGTTAGCAGGAAAAAATGAAAATCAAAAATAAACTATCACCCAGAGCAGAGTGAGCCCACACTTGAAAATTCTGAAAGAAGTACAAACAGCCCTCTTCACCAAGGACCAAAAATAAAATACAAGAGCACCTCTAGCACTTGAAAAAGATACACTGAGGTCCAATCATGCTAAGTTCTTTTGTAAATAATGTGTACAGAAGCGAGCTGAGCATGAGCTGAGCATGAGCTTCGGAGCTACACAGACCTGGGCGTACTGCCTGATTGTGCTACTCTTCAGCTGTCTAACTTTGAGCGAGCTACACTTCTCTAGGCTTCAACCTTCCCATCAGTGAAAACGGGCGCACACCACCTACGCCAGAGAAGAAGAGCTAGATAAGTCAACATATGGGAAAGTGCCTTCTAAAGTCTTAAAAAGTGGATCAGCCAAAAAATACGGAAAACTTCAAGAAAAGATTAAAATCAGTTAAGGAACAAGTTTCTGGTGGATGAGTCACTGAAGAAGGTGAGGAGTTCTAGGGCACATTCCTAGTGAGGTGTCTTTCAAAACTGTAGCCAGTGTTAGAAACCATCTGGAAGGTGACATGGGCCCTGGAGCTAAGTCTTCCCCAAACCTGACAGGACCATCCCCAGCTGTAAACGCTCACCCTGCAGCCATCCTGGGAAAGAAGGTTAGCACACGCCAAAACTAATGTGTACGAGGTCACTAATAAAGGGTTTTCTTTTCCAAGAAAACCAGTTACTTTGTTCATCCTTACCTGCTCCTCAGGAAAATATGCTTTGCTTGTTTAATTATTTTCTCCAGAAGCCCTTCACTGGATTGTAGTGAACTGATTTCATTCTTATCGAAAGCTTGAGGACCTGAAAGTCTCATTCTCTTGTGACCAAAAGGTGCACTTGCTGGATGAGGCATCATGATGGAACTCAAGGTCTGTTTATGAAACTGTAACAAAAACAGCCATTTTTTATTAATTTTTTTATTGAAGTATAATTGACTTATATTGGTTTAAGGCACACAACATCATGATTTGATGTTTGTATATATGGTAAAATGATTCATCCCAAGTCTAACTAACATCTGTCACCATAAAGTTACAAATTAAAAAAAAAAATTATTTTCAAAAACAACTAATACTTACATATTAAAAACAGGGGAGGCTGGAATACATACTTCTATTAAGTTTCTCAGGGGATTCTTTTGAAATTAGCCTGAACTGTGAACCAGCACTCTGGAAACACAGTTCTAGACAACCTGTAAGCAGAATATGTCCTGAAATAACTTGATTATCCTGTTTACAGGCTCTGGCAAGACATCTTCCCCATCACACAATCAGAATCACTCTTCCCTCTGCACCCTGCATGCTTTTCTTACGTGCCTGTATATAACTTCCGGTATATTTCTACCACTATAAGCTATGCTTGGGAACAGAGACTGATAATCCTGATGACCTGTGTATTCTCCCAGCACAGAGCAAAGATCTTTCACATCACAGACACTGAATGTCACAGAGAGGAGCTCGTACACATTCACTGCACTGGATATGCTTACTACAATGCAAGAAGAAACATTTCACTCATTACCTCTCTAATTAGTAGATGCAAATTATGCTCTAAGACATAAAGATGGTCCTCCGGACTTTGCTTCTCAGTAGCAGATTTTTGGGATTTCTTATCATTTGAGGAATGGCATAAAGAAATCAATAACTGCAAGCCTATTTATAAAAAGAAGTAGAACAGATGCAAATCACCTAAGACATGGACAAGCACAACTGTCTTCCTAAAGTATAATCAGAGCCCATTCTCAAAAGATCCATTCTAAACCTGAAGATCAGGCTTCATGATTAACATTTTCAGACCAAAATGACTACTGATGAGTATAACAAACTATTACTTATTTTAACAATTCAAATTGACCTTAAGATGTGGTTAAAGACAGGTGAACAGAAGCTGTATATTAACTAATTAGTTTCTTCTTGCCTTTTAAAGAAAGCAAAACAAAACACAACACCATTTTTGAGAAAAACAAAAAAACACAGAGCTGGTATCTGGTCTTACTGATGAGAAGACAGATACTCTTCCTTGCTGCCATGAAAACCAGGATGGAATTTTTCACTTCTAAAAACCCATTCCTTTGACAAGACCCAAGAAGATGCATCTCAGAATTTACATAAAAAACAAGAGCACAGCTAACTACAGACTGATCTCCAAGGCAGGTCTGACTGCTCTAGAGTAATATAATTAAAATCCCAATTTCCACAAATTTAGGAGTATTATGGGTATTCAATAACTGCTAACATCTCATTTAGACAGTAAGATAGGGTCCCTGAAAAATCTTCCACAAATGGTGTTAGCACAGACACCTCAAAGCTACGGCTGCCAAGTAACAGCACTGCTAGTACAAATGTTTAATATATACTGTTTAAAATCCAGCACTTACACTACTTAGGACACAGGATGGAATTAGCAATGTGGTTTGCCCTGCATGCTTTATGAGCTACCATTATGGATAGCAGGCTACCTCTTTGCTCTTACTGTTCCAACACAGCCAAATATGTAGTTAACCCCTCTGTTCTGTTCCCCAAACCACAAAGTCCTGTTTATACACTCGAAAGGGTTGGCTGCTCTTACTTGGAAAGGGCTGAGAGATAATCTGGTTTTTCACCACAATGTGAGGGATCTGTGACTTAATTTGAACAGCTTCCCGAGAGAGCTGTGCAAAAATTTCTTTACACAAGAGAACGTTTTGTGCTGCTTCTAATTTCGTCTGCCAATGTGGGGAACCTGAAAGACAGGGGACATATGTATATATCAATTATCTAACTATATTATGTATGAATTCGCTTAAATGACGATCTGGATACATATAACGGAAGTTCAGAAAACATTATAATTAGAGCATATCCTTTCCAAAATACAAAAATTTTCCTTTCTTTTACACAGAGAAAACTGGTGAAAAAGTTCAATCTTAAAAAAAAAGACTGCACAGCTATTCACTAATGGTTACTGAACAGATTATAAATAATAAATTTCCAATTGTTCTTACTCCAAAGTACCTATTTTCGTCTCTACATTTATCATCAGTTTATTTGGGAATGTAAGCTCAGACAGAACGAGAAGTTGGAGGGCAGAACATAACTACACCTGGTTTGGATTTGGGCAAAGGTCGTTTGAAGAGGTTGACTGTGCCCAGATCACCTATGTCTGGAGCCTGTTTCTGAATTGAAACCTATGGGACAATAAAAACATGAAAAGGTGTTAGCAAATTAACTTCTGGGCTAAGTAATAAGAAATTACTTAAAGTACTTGACAAATACCTTGATATAGGCAGACCCCTCTAAATCGCTAGGAATTTGAACATCAAGGGGACAGTAATCTTCAGGTATCTTCTTATCCAGATCAATATCTGTATTCTTTATTACTTCAAATGTACCATGATGGGGAAAGAGAGATCCTAATGGGGTATTAAAAATAGGAAAATAAGAACAGTTAACACATTAATTTAACATACATTAAGTATATAATATTTCACTGAATCATAAATTAAACTCCCATCCAAAATGTGCTTTGGGGGGAATGGGGTAAGGGTAGTAAGCAAAGGGAAGAAAGGAAGCAGGAAAAAAAGTTATTTACCTTTAAAAAAAAAAAAGACTCCTTGATCTAATGGTATCATTATACTATGAACTCCATGGGCCATCAAACTGTTTTATTCCAATGGAATTTGGCTGATAAATTTGATGAAATGGATGTACTTCTAGAAAGTACTTCCTCAGATTTAAGCCTGAGAGATGAAACACTTCTGGAGATAAGTTTCTATAATAAGGCTGCAACTGAAGTGTTCTGACTTCAGCCAGAAGAACAAAAGGATACCACCTTTTTTTCAACCAGTTCCTAGATTTTTATGTGATAACCTTTTATGTAGTTCAGAAATCTGAGTAAGTTGTTCTGGGTTGCTGAATTATGTGAGGAGTAGGTGGTTATATGTACCTGCTGTTTTGTAACACAGGAAGATGTTCAAGATCTTGCAATTAAAAACAGAACGTAGGGGCACCTGGGTGGCTCAGTTGATTAAGTGTCTGCCTTCAGCTCAGGTCATGATCTCAGGGTCCTGGAATCAAGCCACGCATCAGGCTCCCTGCTCAGAGGGAAGGCTGCTTCTCCCTCTTCCCACCCCCCGTCTCTGCTCATGCTCTCTGTCTCTCTCTCTCAAATAAATAAATAAAATCTTTAAAAAAAAAAAAAAAAAAAACAGTTAAAAATAAAACTACCCTATGATCCAGCAATTGCACTACTAGGTATTTACCCAAAGGATACAAAAATACAGATCTGAAGGGGTGCATTCACCCTGATGTTTATGGCAGCATTATGAACAACAGCCAAACTATGGAAAGAGCCCAAATGTCCTTCAACTGATGAATGGATAAAGAAGGGGTGTGTGTGTGTGTGTGTGTGTGTGTAATAGAATATTATTCAGCTATCAAAAAGAATGAAATCTTGCCATTTGTAACGACGTGGATGGAACTAGAGTGCATTATGCTAAGCAAAATAAGCTCGTCAGAGAAAGACAAATACCACAGGATTTCACTCATGTGAAATTTAAGAAACAAAACAGATGAACATATAGGACAGGGGGAAAAAAGAGAGAGAAATAAACCATAAGAGACTCTTAATGATAGAGGGCTGATGAGGGAGGTGGGTGAGGGATGGGCTAGGTAAGTGATGGGTATTGAGGGCACTTGTTTTTTTGTTTGTTTTAAAAAGCATCTTTAATGAGATATAATTGTTGTACCAAGAGCCATGCATATTTAACATGTGCAATTTGATGAGTTTGGAAATATGCAAACATTCATATTACCACCAGCACAGTCAAGGTAACAGACATATCCAACACCTCCAAAGTTTCCTTGTGTCCTTTTGTGAGTTAATTTTTGTTTTTGTTTTGTGGTAAGAACATTTAACCTAAGATCTACCCTCTTAACAAATTCTGAAGTGCATCACGCTATACTGTTAACTATAAGCACTGTGCTGTATAGCAGATCTCTAGAACTTGTTCATCTTGCTTAACTGAAACCTACAGCCACCAAACATCTCCCCATTTCCCCTTGTCCACAGTTGAGGGCACTTGTTATGATGAGCGAGCACTGGATGTTATATGTAAGTGATGAATCACTGAATCCTACTCCTGAAACCAATATTGCACTGTATGTTAACTAACTAGAATTAAATAAAAATTTGGAAAAGAAAAAATCAGTATAAAAATAAGTATGTAAATATGGGGCGTCTGGGTGGCTCAGTCAGTTAAGTGTCTGCCTTCAGCTCACATCATGATCTCAGGGTCCTGGGATCGAGTCCTACACCTGGCTCCCTGCTCAGTGGGGAGTCTGCTTCTCCCTCTCTCTCTCTGACCCTCCTCCCGGCTCATGCTCTCTCTCGCTATCTCAAATAAATAAAATTAAATAAATAAATAAACTTTCTGCTAAATGTACCTAAAAGTACCTATGTAAATAATTTAGATTCAATTATGTAAATATATTTATATAAGGTAACAATAAAAGTAATTTTAGCTTATCAGGTTTATGGGTACAGAAATTAAAGAGAAGCAATATATTACAGACTATGTAACATTACAGTCAATCCTGTATAGTTTTTTGACAAACGACAATCTAAAAGCAGTTTTTAACAGTGATCTATACCTGCACTTCTGTAGCTCAGATCTCCAAGAATCTTATCCCCAACTTTTCTGAGTTTCCAGTGTTGCCGTAATCTCAAAAGCTCAGAGTTGAAGTCTCTTTGCAGCTTATTTTCTTGGTTTTCAGTAACTGACTTGGTCAGTCTTTCTGCCCCCTTCAACAGGATCTGTGCTGCTCCAGCGAGTGACTTCTTTTTCGATATCAACTGCAGTGTCTGTGGATTCTATCAAAAACAGTAGTGTAGTTCTGTATTTTTAAACGATTTCAACATTCTCTTAATAATAAAATTCAAGAGAAAATTGAGAAATTAAGGAAAAGCAGGTAACACTGTTTTTTGAAAAGTAACCTTAACCTATTTCTCTGGTCAACTCCAATAAACTTATGTTAAACCACAAACACCACACTGGACTACAAATCAGAACCTACCCCAACTCTGCCCAGCTTAGATGAGGTTCCCCTCTCACATTGTGCGCATGCCCACCCCCACCCATGTGTACACCCTTTGTGGCGCTCATTATACTTCTGATGAAAGTCTGTAATCCCTGCTTGAAGGTCATCCACATGATGGTTAAACCTACTATGTCCACAGACCCTAGAACAATGACTGGCACATAATACTTGATTTCTGGAATAAATAAATGACCCCAACGAGTCCAGCTGTAAAATTATCTTATATTACGGCAAGCTAGTAATGTGCCTTTGGAAAAAAGACTGAAGCACACAGCATTAAAATTAATGCACTTCACCACAGGCTGACTTTTGGAAAACTGATGAGAAATCATAATCTATATATTATATAAACATAGATAAATATCCATAATCCCCACCAATCTGTGTACTCTAGTCACCAGATACACTTCTAAAAAGACAAATTTAATACAAGAAAGTCTTCTGACTGCATGAGTCAAAATCACCAAGTCTCATAAAATGTCACAATAATCTTCTGACCGTATCAGGGGACCTAATTCTAAGTTTTTGGAGAGCTCAGGAAATTCCTGGAGACTCGTGGGTGGGCAGAGCACAGGAAGGTGGCAAAGGCTGTGGGCTAGGAATAAGGTGCTAGAGTTCTCATCTTGGCGGTCTAACTACTGGTTTTACTGCATCTGAACATATCACACAACTCTCTGGGCCTCAGTTTTCTCTCCGTAAAACGAAGAGAACCGGACTGAATGGTCTCTAAGAAGTCTTCCAGCACAG
The DNA here is from genome assembly GCF_004348235.1 of Phoca vitulina. Lineage (NCBI taxonomy): Eukaryota > Metazoa > Chordata > Mammalia > Carnivora > Phocidae > Phoca > Phoca vitulina. The sequence continues at coordinate 18,245,175 of NW_022589737.1, forward strand.
TGTTTCTAGATTCTGAAACTATTACCACATGAGTAATTATATTCAATTAACTTCACTTACAAAAGGGTAAAAACAACCGTTACTTCCTCTCCTTGCCACTAACTTGGTCATGGACCTGATGCTCATTTTCCTCAAGAACCTCCTAAGTGGCCTCCCTGGTCTCAGGCTTTTCATTCACCAATTCATCCTTCTGTTGTCTCTCTTTCATCTTCTAATGTTCAAAAACTAAACATGCTCTTCATCAAACTGCAACAATTTTACCTAGCTTTCAGTAGATTCCATAATTTGGCCCAATTTTTCTAACCAGGCCCTAAAAAGAGGTTGAAGGGGAAAACGGAGACTTCAAGAAAAATCACTTGTTGAAGGACCCAGGGCTGGTGAAGGCAGAGGCAGGATTTGAACCCAGGTCGGTCTGACTCCAAAGCCATATTTACCATCACGTTTTTGTGTAACACACTACAGATCAATGATCCAGGCTGTAAGAATTTGTTAAGATCTGGGAAACTTTAGGGGCACCTGGGTGGCTCAGTCGGTTGGGCAGCTGACTCTTAGTTTTGCCTCAGGTCGTGATCTCAGGGTAATGAGATCAAGCCCCATGACAGGCTCCATGCTCAGCATGGGAGTCTGCTTGTCCCTCTCCCTCTGCTCCTCCCCTAGCTCCTGCTCTCAATCTCTCTAAAATAGATAAATAAATCTTAAAAAAAAAAAAAAGATCTGGGATACTTTAAAGTATTACATTACTAATGAAACTTAACTCTTCTGAGGGTCACAGGGCCATTAATAAAATAATAAATAAAGGAGATGCTGTTTTATGCCTTTGCTTTGAACCGGTTAGTCTTTAAATCTTTGTCTGGACTTAATTTTGCATGAAAGGAAAAGGAGACAGTAGGCACACAGCCTGAGAAGTGATCCTGGGACTTAATAAAATGGTACCATTACTCAACTGAAGCCCACACATACCTGTTTTGGAGGAAGTGCATCCTGAGAGACCGGATCAAGAGTCATAAATTTTTTATCCCTAACAATACTGAGGACATCATAGAGAACACACATCTCTGTCAGGGCACTTCTCAAATTGTTCCTCACTGAGTCCCAAGGCCAAAGGGAAGGTTGAAATTTTACCAACCCTAAAAAAAAAAAGAAAAAAAGAAATTCACAGGTATTAGTTATACTGACTAGAAGACAAATCTCGTTTAGATGTTACAAGTACTAAAAGAAGAAACAATGACTTTTTATTTCAAATCATTTCCTGTTTTATCCCATTCCGTCCACCCTTTCTTGAATCTCTGTAAATATTTAAGTTAGCATTCCTACAATGGCAAAACAAATATGGTATCTAATTTCCACAGCTTAAATCTAGCATTCCAACATTATAGGTAGGCATTTCAGTATTTTTTTAAATTTATGCAAAACACCTTTTTCTTCCAGCTTTTAAAACTTGAATAATTGGAACTTCCAAAATAAAGTACAAAAATAAAAATGACCTATAACAGCAGCATTCAGATATTAAACAATGTTAACATGCCTTCCAACCTCTTAAATCATTTTGTTAATTTTCACCAATACATGCTCACTGTATAGAGTTCAAATAGAGTCACAGAGTAAAAAAGTAAAGGTTTTCCTTTATTCCCCACCCCCAATTTTCTCCTCTTAATATATGTTTTTCAATGCATTTACATACATTTACTTCTGTTCTTCTATTACTTGCTTTTTTCTCCAATTATTATATCCTAGACATACTTCCATGCCAGCACATATAGATCTATTTCATTCTTTAACACTGTGTGACATTCTGGAGCATGTACGTACAGTAGGTTTAACCATTCCTACTTAATGGACAGCTACATTGGTTTCACTAACGCTAGTACTGGTAAACATGTTGAACACACATCTGTGTACGTGTGTAACTTTTTCTGTAGGTTAAATTCCTAGCTGTCATTTAATGGGTCAAAGGAAATGCACATTTAATACTTTTGACACATATTGAACAGCTAAACTGTCTTCCAAAAAGGTTTTACCAATTCACATTCCCAACACGGGTATTAAGTCTTTTAAGTTGCTGCCAACGTTATGCACGAGAAGAGTGTTTTAATGATGTTTTAATTTGCCTCTTCCTACTAGTAAGATCTGAAGTCTTTTTCAGTGAGCTGTTTATACCTTCAGGCTATTTTTCCAGTGATTCGTCTTTTTTCCCCCCAGTTTGCAGGGAATCTTTGAACATCAGGGATTGCAACCACTGTGTCCTATATGCTGCCAATACTTTTCCCAGTCTCTCATTATTTTCTTACTTTATTCGTGGCATCTTTTTCCATTATTGTTTTAAAATTTTATGTAATTAATCTCTCTCTCTGGCTTTATAATTTCTGTGTTTCCTATCTTGCTTAAGGTCTCTTCTGCTCCCAGAGTTCTATATTTATAACTTCCTTCCAATCTTTATTTTATTCTCTTCATTGGCATTTCAATCCTTGTGGAAGTAATCCGAAGTGTGAAGTACGAGACAGTATTTATTTTTTATTCCCAAATGTACCCCCCACTGTCCTAACACCACTGTCTCAAAAATCCATCTTTAAATTCCTATTTACACAGGGTCTGTTGCACATACCCAAATCAAGAATTGTATTTTTTATCCCTGCCAATATTGAGAATCCAAAACCCACTCATACTTTTTCTACTATTCTTTCCTAACTAGTCTCCCTCCTTTCAGTTTTGTTTTCCCTGTAACCCACTTGCTACATAGGATCCTGAGTAATCTTTTTAACATACAAACACCTGTCTACTTAAAATCCTCCCAAAAGCTATCAGTTGTTCTTCTAATAAAACCCAAATGCTTATCTTGGCCTACTGGCTCGGCATGATTTGGCCCCCGCCCACCTCTTAGACCTTACCTCATAGTCAGGTCAATACAGACCTCCCTCTTTTCAGCAGGTGTTATTAGCATCATCCCCATTGCACAGGGAAGCAAAGTAACTCGGACAGTAAGTGGCACAGCAGCGATATGAACCGCAGGCCTCTTAACCAAATGTGCCACATTACAGACTTCATCAGTGACAGTGTCTCAAGTGCTCCAACTCAAGAAACCGTGCAGAAGGATAAGGAGTATTAAGAGGCAGGCAGCGCCCTAAATTGTCCAGCTGTGAAAAGACCCCAGTGAGCACGATCACTCTTCCGCACGGGCGTTTTCAAAGTTCGCCCACGCACCGCATCTCGCCCAGCGCGGGAGAGCCGGAGTGGCAATACCCGGGCGGGTACGGGGGCCCTCAGACCGGCCGTCGGACTCGAGCGGCACACACGGGCCTTACCTTCCTCATCGTCCTGGTCCGCGCTGGACCCGGCGCCTGCCCAGTCCTGCGCGTCGCCCTCGGCCCCCGCCGCCTCCTCCTCCTCGGAGCCCGAACCCTGGCTGAAGTCGATCCGCTGGGCCAGGCGCGCCAGGTTCTGCGACATGGACAGCGGCTGCAGGTACGTCTCAGTGCCATCCAGGCCCACCTCCTGGACCTGCTTCTCGCAGGCGGACTCGATGCTGATCCGCACAGCGCGCACTCCAGACATGCTGGCGCCGTCGGGGGGCGTCGGGAGGATACCCCGCGCAAGCCAAAACCCGAGGTGGGAAGCAGAGGCGCCTCCGAGGAGAGCCCGCAAGCCGGGAACCGCGGTGGCTCCGCTCACCTCGGAAAACCAAACCCTGCTGTGGGGCGGGACACAAAGCCGAGGGCCAAGCGACTTTCCCAGAATGCACTGCAGTTCCCTGCCCCGGCTCGGAGTCTCCCGGAACCCAACTGGCAGGCGCCGGCGCTCCGTCCTTCCGGGGGAGCGCTTCCGGTTTTCCTAGCGCTGCGTTGGGAAAAACTTCCTGGTCTGTAGGAGGCGTGGCCAGCAGCGAGAGGGAGGAAGAGGGGGAGGGATCCGGTGCCGAGGGCGTGGATTGGCTGGTCCGTGGTGTCCGTCTGCATTTTAAAGTGTTAACTTGCTTGTGGTGGTGGAGTATGGAAAGCTCAAGACGGCGAAGAGAAGTAGGGAAAAGGAAGTGAATGGGTCCCTGGGTCTTAGCAATGAGAGGCCTTCTGACAATGCTGAGATTTGAGGGTGTACACCTAAAGAAACATGTCTGCAGAGTTATAAGGACGTAATTTGAGGAAAAACATAAATCGTGCTTATTATTACTGCATAATTAGCCTGTTTTCCTGTTAGTTGTAACCTCCTGGACAGCGACTATCTCCAGGAAGCATAATAGAAACTGTCACGTAATATGAGCTTAATTTTCATTTCATGCCTCAGTAACTAAGAATAAGTAAATACTTTAAAAGATTAAGAAGCAATAGTGTAACTTCAGTCTGAGTCCCCAAGAGTATGTCATTAGTATTAATTCCACAGAGGATAGATTATTTTATATTACAAAACTCTAAGGAATTATGTATATATCATTTTTTTTAAAGATTTATTTATTTATTTGAGAAGGGGAGAGAGAGAGAGAGCATGAGCTGGGTGGAGCAGCAGAGGGAGATGGAGAAGCAGACTCCCTGCTGAGCAGGGAGCCTGATGCGGGGCTGAATTACAGGACCTTGAAATCATGACCTGAGCCAAAGGCAGACCCTTAACCGGCTGAGCCACCCAGGCACCCATTTATCATTGATGAGGGATAGAAGCAGAAAAATGTTTACCATCAGCCCAAAAGGCTGACCTATATAGCCTGCATAGCTTTGATAAGGATCAAACAGGTGCTGGCTCCTACATTCTTTTTTTTTCTTACTCTATTCTTTTTTTTTAAATTTTATTTTATTATGTTATGTAAATCACCATACATTGCATCATTCGTTTTTGAGGTAGTATTCCATGATTCATTGTTTGTGTATAACACCCAGAGCTCCATTCAATACGTGCCCTCTTTAATACCCATCACCGGGCTAACCCATTCCCCCACCCCTCCTACATTTTTTTTTAAAGATTTTATTTATTTATTTGACAGAAAGAGACACAGCGAGAGAGGGAACACAAGCAGGGGGACTGGGAGAGGGAGAAGCAGGCTTCCCGCCAAGTGGGAGCCTGATGCGGGGCTCGATCCCAGGACCCTGGGATCATGACCTGAGCTGAAGGCAGACACCCAACGACTGAGCCACCCAGGCGCCCCCCCCCCCACATTCTTAGAGGGTCTCATTGACTGCCTTTACATCTCACCCATAGTTAATATGGAGCTGATTGATAAGCACCAGAGAAATCTTGCAAACGTAGTTTTACAAGTAGAAATTTGAAGAAGACATTTATGATCTAATACTCCCACATGTCCCCTCCCCCTTGAGCACTAAGTTTAGAACCACCAGCTTCACACAGAAGTGCAGCTCCTGCCCACAGGTCCTGTCCCCGTGCTATAAAAAAAGCACCTTTTTGCAGAGAAAATGTCTCAAGAGTTTTTTTCTTTCTTTCTTTTTCTTTCTTTCTTTTCTTTTTTTCTTTCTTTCTTTGAGAGAGACAGAGAGTGTGGGGGGGAGGGGCAGAGAACGAGAGAGAGAGAGAGGGAGAGAATCTTAAGCAGACTCCATGCTTAGTAAGGAGCCCGAGGTAGGGCTCTCATGACCCTGAGTTCATGACATGAGCCAAAATCAAGAATCAGACGCTTAACTGACTGAGTCACCCAGGTGCCCCTCAAGACTTCTTTTCTGATCATTTGTGGCCCCACATCAGTCATGAGTCTTTTCAAGTTTTATACTGACCAAGATAGTATTTAAGTTTTTGAATTACTTTCCTAAGGTATTTAGGAAAATAGGATTGTGCTGGTGTCACCCTCTACCAAAACAATGTGTGTTGGGAATGTGAATTTTCAAGAGAGACCTATTTTTTGGCAAGCTCAACAGGGATTCTTTTGCACAATCATGTTTGAGAACCACTGTATTCTTTATAAGTTTGTAAAAGGTTTTACAACCTTTAAAATTTGATTAGTATTTATCGTTGGCTCTATCTGAGCCCATCACTGTGCTAAGTATTTTAATCGTATTTCTTATTTCATCTTTTAAAGGTTCTCGTCCTTCTGCATTTTGGCCCTGGCATCTGCTATCTCATCTGGGTTAGGGTACACACCTGAGAATCAGAATCTAGGCTGGGCTCAGCTGGTGGGTTCTACTTCACGATCTAGGGCTACAGGTCATTCAGATAACTCTGTACCACGTGTCTCTCATTGTTCTTGGACTAGCAAGCTGTTCAGGGTATGTTCTTATGGTGATGCCAGAGGTACAAGAGGGAAGCTTTGCCTGCATTACATGTCTGACATCCACATGGCCCGTGACCAAGCCTAAAAGTCAAGGATGGGAGAGAGGACACTCTTTTCAGTTGGAGGAACTGCAGAGTTGCAGGAAAAGGGGTGTGGATAAAGGGAGGAACAAGGCCAACAATCTGTCACATATGGAAAATAATCCAGTTACATTCCCCCATCTCACACCATAAATAAAAATTCCAATTGAATTAAAGATCTAAGTATAAAAAACAGAGTGAAGTCTTCTGCAGACTCAGATATATGAGACTAAGTCCCGTTTAAAGGGAAGTGTTCTATGAAAATTATGTCAGATTTTGAGGGTTCATGGAGCTCAAGTCTTCCTAAGGGAAGAAATGAACCCCCCCACCATCTTTCAAGGCTGAGGAGACAGAGATCTGCTAGGATCTCAATTTAAACTTCAAGGAACACATGGAATAACATGCTGTAAGTAGAGGTGGCCTGAGTCTTATTTAAAATGCAACCCTAACCCAACCCAGCTCAATCTCTGATTACACTGAGGAAATCAGTCTCTCACTTTATCTACTTTACAAAAGAAAGGTAGAAACCCTCATCAGTGGAAGATACCTAGAACACACAATATCCAGCATATAATGGTAGTAGTAGTTGTAGATATGTAAAAAGGCAGGCAAGAGTGACTGATAATCTAAACCTAAAACAACAGGGACGTATCCATGGATGATCAAAACATTGGAGATGGTAGGCAAGAACTTTAAAATAACTGATCAATAATGTTAGATGAAAATGGATGAAACGGTTTCAACAGAAACTGGAAATGATTTTCTATTCTATTGGGTTTGATTGTCCATCACTGTACCAAAACCACACTCTTACTTTAATAAGTTTATAAATTTTGGTATCTATATATCAAATACCCTGACCTTGCTGTCTTGATAAATCTTTGTTTAATCTTGGCCCTTTGCTATCCCATATTTTAGAATCAACTGGTTCTATGAAAAGCCCTACTGGAATTAGACTGGCATGGAATTGACAAGAAATGCTTCTGATGCTTCTGTGATATTGTATTTTCCTAGATATATTTATTTTGCATGTTTTTAGGTTTTCAACAGTTTTATAATTTTCTCCATGATGACTATATATAATCTTTGTTAAAGTACTTTTGATAACATTGTAATTGATAGCTTTTTCAAATTTATATTTTTAACTATTTCTTAGTGGTATGAAGAAATGCAACTTATTATTATACATTGATTTTATATTTTAGAATCTTCTTGAACTCAGTCTAATAATTCCACTATAAACTCTCTTGGGTTTTTTAAGAATCAATCATGTTTTCTGCCAAAATTCCTCCCTTTTCAGTTGTTATTCTTTCTTGCTTGCTTGCTTTTCCTGGCTAGAACCTCAATCATTGATGATTAGGCATACTTGTCACATTTCGTTTTTTAAAATATTTTATTTAAGTAATCTGTACACCCAACAAGGGGCTCGAATTTACAACCCCAAGATCAAGAGTCACAAGCTCTATCAACTAAGCCAGCCAGGTACCCCATCATATTTCTAATTTTAAAGTGAATACGGCATTAACATATAACTTTGTAAATACATACATAGCACTTACAAAACTGCTTCTTAGAGCATACACTAGGTGTTAGCTGCATAGAATCAGGGGATCCTATTTTGTTCACAACAACCTCCTTACTGTTTCTTTTCTTTTTTTCTTTAAGATTTTATTTATTTATTTGAGAGAGAGACAGTGAGAGAGAGCACACGCAGGGTGAAGGACAGAGGGAGAAGCAGGCTCCCCGCTGAGCAGGGAGCCCAATGTGGGACTCGATCCCAGGACTCCAGGATCATGACCTGAGCCAAAGGCAGACACTTAACCAACTGAGCCACCCAGGCACCCTACTCTTTCTTAAATATACAAAGTCCCCTCCTGCCTCTGGACTTTTAAATCTGCCAGGAAGGATGTTTCTCCAAATAACTTCATGATTCACTTTCTCATTTCTTTCAGGTCTCTGCTAAAATGTCTCTTTATCAGAGTCTTTTCCTGATCTCCCTATATAAAATGTGTAATAAAGAGTCTGATTCCATTTTTTATGTTGACTGCTGACAGCTTTTAAGCATTATTCCTCCCTCTTCCCATTCTGCTCCATATTTGAGCAAGCTGATAAGCCTGGCTGCTCCTTCTTTGATACTTGTGGGAAATTTAAACTGCATATGGAATCATCACCCTGGCCCTAACCCTTCACCACCATAAAAACCCCAAGCCAGTCTCCTTTCCCTGTTCTCTCAAGCCGGTTTTGGATCTGCTTGGGAGCTGTCCAGCTTTCCCTAGAAAGCCTCCTTATGCAAGCAGTAAATCCTTTCATACCCTGTGGGGTGTGTGTGACTTTTTCCTTCTCGACATCCAAACTGAATTTTGGGTGATGAGTTCATCCTGTCTCATGTGAGATGGACACAACAAAATAGCATCCTCCTTTACAGTCCATCCTGTGCTTTATTTTTCTTCATAGGACTTAATACCACCTGTCATATTATATATTTGTTTATTGTGAGTTTTCCCCCACTATATAAATGACTGAATGATAGAGCCCAGCATCTGCTGAAGCATCTGGCATAATCTTCCACACACTCATTCATTCAACAAATATTTACTGAATGCCTGCTTTGGCCAGGCACTGTTAAAGGCATTAGTGCTACACTGGTAAACAAAGCCCTTACCCTCATGGAGCTTACATTCCAGTGGGCAGAGTAGGTGTCCAATACGCTTTTGTTAAACCAATAAACAGTAATATTTTTTTCTGTCTGGAGGTAAGATATTAAAAAGAAACATTATATTGTGAGCATAACATTTTTATACTTTTTTTTTTTGCTTCAAACTGGTGCTTATTTAAAAATAATATTTAGGAGTTTATACTCACAGGACATGTTATAGGTAACATCCAAAGAAGACAATCAAAAAATATTTTTTGAAGATTTAGTATGTGTTTGGTATTAAAGAACTCCTAAATTTACACATGGTTAGCATTAGCAAGATTAAGATTAGATAGCTGATTTCTGACTAATGATTATTATAGGAGAATAATCGAGGAAAATTTCAATAATTACAATCAGTAAAACAGTATAATTTTTTATTTTACAAAGGACAGTGGTCATGTTTAGCAATAGCTTCACTTGTAAATTAAAGTATACTCACTTCAGTGCTGTATTTTGATGCTGTTTCTTTTCCCTTTCCTTCTGGCAAATAACCCATAAGGTACAAACTGCTTCCACCTGGCAAGCTGAACAAAGGCAGCAGCATCATGGCCCACCACCTAGTTGCCAGTGTTTGTGAAAGGCAAACTGCAAACTTCTGAGTATGGTTCAACCCCACCAAAAGGGGTAAAGTTGCTTCCTCTGCCCACCTTATTCCATGAAAAAAAGTATACTCTGATTTCTGAAATGGATTTTTTAAATTTAGTACTAAGATTCAACAACTATCAACATTTGCAACACTTATTTTTCTAATACCCAGAAACATCCACTTAGGAGTTGTGAGACTAATTTGAAAAATTTAATAATGTTATACAAATGTAAGTTATTGCCAGTAGACAGTAGGAATAAATCACATGATTCTGTTGTTATTAAAGAATAAAAAAATAATGAAGAACATTTTCATTACGTATATTTGTTTCCAAAAATCTCTAAGATAGTTCCATGAAATAATAGAGTTTAAATGTCAACATACCTTTCAGTTAAAGGCCAAAAAAATGGGATTTAAGTAGTGACATCATTTCCATTGGATTTTATAGTAGTATCAATTAATGAGTTAGTTAATTAGCTTTAGTTAATTATTTCTGTTTCACTTGATTTAATCTCGCCCAAATGAATGGGTCTCTTTTGGTTGATCGATGCGATACAGAAACTCCGCAGGCAAGAAGTATCCAAGATATTCCACTGTGTCTGGGGTAGTATCATAATGGTAGTGTCCACCTTCTCCATGATGACTAAAACAATGAGTGTGCTCCAATCTCAAATCAAACCCCTAGGACAACAGACAAGCTATCTGTCAGTATTCAAATTATTTTGGATAGATTTGTTTGAGGGGGAGGGAGACCTTTTTATTAACGTTACAATAGTTTTTATTTTTTTAAGTAAGTAACATATTCACTTAATTCAAAATTCAAAGGGTGAAAAAGGATATATTCATTAAAATGTGTCTTTCCATCTCCTGCCTTTACTACTTACTCCCTTTCCTTGCAGGCAACCAGTGTAAGCAGTTTCTTATATATCCTTCCAGGAATATATACTTTTGTAATTTTTACTCAAATGGTAGCACCCTGTACATACTGTGCTGAATACTACTTTTCTTCATTTAACAATGTGCTTGAGATCTTAGTATATCAGATTATAAAAGAGCTTCCTCTTCCTTTTACACCTACATGGCATTCTGTTGTACTCACATACCACTTCCCAACTGACATTTAGATTATTTCCAGTTCTATTACAGTAATGCTTTCATGACTAACCTTTTAACTAATAATTTCACATACTTTTGAATATATTTAAGGATAAATTACTAGACATGTATGTAATCATTAGATCAAGAAAATATGACTAGTCAGTATTCTGGTAGATACTTTCTTTGAATTGGTCTATATTATATCTTTTTCTAGTGTATAATATTAGACGATAATAATAGTATAATGAGCAACAAATAAGATAGGATACTTGAATCTTGGTCTTGATTCTACTATTTAATAACATGACTTTGGGTGTTATTTAAAATACCTGTGCCTTAAAAAAAATAATAATAAAATAAAATAAAATAAAATAAAATACCTGTGCCTTCATTTGCCCAAAAGTAAAACCTGCGCAGCCTAACTCGCAGGGCTGGTTAGCCACCTGCTCCCTTATCTTTCATGATAATTCTGGAGACTATCCTAGTTCTTAAATAACAACACAAAAGTGTTATCCTAAAAACTAAGCATTATCACTGTATGACACTGCAATATAGAAGACAGACATAAACTTACTGGGTCTCTGGAGACAAAAACTGGCAGACAAACCAAAGGAGCTTTCATCTCATAAAAGCGCAACCATTTATTCACCTCTTCATCAGAGTTCAGTGGGCAGGAAGAAAATTCTGTGGGCTACAATAAAAGATCATTCTAAATATATAGAATATTATTGAGAATTAAACTTTTAAATTATATATAACTTCATGAAGTTAAAAATTTAAGCCTTCTTATACATTTAATTATTTTTAGAATCAAAACAAATTACATACCCTAGTTTTCAAAAGGATCACCAATCAAGTGTATAACCTAAAATGTACAAATGAATGGATGAAGGAATGAATCTATTACTATCTTTTTATTTTTCATAGCCTCTCAGTTTTCCTGGAAATATATCCTCATCCTAATTTTAAATCTCATTACTGCTACCAGTAGATGGGTGGGGGCGGGGGGAAGCAAGGCATTAGAAATTGGTAGAAGCATCAAAAAGAATAAAATACTAAGGAATAAACTTAATCAAGGAGGCAAAAAACTTGTACTACAAAGCACTGCTGAAAGAAATTTAAAGAGACTCCAATAGGGGCACCTGGGTAGCTCAGTCTTTTGGGTGACCAACTGGATTTCGGCTCAGGTCATGATCTAAGGGTCTGGAGATCAAGCCCTTAGTCAAGCCCCATCTGCAGCCCCCCATCGATCCCTTGAGCCTCCCGCCCCCGTGGAGCCCCACTATGAGGGCAGCAAGGAGCACCACAAGGAGCCCTGAGGGCACAGCAGGGAGTCTGCTTCTCTCCCTCTCCCTTCCCCCCCCCCACTCATATACGCGCACACATGTGCGCTCTCTAAAATCTTTAAAAAAATAGGATAAAAAGATTCCAATAAATGAAAAAATATCCTGTGTTAATGAATTGAACTTAATATTGTCAAGATGTTAATACTACCAAAAGTGATCTAAAGATTCAATGCCATCCTTATCAAAATCCCAAAGAAGTTTTTTGCAGAAATAGAGAAGAATCCATCGTAAAATTCATATGGAATCACAAGGGACCCTGAAGAGCCAAACCAATCTTGAGGGAAAAAAGAAAGTTGGAAGTCTAATACTTCCTGATATCAAAGTTATTACAAGTAATCAAAACAGTGACAATGGCATAAAGATCAGTGGAATAGAATAGAGATCCCAGAAATAAACCCTTGCATATACAGCAAATAATTTTCAATAAGGGTATCAAGACCATTCAATGGAAAAAGGATAGTCTTCAAAAAATGGTGCTGGGAAAACTGGATATTGATGTGCAAAAGAATGAAACTGGACCCTTAATTTATATATACAAAAATTAACTCAAAATGGATCAAAGACCTAATGGTAAGAGCTAAAATATAACACTTAGAAGAAAACATAAGGGAAAAGTTTCATGACATTGGATTTCACCATAATTTCTCAAATTTGACATCAAAAGCACAGGCAACAAAAGGAATAATAAACAAGTGGGACCACATCAAATTAAAAACTTCTGCACTGTAAAGGAAACAATCAACAAAATTAAAAGACCATTTATGGAATGGGAAAAAATATTGGCAAACCATATATCCAATAAGGGGTTAATATCCAAAATATACAAGGAACTTATACAACTCAATAGCAAAAAAACAACCCAATTAAAAAACAGACAAAGGAACTGAATTAGACATTTCTCCAAAGAAGACATACAAATGGCCAAGAGGTATATGAAAAAGTGCTCATATCCACTCATCATCAGGAAAATGCAAATCAAAACCATGAGATATCACACCTCACTCCTGTGAGGATAGCTATTATCAAAAAAACAAAAACAAAAACAAAAACAAGAGATAACAAGTGTTGGCGAGGATGTGGAGAAAAGGGGACACTTGTATGCTATTAGTAGGTGTGTAAACTGGTACAATCATTATGGAAAATGGTATGAAGTTCCTCAAAAAATAGAACCATATGATCCAGTAATCCCACTTCTCCCACTTCTGGGTATATCTATCAGTGGATGAATGGATAAAGAAATTGTGTGTGTGTGTGTGTGTGTGTGTGTGTGTGATTTAATTATATATATGTGTGTGCATGTATATAAAATTGTGATATATACATATGAGGAATGTTTTTCAGGCTTAAAAAGGAAGGAAATCCCACAATTTGTGACAACATGGATGAACTTGGAGAACAGGGTGAAATAAGCCACACACAGACAAATATTACATGATATCACTTATTGGAACCTAAAGAGTCCAACTTAGAGAAAGACTAGAATGGTGGTTGCCAGGGGCTGGGGGTGGGAAAAATGAGGTATTGCTCAAACAGTACAAAAACTTTTCAGTTATGAGATGGGTAAGTTTTAGAGATATGATGTACATTATGGTAACTACAGGCATACCTTGGAGATATTGTGGGTTCTGTTCCAGACCACTGCAATAAAGTCAATACGCAATAGAGCAAGTCAAATGAATGTTCTAGTTTCCCAGTGTATATAAAAGTGACGTTTACACCATACTGTAGCCTTTTAAGTGTGCAGTAGCATTTTGTCTAAAAAAATGTACATACTTTAATTTAAAAACACTTTATTGCTAAAAAATGCTAACAATCATCAGAGCTTTCAGCAAGTCATAAACTTCTTGCTGGTGGAGGGTCTTGCCTCAGTGTTGATGGCTGCTGAGTGATCAGGGTGGTGGTTGCTGAAGGCTGGGGTGGCTGTGGCAATGTCTTAAAATAAGACAATGAAGTCTGCCACATCAATTGACTCTTCCTTTCATTAATGATTTCTCTGTAGCATGCGATGCTGTTCAGTAGCATTTTACCCACAGGAGAACTTTCAAAACTGGAGCCAAGCCTCTCAAACCCTATAGCTGCTTTAGCAACTAAGTTCATGTAATATTCTAAACCCTTTGTTGTCATTTCAACCATCTTCACAGTATCTTCACCAGGAGTAGATTCCACCTCAAGAAACCACTTTCTTGGCTCATCCATAAGAAGCAACTCCTCATCTGGTAAAGTTTTATCATGAGATTGCAGGAATTCAGTCACATCTTCAGGTTCCACTTGTAATTCTAGTTCTCTCACTATATCCACCACATCTGAAGTGACCTCCTCCACTCAAGTCTTGAACCGCTCAAAGTCATCCATGAGGGTTGGAATCTACTCTTCCCAAACTCCTATTTATGTTGATATTTTGGCCTCTACTCTTGAATCACAAATGTTCTTTTTTTTTTTTTTTAAAGATTTTATTGATTGGGGCACCTGGGTGGCTCAGTCGTTAAGTGTCTGCCGTCGGCTCAGGTCATGATCTCAGGGTCCTGGGATCGAGCCCCTCATCGGGCTCCCTGCTCTGCGGGAAGCCTGCTTGCTTCTCCCTCTCCCACTCCCCCTGCTTGTGTTCCCTCTCTCGCTGTGTCTCTCTCTGTCAAATAAATAAATAAAATCTTAAAAAAAAAAGATTTTATTTATTTGACAGAGAGCGTGCACAAGCAGGGGGAGTAGCAGGCAGAGGGAAAGGGAGAAGCAGGCTCCCCACTGAGCATGGAGCCTGACTGGGGGCTCGATCCCAGTACCTGAGATCATGACCTGAGCCAAAGGTAGATGCTTAACCAAGTGAACCACCCAGGTGCCCCTCACAAATGTTCTTAATAACATCTAGAATGGTAAATCCTTTCCAGAATGTTTTCAATCAACTTTGTCCCTGAGCTGCCATGTATCTACGGCAGCTATAACCTTATGAAATATATTTCCTAAATAATAAGACTTGAAAGTTGAGATTACTCCTTGATCCATGGGCTGCAGAATGGATGTTGTGTTAGCGGGCATGAAAACATTAATCTCGTGGTGTGTCTCCATCAGAGTTCTTGGGTGACCAGGTACATTGTCAATGAGCATGAAGGGAGTGCTTTTTTTCCGAGCAGTGGGTTTCAACAGTATGCTAAAAATATTCAGCAAACCATGTTGTAAACAGATGTGCTACCATCTGGCTTTGTTGTTCCATTGATGAACACAGGCAGAGTAGATTTAGCATAATTCTTAGGGGCCTATGATTTTCAGAATGGTAAATGAGCACTGGCTTCAACTTCAAGTCACCAGCTGCATTAGCCCTTAACAGGGGAGTCAGCCTGTCCTTTGGAGCTTTGAAGTCGGGCACTGACTTCTCTCTAGCTATAAAAGTCCTAGATGGTTTTTCTTCCAATAGCAGGCTGTTTTGTCTACACTGAAAATCGGTTGTTTAGCGTAGCCACCTTCAGTAATGATCTTAGCTAGGCCTCTGGATCACTTGCTGTAGCTTCTACGTCAGCACGCTCTGCTTCTCCTTCTATTTGTATGTTACGGAGACAGCTTCAACCTCATGAACCAACCTCTGTTAGCTTCAGACTTTTCTTCTGCAGCTTCCTCACCTCTTTCAGCCTTTTATAGGATTGCTCTGGATTAGGCTTTGGCTTAAGGGAATGTTGTGGCTGGTTTGATCTTCTATCCTGACCACTAAAACTTTAACCACAGCAGCTATAAGGCTTCTTATCATTTGTGTATTCACTGGACTAACACTTCTAATTTTCCTTCAAGAACTTTTCCTTTGAATTTACAACTTTACTATTTGGGTAAGAGGTCTAGCCTTTGGCCTTTCTTGGCTTTTGACATGTCTTCCTCACTAAGCTAAATCATTTCTAGCTTTTAATTTAAAGTGAAAGAAGTGCAACTCTTCCTTTTACTTGAACATTTAGAGGCCATTGTAGTGTTATTAACTGGCCTCATTTCAATACTGTTGTGTCTTAGGGAACAGGGAGGCCCAAGGAGAGGGACAGAGACAGGAGACTGGCTGGTTGGTGGAACTGTCAAAACAGACCAGCATTTACTGGTTAGGCTGTCCATCTTATATGGATGTGGTTCGTGGTGCCCCAAAACAATTACAATAGTTACATCAAAGATCACTGATCACAGATCACAGTAACAAATGTAATAATGAAAAAGTGTGGAATATTGCGAGAATTACCAAAATGTGATACAGAGACAGGAAGTGAGCAAATGCTGTCGGAAAATTGGTGCCAAAGGACTTGCCTGACGCAGTCCTGCCACAAACCTTCAGTTTAGGAAAAATGCAGTACCTGTGGGACGCAGTAATGTGAAACACAATGAAACGGGGTATGCCCGTAGTTAGTGATGAAGTATTGTACACTTGCGTATTTAAAATTCCTATAATTATTTGGTATTTACGAATAGATTTATCTATAATTCTGTTTTTAATAATTTGGAAAATTAAGTATTTTCACAATGTTGTGTTTTTCTTTGCAAAATCAGCTGGCTCGCCATTTAAAATTATCAAGATGGGGTGCCAGGGTGGCTCAGTCGGTTAAGCATCCGACTCATGATTTCGCCTCAGGTTGTGATCTCAGGGTCGTGGCATTGAGCCCCACATTGGGCTCTGCGCTCAGCACGGAGTCTGCTTGGGGTTCTCTCTCTCCTTCTCCCTCTGCCCCTCCCTCTGCTCGCACACATGCTCTCTCTGTCTCTCACTCTCTCTCTCTAAAATAAATAAATAAAATATTTTTAAAAATACAATAAAAAATAAAATTATCAGGATAAAAAACATTAAAACCAAACATTTTTTGGTGATTTTACTGATAAAATGAAAAGGAAATTAAGTTTAATGACTTTTATACTATTCATTCATTCATTCCAAAAAATTATTTTAAAACCTGAATGTCCTAGGTCTTGCTTTATATAGTATTCCATTCTTAATGTCTTACAAACTTGTGCAATTAGCCCATAAGATTATAATTCTCATAATGAGTCCTTTCCCCAAAACAACAACCATCTTTTTTTTTTTTTTTTTGAGAACGAGAGAGAGTGAGAGAGAGGGAGGGATGGTGAGGGGCAGAGGGAGAGGGAGAGAGAGAATCCCAAGCATGCTGCATGCCCAGCATGGAGCCCAATGCTGGACTCGATCTCACAACCTGAGATCATGACCTGAGCTGATAACAAGAGTTGGATGCTCAACTGACTGAGCCACCAGGTGCCCCACCACAACCGTCTTAATAGCAAAATCTATGTATGGAGTTTGGGATTCTGGCAATAAAAATGATAATCCATGTCTAAGGCTTATACTCACATCTCTCTAGATGTTAAAAACAAACACAATGAAAAGAAAGTTCTAATTTATTAACATGAAAAAAGGACCCTACTTAGATATTATCTCACAGTGTGATTTAAAGCATTGTTTGTCATTTAAGTTTTAAAGTAATACAATCATAGTAAAAGTATTCAGGTGTCTCTAAGGGTAGAATTCTCAATGTATAGCAAAAAATCCTAAGATCTTCAGTATGTGCACATACATACCCACATACACATGCACGCACATACACAAAGGCCCTTACCATTATGTGAGTCTTCGCTTTTCCTTTCTGAATTATGAAAGTACCTCCCATCCCTACAGGTTTATCTCCATAATGTTTTTCAAGAGTCTGTCTCATACAAGTCACAAAGTTAAGTTTTCCAGTTCTTCTTTTGGCTTTCACCTCAATGACCTAGAGAGGACATAAATATGCATACCATTGTTCTAAGCTGCAAAATTCTATGTGAATAACTATCAAAGTGAAACACATAATCTAATGCCATCAAGCAAATATTCACTTGTTTGCTTAGAACACCCACATAGAAGTTGAGTGAGATGTCTCAATCCTGTCTTGATTAATGATATATATTTTATATATATGATAAGCTGTCATTCACTCTAATAAGTCTTATTCGTGCTTTCTTAGAGTTACAGTGAAGTCCTCCACTGAGCTCTAGAGATTCTTATCTTTATATATCAAGGTGGTTAAAAGTTGAGAATTCCTGGCTTAAAGGGGTTAACCTCTGGTAATTTAGATGGGAAGAGAAAGTGATTACATTTTTCCTTTCCCTTAAAATTCTGGACTTGTATTACTTCCACTTAATTAGGTCTTTTTTTTTTTTTTTTTTTAAAGTAGGCTCCATACCCAGCATGGAGCCCATCGCAAGGCTTGAACACACAACCCTGAGATCAAGACCTGAGCTGAGATCAAGAATCAGATGCTTAACCAACTAAGCCACCCAAGGACTCCTTAATCAAGTCTTTTTAATTCACTACCTTGTTTCTCAAAGTAGCTAAAGTAGCTACCTCTATTTAAAAATCTGAGAGTTCTCACAACTGCTAACACTGTAATCATCTTTTTGTGTTCTAACAGGAAGTAAATATGAAGTGAAGCATTAATTTTCCTTCCCTCCTCCTTGCTATAACATTTTACTACCACCATTTCTATCTAGGTCAACCAATATCTGATCCATCGGGAATGAACAAATTACTTATAGACTAACTACAGGTAGGCACTATCTATTTATTTCAACTGAATGGTTCATGTATTTGACTCACTCCCCACATGAATATTGTTACCTTTTATTTCAGAAAAAAAGGTACTCTTACTAAGTATTCTTTTTTTTTTTTCGCTTACTAAGTATTCTAACCTCAGTTTTAAATAAGACTTTCTCCTTGCCTATAGTACCATAGTAATCTTTCATAAGATTACTGGGTTATTTAAAGAAATTTGACTTAGCTAGTTTTGACTTTTCTTAAGAAAACTGTATTTGTGGCAATAAAAGCTCAACTTTTTAGCTGTCTGAGAACTTTTGGAGAATACTGTGTTTTTGTGAACAAAAAAAATCACCTTTCCAGGTTGACCCTCACTGGCAAAAAGATTAGCCAGTAATGCACACCCAAAATCATGATGTTTCTCACTGTATTTCTCTAGTAGGCACCCTCCATCTGCAGGGTTAACATGGGCAAAGTAACTTCCATTCACTGGAGGTTTGTGTTCACTTTCTGTTTGTATAACTGGCATAAACTGAAAAGAAAAGTAAATAAGAAAAGTAAATTAGTCAACCCTGGCATCAATATGCAAAGAGAATATTTGAGTAACATAACAAAATATCTTCTCCTTGACTTAAGATATTTTATTTTCAGGACCTAGTAAGAAAACATGAAGTATGAAATATTTAATTTGAGATTCAAAATGTTAAAGATTTATAAACATCAAAAAATTGAAAAAATATTTTATAAAATGTTTACAGTATTTCTTACAGTGTTTCTATAACATTGTAAATTGTGCTTTAAAATGTCTGACTTTAGATTTTAAACTTTTTTTTCTATATTGAACACTAGGTAAATTATATTAATCTTTCTACAAAAGAACTTGTAAGACTATTGACTAATGATCACATCTGAAGAGGTGAGGGGATGGGCAGTCTAAAGAGGTCCTTCACTCTTCTATTTAAGAGACGTGAAGAAACAGTGATGTTTTTATGTTGTAAATATACTAACATACACAGTAATAGTACCTTTTGTAAATAATCATCATACCACAGGGGTAGGTCCTTACTATTTAGTCTGAAAGAGGGAATTAATGAAATCACTAATTATTCCATTCATCTTCTGATCAAAAGCTGTTCTCATATCAAAAGGAAAGATCTAGAGTGAAGCTAGGAATTCTCTGATGTGTAATGATTAAAATCTTTCACAATCCATGGTCCTCAGCAGACCATATTAGGACTTCAGACTCATCTAACACTGAGTATATACCCTAAGAATATCTGAAATTAAAGGTCAGTGCTCCATTATAGTTAGAGCATATGCTATAGTCCAAATCTATATCAAACAGTATCAAATCTGTAAAGAAAGATGACACCGCGTATTTATAATTCATTCAAAAAGCATAATTTCTGATAGGGCAATAAAAGAAAAAAGGTAAACCAAATGTCAAATCAATAAAATAAAATAAAATAATTATATGTATGCTGACCTCACAATTGAACCCAAGAGTCTGAAATGGGCCTGCTCCTGCTCCAAGAATAAAAGCTCCAGGAAGCTTGATTTCTTTTGCAATCTTATTTATATCATAAACCTATGCAAGAAGAAAAAATATTATTTAAATGATAACTCATACAAATCTCTTGGTTTTCTTTTTTTGACTGAGTCCATTAACACTTCCTTGCCACATTGGTCAATGGATCTTCTAATAATAAAAAGAGGAATCAACCCAATTTCTTATAATCTTCATGTGAATGTGAAGAGTAAAAGTACACTTACTTTTTCTTTTTTTACAAGAGGCAATAAGTAAGGCACACCTCCTACTTCTGCAATTCTAGTTTTCCCACAGATGCCTAAAAAAAAAAGTCATCTTAAAAATAGGCAAAACATCTAACTTAAGTATAAAATGCCAGAAGGCACTAATTTAATTTATTAAGAGTATATAACTTCTCCATTCTCACAGTTTTACAAGTAGCAGGGGTTGGAAGACGAAAGTAACTATGATTGCTATCCTATTCTAACTACTTGTGTTTCTAATATTGTCAGAAATAATAATGACTTGATATAGTTGGTCGCATAAAGGCAACAGAATGTCGGTAATAGAGCAAGGCCAGAATTGAAGCCAAAGTTTGGATGGGATGAGATTTCCAGAATTAGTCTGTAATGACCTTTTCCTTTAAAAATCTGTGCTTTTGGTGGGGGGAGTTGGCTAAAATTGTATTTTAATATAGAATATTTTGCTGTTTGAGTTATTAACTCTTTGAGAAATCCATACTGGGAAATCAAAGTTGTTTATTCCCAAGGTTGTTTATAGAAATGCAAGTAATTAGAGATAACTTCAGATGCTGGGAACTTTCTACTTACATTTTTAATTAACATCATAGGTACAGCTAGACACAATTTGGGAAAGGTACATTTTTTTTTTGAAATGTAGAGTGGAAATTAATTACCTTTTGTTTGAGAAAAAGTAGTCTTGTCAGTTTCATACTAACATTATTACAAAGTAAAGTAGATAAAATTGCTCTATTTCTTCAGTTATGCAGAAGGTAGATGTACAAAATTTTTATAGATCCCATTTATAATTAGGGATTTTAGAAATGTCTTCTATGGGATCAGCAGAAATTACTCATGGATAAGAATCTTTCTCATAAGTGATAGTAATGTTGAAGTTGTCTTTTCAGTTTTGGGGTTTTTTTGTTTTTTTGTTTTTTTTTTTAATTTTAAGTAGGCTCCACCCCCAACATGGGGCTTGAACTCAGGACCCTGAGATGTTCTACCAAATGAGCTGGCCAGGCACCACCGGTAATGTTGAAGTTGAAAGAAACCATTGGGGGACGATTTTAAATAGTCTAGGAAAAAGACAAGTAATGAGCTAAAAATGATTGGCTGTAGAGATGGAGAAGAGGAAATTAAGAAAAAGAACAAGGGAGAATAAGCAACTATGGTGAAGGAATGAGCTAAATTTTAGACATGCTGACCTCAAGTTGTCCTTAGCATATATAGGCGGAGATGTCTTGTGGACAGCTGGAATTACTGATCCATAGCTAAGAAAAAGAGAGACTGAGGTGAGATGTGCAGATTTCAAGTTCTTGTATCCAAGTAGTAATTTATAACCACAGGAGTGGATGGAAAAATGCGGAGAGGTTGTATAGAAGAAGAGGCTAAGGAAAGAATTCTAGAAAATTCTGTCAGGATTTAAGAGCCTGCCAGAAAGAGAAATGAGCTAGGAAAAATAAGGAAGAAAGAACATGGAATTAGGAAAGATACCAAGGAAGAAGAGGCAAAAGAACCAAGGCGAGGGGAGAGAAAATGTCAGGCATCAATGGCTGGGTACTATGAAATATGTGAGAGATCAGAAAATACTAGTAAACGTACCAAAGTCACTGGTGACTTCAGTAAGGCCAGTTCATGTAGAAAGTACCTAACTACATTTATGAAAGATCATTCATATATAAGCATACATATCTAGCCTCCTTAGTGTTGCAATTTAAAGGCTTACAAATTATTGACTAGAAAATTCTTTGGATGACAGAATTAAGATTAACCATTTTTTCTTTTCCTTGTATTCTTCTGTGTTTTCTGATTTTTTAATTTTATTTTAACTAATTAATTACTTATTTAGTGGGGGGAATAGATTACTTTTATAATTGGAAGAATCATGGCTATAAAAAACTATAATGCTAAATGATTTCAAGGTACAACGAGAAATTGCCATCTGGTACACAAAACTTCTAGAATTTACAGGTATACTTAAAATCAAAGACTTTAAACTGGAAAGACCAAAAGGAACATGAAAGCCAAATCTCTCCATTTTAATATATTTGAGGCCCAAATACATTAGTTGGCTTACCTAGGGTAATGAAACCTGTACGTGGCAGAGAAAGAAGCAGAGTCCAGGACTTCCGTGTAAAACTACTTTTTAACAAAGATGTCAGTTACATAATCAAAGAGGAAGTGAGTGTGAGTGTTTATCTCAAACTGCTCATCACAGTAGGGTATAATGGGAGAAGGTCAGACTTTAGAAACAGATAGACTTGGATTTGAATCCTGCTTATGATTACTACTGAGCTTGCTTAGCCTCTCTGAGCTTCGGTTTTCTCATCTATAGACTGGGGCTAGTACTTACCTTGCAGTATTACTGTAAAAATGAAAACATCAAATATAGGTGTTTATCATACAAATTATATTTACTCGACCATTATTAATTTCCCTTCTTACTTTAAACATTGGCTGGATGATCACTTGGCAAATAAGTTTTTCAGATGATTCAAATACAAGGCTTTTAAGATCACTGCTGGTCTTGAATAAATAAATTAGAACATAAAAATTTATGTTTCTATAACAGTCACTTCAATGAGCTAAATTTTGACATGCTGACCTCAAGTTGTCCTTAGCATATATAGGCGGAGATGTCCTGTGGACAGCTGGAATTTGTTAGTTAAAAACAAAACTCTCATGTGATATCAAGGATTCTAGGCTACTGAATATCTATTATGTAACCTGTGAAAATAACAAAAGTGCATAAAACAATATTTTCCCACAAGGGTATAAAATGAAATTTGCTCAATATAAGAAAACAGCACAGAAATTCAGCACGATTTAGTCTACAATTAGGGACAATATCCTTTATTTGTAGATTATTTAAGATGGCCCTTCATAATAATTCTCATTTCAGAAAAAGATTAGGACTGAAAAAAGTGAATTGCAAAAATTGTTTACCTTTCACAGGAAAGGTGAATGGCTCCTTAGTCAAATCAGGGCAATCAACCACAGAGGCCTGGACATCAGCAAAGTTATCCTTTAGCCCCTTCTGCAGAACTGACAAAGACAAGGAAAAAAAGTTCTTTAACATTAGGTAAAAATTTGCCACCATATATCAAATCTTCCCTCAACATTTTGGGTATCATGCTTCCAATCTAAACTTGTATTATTAAAAGTTGGGGGGAGGAGTGCGCCTGGCTGGCTCAGTAGGTAGAGCAAGTGACTCTTGATCTTGGTTCAAGCCCCAGGTTGGATGTAGAGCTTACTTAAAAAATAAGGGGGGGGGGCGGTGAAATGTTCTTCCTAATGAATATAATTAGACATTAGACACAATCACATGTGTAATATCAAATACCCCCGTAAAAATCACTATAAATCTGTAGAGATTTAAACCATTGAAGATAAACACTGCACTAAGGTGAGGACTACCTACCTTTTGGGGAGAGAATTCCAAAGACCTATTGAAATGTATATATTTAAATGGTTAGAAAGTAAGCAATTACATGCAACAATTTCATTGACACTTGAGAAAATGTTGAGCAAAAGGAGTAAGACACAAAAGAGTATATATAACTTCACTTATATATACTTCAGAATCAAGTAATTAAGGTGACAGAAGTCAGAACAGTGTTACCTCTTGGGGTAGAGATATTGACTGGAAAAGCAAATAAAGGGGTCTTCTGGGATGCCGGAAATATTTTATATCTCAATCTGGATGGTAGTGACATAATAAATCTAGGAGCAATGTACTTCTTTTTTTCTTTTTTGTTAGAGATGGGGAGAGGGAGAGAGAGAATCTTAAGCAGTCTCCACACCCAGTGCGGAGCCCAACATAGGATTCGATCTCATGACTCTGAGATCACGACCTGAGCCGAAATTAAGAGTTGGATGCTTAACCAACTGAGCCACCCAGGTACCCCAGGAGGAATGTACTTCTAAGGGTGATAAGTTTCCATAAAAATTTTTCTGGGAGTGGTCAGCCATTAGTTTAGGTTTTATAGAATCAGATTCTCCAAAACATAAAGTCGTCTTAAATCTAGCCATGTAGACATTCCACACCAGATCTTTTAGCTATATGAAAACAGAAATCAAGTTGCCTGGAAAATTCCCCTCCCTAAACTAACAACTGCAGACTTATAAATAGAAAAAGATTTCAGCATGTAGAAATATAGTAAAATCTATTTTTTATCAATTACAGAGACCGAATTCTTGCTCTAGGGTTTTCTGTAAAACTGAAAATAAATTTTAAGCCAAAAAACTCAGATTCCATTTCTATTTTGTACTGAATATAATCTGTACATATAGAAAGAACATAAAACACAAACACACAAGAGAAGATAGATGTAGAAAGGCCCTCAAAGAAATGATTCCTAGC
Source organism: Phoca vitulina (assembly GCF_004348235.1). Classification (NCBI taxonomy): domain Eukaryota; kingdom Metazoa; phylum Chordata; class Mammalia; order Carnivora; family Phocidae; genus Phoca; species Phoca vitulina. The sequence goes on from NW_022589737.1 coordinate 18,269,847, forward strand.
TGTCCTATCGTATCAGGGAAGACAGAAAGACTGACAGAAAAGAAATACAAGCAAAGAATACTAGTGATACAGATTGTTTACTAGCTGCCACCTAAATTTAGGAAAAAATAGGAAGGTTAGAAGAAGAAAGCCACAACCAAGCAAAACCGAAGTACACTTCGTGACTTCAACCTTATCAGGAAGACAGACAAACTATCAGGATGGGTGCACTTTGAAAAGGCTGGTTTTACAGGTACTATCAGAATCTAAAGGTTGTCAAATAAATGTTAGCTTTCTGACAGGCTATACGGTTTTGGGTTAGTACTATTCCTGGCTTCATTTCATATTCCTATTTTTATTTTCTTTTTCTTTTTTTTTTTTTTGGATTTTTAAAATTTTTTTATTTTATTTTATTTTTTATTGAGAGAGAGAGAGAGAATGATAGAGAGTGACCACATGAGAGGGGGAGGGTCAGAGGGAGAAGCAGACTCCCCGCTGAGCAGGGAGCCCGATGCGGGACTTGATCCTGGGACTCCAGGATCATGACCTGAGCCGAAGGCAGTCGCTTAACCAACTGAGCCACCCAGGCGCCCTTATTTTCTTTTTCTTATCTATCACTCCTCCTAATTAATCCTGTGAAGCTGCCTTAAATTCTTGTTCGAACAAGGGGAAATGCATAAAAATATATGGAGACAGAGAAATCTAAGCAAGTTCATCGGCAGTCTATCATGTCAGGAGAAGGGGAAAGAGTAGTAATGTTAGGGACATGATTAACATACCACAGTAGGTTATATATTTAAGAATATTGTAACTGGTAAAAAGTTCAAATTGTGTGACTTTGTGGGCATCACACATACTTAAGTCTTGGATTACTATATTCGTTTTCACTCTGTAAAGCTGGTATCTTAACAAGAATCTTCAAATGGTGAGTTTAGTTTTTTTAGGGGGGCATAATTTTGGACTCTCTCAATAAAAATAATACGAAAGCTCCTGTGTGTCTCTGACAGTTGGGCATCTGACTCTTGGTGTTGGCTCAGTCAGGATCTCCTGGGTCCCAGGATGGAGCCTGAGGCTCAGCGCCACTTAGGGCAGAGTCGGCTTGGGATTCTTTCCCTCTTCCTCTCCTTTTCCATCTGCCCCTCCACCTGCTCGTGCGCACGTGCTCTCTCTGAAATAAATAAATAAATCTTTTTAAAAAAGTACAAAGAGATATCGAAAAGGAAAATGAGGGAGAGGGAGAAGCAGACTCCCTGCTGAGCAGGAAGCCCAATGCGGGGATCCATCCTGGGATCATGACCTGAGCCAAAGGCAGACACTTAACTGAGCCACTCAGGCACCCCAGGAAAATAAGTTCTGCAATGGAAATACTATTGCATAAATCATATCTTAGAATATTTTTATTTTTAAATTTTTTTCCTTAGAATAATTAAAAAAAAACTCAAAGTTATTATTGTATTTACCTCCAACAAGCTCCTCAAGACTTGGCACATGAAAAGAATACTCAGCACAAGCCATTTCTTTCTTCTTTAGGTATCAGGATATACAGACAAAACTATGGTAGGCTAATGACCAGAAGAGTTTGCCTGTGGTAGGCTAATGATCACAAGAGTTCCTGTGCACCATGCATGAACAGCTGTTGCTCTGGAAAGGAACACAAGAGTTCAGTTATATAAAAAGGGCAAAAGGGCATTTATGTTTCTTTCCTCACAGAAAGGCAACCACAGTTTCCAGTATTTAACATTCCAAGTGAGAAATGCCCAAGTAACCTTTTTTTAATACTGATACTTTAAAGTCAACACTTAAAATAGATAAAAGGAAATGCCAAACTAAGAAGGCACATGATTCATTTTCTTTAGTCATATATGTGGATCGAACATGCAGTTTTCTAATGGTTGGTCTAAGGAACATAGGTCCTGAAGCAAAAGGTAGTTTTTAAGGTTTATAAGTAACTATTTAAATGGTTGTAGATAACAGTATAGGACGCTCAAGTAATTCATAGATAATTTGTGTTTTCTATTCTATATTTGACATTTAGGCTAAAACTTAAACAAGTTTCTTAGGCTATCACTTTTATAAAAGAAAATTTAAATTACTAAGAGAAATGCAAACTTCTACAAATGAGTAGCTATTGAAATTCAAATTATTACTTTTACTTACAAATAAATAAAAATACTTTCTTGGTAAGCAGCTTTAATGTTCAATTATTCTGATAACCTAACCAATTATAGTTTGATGTTTTAAAAATATATGCTAAGCATATTTTACAATAAGTAGGCATATATATACAGAGATTAGTATCTTACCTTAAGTGTTCAGGTGATAAGGTACGCAAGCAGAGCAAAGTAAATAAAATGAAGGAAAAAAAAAAAGCAAAAATAATGTGAGGTGGGCAGGGAATCCCACTCTCAGCCAGTTGCAACAAAGAATGCAAGCAAAACTCTTTTAAGAGTGTTTCTAAGACCACTATTCAGATTCTCATTAAAATTGTTAATGGAACACCTCATTAATTATTAATCTCAATAGTCTCTGATACAAGCTTACTTGGTAAGTGAAAGGTGGTCTTTCAATATCACTTGGAAAATCCCCCCACCCCCACTTTTTAAAAAAAATTTTCCAAAGATTCACAGGTTTCTTAGAAACTAGGTTTCTGGTTTTTTGTTTTGTTTTAAGATCTTATTTATTTATTTGTCAGAGAGAGAGAGAGAGAGCACACAAGCAGGGGGAACGGCAGGCAGAGGGAGAAGCAGGCTCCCCGCTGAGCAAGGAGCCTGATGCGGGACTCCATCCCAGGACCCTGGGATCATGACCTGAGCTGGAGGCAGATGCTTAACCAACTGAGCCACCAGGCATTCCTGGGTTTCTGGTTTTGATGATAATTTCAAACAATATATCCTCCACAAACATGCTAATCTCATACATTTAGGACTTAACATTCACATAAGTACTTCATCAAATACCAAATTTTATTATTCTTTAATTACACAATATGCATAATCAGTCTCCCAAATAAAATATCAACTGTTGATAATGGGCCCCAAGTCCTATATAATCATATTTCAATGATCTCAAGCATATCTTTCAGTTGAATAATCTGTAATTGTTCAGGAATGAAACATTTTAACTATTTTTTTGAAATTAATTTCAGATGGACAGAGAATACGTATAAATATTCCTGTATACTCTTCACCTAGATTTTCTAAATGTTAACATCTTATATTTTCTTTATCAGAAAATACTAATTAAGAACATGTCAAAATCTGCTCAATACTGTATTTATTTATAATGAGGAAAATAAAGCATTCTAGATATTTCTGTTTATAGTAGGAATAATAAAGACAAGTTTAAATTCAAATACAATCCTAATTTTACACCCTTTGCTATCTTTAAAAAGTCAGATTTTTTTTGTTTGCTTGTTTTCTTTCCCCACCAAAATAAAAACAAAGTCCAACCCCGGGAGGCTACAGTTGAATAACTGGTTTGGAAATGTAGAACTTCGGCAAAGCCAACAGCCCGGAAGGCAGTGTGGTAATGTGTGTATTAAATGTGTTTATGTGGGAGGGAGGAGGGGAGGTTGAAGCTGGATTGATGAGAGAAGGGGGTTAGAAAGGTTCTAATATAAACTCAAGTGTGGCTCTAGGAGGACAGCTTTAGGCCATAAGGAAGCACATGATATTTACCCTCCAGATTCCATTGCTGGGAGTCAGTGGCCCAGAAGGAGGGTCTAAAGAAGGGAAGAGTATAAAGGGGAGGCAGCTGGATGAGCAGAGCCGCAGAGACAATGCCTGACAGGGTAGGCCAACTGCAGCAACCAAGCTGATAACCATTTATTGGCAGCCTGCGCTATAACAGGTACCATGTTAGGCACTTTACATTCTCTCAGAGCCTCTCACACCAAATAGATATTATAATTCTCACTTTACAAAAGAGGAATAGGCCAGAGAGAATATATTATTTACTCGAGAACGCTCAGTTATTAAAGTGGCAGAAATAATTCAAAACCAAATGGCTCTGTAAAGCCAGAACTCCTCACATTATACCATACGGTTAACTTGTGACGGAATGACACATTTCAGCTCCTAGAAGGAAGAATTTGTACAGAGCCATCTTAGAGCACTCAGAGTTATCATCTGTTTGCTTTGTTCCTTTCACCTAGGCTGTGATCTCTTTGAAGATAGGACTGTGGTTCTGTCGTCCAAGTGCCTTCCTAGTGGGCACCAGTTCAGCCTTAATTATTTATTGAATATTTACAGTGTATCAGACTCATGAGGCTCTGGGATAGGGTTGGCCTCAGGGGTGTGCCATTAGTATAATGACACAGGGCCATGTGCTCAGAATGGCATTTGGTTTAATGCTCTGTTGTCACCACCCTGAAATTCTTAACTTTATATTTGAACTTTTAAGACCAATAGGACAATGGAGCATGTGCAGGACCAGAGGCCGAGGGGCAAAGTGCATGTCCACCACTATTCCTTGCTACCTCATTCACATAAAGCATTTGTGAAACCCCATGAGCACAGAAATCTGGTGGACCCACCATCTGTGGAATTCTGCGAAACTCAAAGTCCCCGGATTCTATAGTGTTGGTAGAATGTGCATACGTCAAGAAATGGAAAAAAAAAAAAAATACAGGTGAGTTGGTTTTGTGCAGTCTCCATTGTTCTAGTAAGAACAAAACACATGTTTGTATGAGCTAGGAAATACGAACTGTGAATTTCATCCATTCTGCATAGGAGTTAACCGTTCTTACATTTGTATTTAAAACTGGCATTGCATGCTATAAGAAGTAAAACTCATGCTAATAATTTATATTTAAAATTTTTTCTTTACTTTGGTATCAAATAGCAAATTTCTATTAATAATAATAGCATAATAATAGCACGATTAACATGCTATTATAATTAAAAACAGAAAGTTAAAACACCATGACAAGTCAAAGGAGATACTACAGAAGAAAGGAGATGGCTCATATTTTAGCACCTTTAGTGGCGCTTCCCCCTGCTTTTTGAACAAGGGACCCTGCATTTTCATTTCGTACCGAGCCTCACAAATTCCACAGCCAGGCCAGCTCCCACATAGGGCAGTGAGTAAGACATGCCCTACCCGTCCTGGAGCTTCCAAGTATTTCCTAGACTGTGGAGATGCCTAGAGGATTCGACTTTTATGCCTGGAATTTTTTTCAATATTTAGAGCGAAATTGAGTAAAGAGATCAGATTACCTTCCAGGTCTGTTCAATCCTGGGATGACACTAACTATACAGGACTAGGCAGCTTTACGGTTCTATCATATGATACAAGAGGTCTGAAAGTGAACCCATCAAACCAGCTCATTCCTTTTTGTAACTCCTTTAGGGGGAAAAAAACCACCAAAACTAAACTAGTTTAAACTGTTTCAACACTCAGTGGCCGTTCAGGGGACTAAGGAGTCAAAATCGTAGGAAAAAAAAAATCCACCGCTGGTGTCTTGGGATAACGTTAACCAAGTCCTGGAGGCTGAGCCTCAGTTTGGGGGGAAAGAGCGAGCTAACGAAACAAGTCCAAAGGTGGAGAGGGGAATGGGGTGTGCTATGGAGTAACACCGGCTTCCAGAACAAAGGTTACACATTTGGAGTCACGGTCAAAGCATGAGCCTGTCACAGTTTCACACAGAAGAGATTTTTGAAGGCAAACGTAGACACGACAAAACACAGCCACCGCCACACTCACCGCCACGCACACACCCCCGAAGGCTTTAGAAAAGCCGACGACAGCTCAGCAAATGCGAGACACCGGAAACAGAAGAGTGGCTGACTCCCCGCACTTCACATCCACTCCGTTTACTTGGCCCCACAATTTGTTCTTGTCATTTTTGGAAAGGTTCTTGACTATGCCACGTACCTACTAGGTTAGCGAAGCCGGCACCTGAATCCTGACTTTGTCTGTCAACCCCGCCTCCTCCGCATTTGGGCGTTCAGGCACCGCCCACCGCCAATCGCCCCACCCCTCGCGGCGGGCACAAAGGCGCCCCGCGTCTCGCCTCCTCCCATCGTTCCCTTTCCTTGTGGCGTTCACTTGTTCTCGCGAGATTTCGGGCCCACTATTAGCTGGGCCGCAGGGTGGGTCTTCCTTTCCTTCCGCGAGCTTGTGGAGGTAAGCAGTTGTTGGCGTGTCGGGGTGCCGAGGGTTGGAGGTTGCCGAATGCGGACGTCGGAGGCCTGGGTTGCGGGGCGCGAGTACTCAGCTGAGGCCCGTGCTGGGCCGGCGCCTTTGGTGCAAGCCCTTCGCCAATCTGGGTGGGTAGGAAGAGGACACGACTATCGGGCCTGGTGAGCGAGGGAGGAGCTAGCTTTTCCCGGGATCCCCGCGTTGCTCCGTTGGCTCGAGCCGCGGAAGGCAGGCCCGGAGGGTGGAGGGCTCGCGGTCGTGGGCTGAGGGCTTCGTGGCTGGACTGTGGCCACACCTACGCGTTCATAGGCGTGCTGCGTTGTGTCTGGATACTTAAAATGAAGCATTCCGGACAAGTGCACGTTTTGTGAATTTTCGTTAAGTGCCAGGTAACCATTTCTGACGCCTTCTTGCGTGAGGTGAGGTGCTCCCTGGAGGCACTCGCCCCAAGGTCAGGCACAGTAAGTGGTTGGAGGGATTGATAGCTCTAAGTGCGCTACCTCGCCGCGTGGCCTCTCGCCGAATCTTGGGATAAGAAGTACACTTCCTTACGAATGTTTTCTACACGGTTTCCGGAAAACTGGTTTTTGAGTTAACTCCACTGTGCTGGCGTCATGTGCTGATATTTAAAAGACACATATAACCTCTGGTATACCGTCAGTGCCGTGTAACCCAATTTTTGTTAAATTTCATTTTTGAGCAGTTATTTCATGAATACTTAGGTTTTCGCATTTTAAAACACTACCAACAAAACATAACCATGAAATCTCCACGAGTCCATCGGACATTTTGCAAATCTCTACCTGACCTTGATGATTTCTTGTATTTGAGATATTTTGTCATCTTATCCTAGGATTCCATTCTTAATTACTCAGTTGTCAGTCTCAGGTATACTAAAGACAAGACAAAAACGGAAGAATGTTGGTATCCCTTGAAAGGGAGATAAGGTGGTAAAATAAGACCTCTTCGCTTTTTCGCCCACTATTGTCAGATTTTCCAAGGAGAATAAAAAGACAAAGGGCACCATTGTGTGGTCTATTAGTCTTTCATTGAAGTTTGAGAATTCCGAACTTGTTAATTAGTACCCATAGTGGCAAAGAGATAATATGCCAAGGAAGAGGTTTCACAGTGAGTTTGATGAATCATAGCATGAATGAGAAGAGGCTACAAATGGAAATTCAGGAGATTGGATTGAGGTAGTAAATCGTGATTCTTTTTCCTGATACACTGAGGCAACACTGCCTTCTGGCTTTGTATGTAAAAGTTTTTCCAAGGAGTTCCCATCTGCTCTTGAAAAATGGCTTTTTGGCCATTAATTGTATGTGAATACTTGTAATTGTACATTACATGGTTAGTAAAATTACATTTTGTATCATGGGAAGATGTTTAATACTTTTTTGGAAATGACAATACTGTTCTGGAATCTTACTCCACTGGATAAGATTGAGAAGACAACTGAAAAACGGAAACCGTGAATTCAGTTTCTAGATTTTAGAATTTGATTTGAAATGGATGATTCCTACATAAAAATATTAAGGGCCTTGTATATGATTTTGCCTTAATTTACATAAAATGTGACATAATCTGACTACATCAAATTTTGTGTTACTGGGATACTAGCTGTGTTGGCATTTGTTCAGAGAAACTACATCACGTTTACCGAATTGTCAGAACTCTGAAGCAAATAAGTGACGAATAAGACAATTTGGAGAAGGACTTGGGAGAATATGTAACAGGAATGAATTTTTTTAACTCTATAATGGCATCTAATTCAGCTGTGGAAATTGAAAATGAAAGGTAAGTGCTATTTTAATCAACCACCACTAGATTTTTACTGCAAAACTGTTAGATTTGCTGATAAGGTTTACTGTATTTTTATTACTGGGTAAGCAATAAAGGTAGTTTTCAATAATTAGGAAAAGGAAAACCTGTTATACACAGGTCTTCAGTTTATGTAGTAAACAGGGGGACACATTCTTAACCCCGGGGAAACTATTCTCTGGGCCAATTTGGTATCTCTTCCTGGCTAAATCATCCTAATCTTACAACAGGAAAATAGACATCAGTGGGGGATCTTGCTTAAAAATCAACTTGTTGGGATAAAGCACATTACAATAGTGCTGGCATGATGGAAATAATCACTGGGAAATCAAATCAGCATTTCTGTTGTATTCAAATTAAATATCTGTTTGCTAGGCTACTCTTGTTTTATTTAGCAAGCTCTAGCACTAAACAAGACTGCGTTTGGAAATTAAAATTCTGTTATTTATCTTGGAAGGTCGTGTTTGGTAAGTGCTATGGCATGGCATTATGGTCCATTTTAGGTAGTCCGAGCTAAGTGGTTGGTTTAGTCCTGAGCCTATCTTTTTAAAAAATTGTCCTGAGCATGTTTTCCTGTTTTTGGTCTGTGGAAGAAAAGTACCTTATGGTAATAAGCATTCAGTAATATAAAAGAGTGCAATTAATTTTTTCCCCTTTTTTTCTAGTGATAACTCTTCTTCTGGTAGCAGTTTATTTAAAACTCAGTGTGTCCCTTACTCCCCTAAACAGGGGCAAAGAAACCCTACTAGAAAGTTTGTTCATGCACCTGAAGGTGTTCAGGCAAGGGATTCATCTAGTGACTCATCTTTCGAACCAAGACCATTGACTTTAAAAGCTATTTTTGAAAGATTCAAAAAAAAGAAACGTAAAAAGAGGAAATATAAACCAACAGGAAGACCAAGAGGAAGACCAAAAGGGAGAAAAAACACTAGACGTTCCCAAATAAATAAGAAACAAGTTCAAGATAAAGGATCTGGGTTTCCATTTTTGGAATCCGAGAATGCAAGAAAACCATTACCTTGGAGAAAAATTTTAACCTTTGAGGTAAGTCAGTCAGCATTTTATATGTGTGAATACATATAGCTAAAATGTCTGAAATGACTTGTTGGCCACTTTTAGAATTTAGATGTGCCTGGAACATAGAATCCGCAACTTTGATAATATCCTTCTGTACCGACTTATCTGCCACTTCAAGACCAACCCATTCTGGGTGGATTCTTCACTGGTATATTCAGTTTCAATGAATATACCCATATATGAGGTGCTTCAAGGCTGTTGGTATAAAATCCTTTGATCTCATCAGGTCTTTAAGTATCATCCCTAAAACTCAAGTGATTCCCAGATTTCTAGTAACCTAAGTCAAACCCACACATATCTTCCATGTGTAGTGGCTTTAGTAGAGGCCATTTTCTTACAGATACTGAGTATTCGATTTTGACAGAATTGCCTGACAACTTAGTGTTAAACTCTCAAATACTTGAGTTAAATGACTGCATAATTTATAATCTTTTGCTCTAGAATTGGTGATGTGAAAAAATACTAACCTTTTATGTTTTAAGCTGATTATGTGAATATAAGAGATTTGTTTCTCTTTGTATTTAAAAACATCTTTAGGTATTGAATGGAGCACTGGGTGTTATACACAAACAGTCATCAAAAACTAATGATGTAATGAATGGTGACTAACATAAAATGAAATAAAATTAAAAAAAATGTCTTTAGAGGGGCGCCTGGGTGGCTCAGCCATTACACGTCTGCCTTGGGTTCAGGTCATGATCCCAGAGTCCTGGGATAGAGCCCCACATCAGGCTCCTTGCTCAGCGGGAGGCCTGCTTCTCCCTCTCCTGCTCTCCCTGCTTGTATTCCTGCTCTCTCTCTCTGTCACATAAAATCTTTAGAAAAATAAAAATAAAAACGTCTTTAGAAATTCCCAAATAATATAAGATTTGTGCTTAGTTTTTCTTGGTATACCAACAACTTACGTAAATTTGATAATGTGCTAGGTAGATAGTGGATTCTTTTTACAACCAGCATCTGGTGTATGTGATCCACATATGGCAGAGTGAGTAAATCAAAATCGCTTAAGAGTTTGTGGTAAAGGGATCCTTTTCATTTTGGAACATAAGGTATCTGCTAAGTCATGGAAGAAAATTTTGTATTTTGTAAGACCATTACATAAAGTGCTTTTGATATTTAGCAAGCAGTGGCGAGAGGATTTTTCAACTACCTTGAAAAACTGAAGTATGAATACTACCTCAAGGAATCCTTGAAACAAATGAATGTTGGTGAAGATTTAGAAAAAGAAGATTTTGACAGTCGTAGATACAAATACTTGGATGATGATGGTTCTCTCTCTCCTATTGAAGAATCAGAGTAAGTTTAATCGTGACATAATTTAGGTTCTAAGTTTTATTGAGTTAATCTTTTTAAATTTTAATGTTAATTGTTCCATATTATGGATTTGTTGATACTTGAATAGTGATGGGAGCATAGATACAATAAGCCCATCTGGGTTGTAGTTGAGCTTTGAGCTTGGCACATGAGCCATCCATTTTGGGATGTCATACATGACAACATAATTTTTCTCCTTACTAGTATTGCTGTTTCATTTGTATATCATGACAGTATATTACTGGGTTCTAGATGATTTTGTCGTCTGAGGGTATATTTTAATGTTACAGAACAGAGGATGAGGCTGCAACAAATCTTGAACATGATGAATGTGATATCAAATTGGTGGTAAGTGACATTTTTATCCCATTTCAGGAGGATAGCAGTTGTACAGGAAGAATTTAATCCACTAGTTACTATCTTAGATTCTGAACTTAATTTTTGAAAGGCTCAATGGATTTGGTACAGGAAATGTAAGAAGAAAAATAGGGATTATTTGGATACTTTGTCAGAATGTTGGCTTTTCAGTACTAAGTTTAATATGTTTTGCTATTAGGATGTCTAATTAGGATTTTCTAATAAAAAAATAAGCTGAATTTGGTTTTTTAACATTAGGCCTTAGTCACCAGGTTATTATAAGTAACCTAGAGTTCAGTTATGTGTAATTACTAAAGCAATAAAATTCAGTAGTTATTTAATAATTGGTGTTTTTTATGCAGGACAATAATGATTTCATAATAAGTTCTGAAGTGCCAAAGATGAAGAATGTGTATTTAGAACAAGAAGAATATACTGAAGAAGCCGCTTTGTCTAAAAAGAGAGCATCAAAGTCCAAAAATACCGGACAGGACAGAATGGCCTGAAAAGAGATAGGAATATGAATGTTAAGGTAAATAGAATAGAGAAAACGGTTTTTTGTAGAAAGTAAAGATGAAAAACACAAATACATATGTTGGCATAGTGATAAAAAGGAATCTGCTAAGGAGAAAAAAAGAATGACCAAGTTAGTGAAACTCGTAAAGAATTACTAGAAAAAAATATTTTAAAACGGTGAAATTATACACGTAGAAGAAATTGAGGCTTGCATATAGCAGAAATAATCGCTTGAGAAATAATAAACAGAAGATCTGTTTTGCCTCTGCTTGTTTATTTCAGGGTAAGCACTTAAAGGCATCACTTGAGCATTCAAAGAAGTACAGAGATTGTAAACCTTTATTACAGTAATCACTAATGATGGACAACCAACCATCCATTCCTCAGAGTACCTGAAACCGTTTTGACCGCAGTTATATTCAGATAAAAGTGACCTTAGCTTCAAATATGTAGTACCATAATAAGAAATTATTAGTTACCTAGACTATTTCAGCTACCACTTCTTATCACTACTGCATATTGATTATGCCAGTAAATATATACTGTATTTTATGATTGCACTTGTGCTTGTTTTTGTTTAGTTTGTGAACAAAGACTTAGACTAAGTGCAAAAAATAAATCCTCTTTTGCAACCCAGAACTCATGGCACAGTATGAGTTTTGATACATACAAGAAGGAACAAGATCCCTAAAACAGATTAAAGTGATGGTGGGTATATTGACAAACCTGAAGGGCAGTTCCAGGACTGTAGAATGACTAAAGGTATATAAGGGAAGGGGCGCCTGGGTGGCTCAGTCATTAAGCATCTGCCTTGGGCTCAGGTCATGATCCCAGGGTCTTGGGATCGAGCCCTGCATCAGGGTCCCTGCTTGGTGGGGAGGTCTGCTTTTCCCTCTCCCACTCCCCCTGCTTGTGTTCCCTCTCCGTCAAAAATAAATAAAATCTTTAAAAAAAAAAAAAAGTATGAGAAATCTCAGCTATATTGAATTAGTATTCTAATTTCAACGCTGACATGAAACAAAGATGCTTTTTTTTTTTTTTAGGCTTTTCACTTGAATACAATGTCTGGACTTTAAAGGTATGTTTTATGCTTTAGGTGAGTATTTGGATCAGATTTGTTGAAATGTACTTTGTCAGACAGTTTAAACCTCCACAGGTTTCATTACTGAAAGACATTTTGCCAGTTTACAATTTGACATTTCAGAAAAATGAATTTTAGGGTTCACACATTTTATAGTGGTAAAGTGCAAGCTTCACTTTACTAGCAGGAAAGGGTCTCCACAAACTAAGTTTATATTGAAATAATCAGAATACCAGATATTCTCATTTCACACGTTTACATAATTTTAAACTAATGCATAATCTAAAATGAGGTAGGATTTAGTAGTGTAATGTTAGAAATGACTAGAGGACATAAGATTTCCTAAATCTGAATGATGCAAATGGTAATTAAAAAGCACACAATTTATCTTCCGGTGATTTCATAAATGGGAAGAACAGAAATATAGCCACATTAATATTTTCCTGTTTTTTAGTACGTGATATCAAATAATGGTATTTTTTAAGGTGAGGCAAAAAATTAAACACTGCTGTAATCTGGAATGTCCTAGACAACACATACTGTGATACTGGAGTTTGCCAAAATCAGGACTTTTAGATACGGAAATCTTTTTCCTTCCTTTGGTTCTATAGTAGCTACTTTGTACTTATCTTTAGTATTTGGTTTTTATTCTCATTATAGACTCACTCCTTCCTGTAAGCATTTTAAAAATCCTTACTGTGTAATTTATGGAATGATTTCTTCAAGTTTGTTGTAAATGTTTGGCTTTTTGCATAATTTTGAACTCGGTGACTGAGAGCAGATCACTGTTCTGTTTTTCTTGTGGAATCTTCCAATTTAAAACTAAACAGTGGTTGAGGTCTATCCCGATGGGGCTTTTTCTCTGTAGACCTACATCGTTGGAAACGCCTCATAGAGTATATGTGTGGTTTCCTTTATTCACAGAACTATGTGTTAGATCTGTGGGAAAGAACTACAAGACATTTAACTGCTAAAACTCTGTACAAGACCTAATAGTCAAATTTTTTTAAATCTTAGGTATTTGCATATCCCCAACAATCTGTACAGTTCTAGGGTGTGATGGTTTAGGTAAGTTTCCTTTGGGAACAGTGTAATCTTTGGGGTACTGTTACAGTTCAGATGATGAATTTAACTGTTCAACTGCTGAATGATACAGACATGAACTAAAACTTAATTCTGACAGAGCTGGCTATAGCTTAAAAAATAGTTAAAATTTGGATGCTAGTCCTATATTTAGGTTTTAAATTTTAATCACAAATTGTTCTTAATCTTTTGTTATTTTATCTGTAGGGGTGAATAGGATTTGAACTCATTCACATTTAGAGGTAGGTGGAACATCTAATTTCTATTGAAATTTCTTAAGGATCCAAACGTTCCGAAAAAACCTAAGTTGTGAGGTCCGCGTACTGTTGTGTGCAGTAGTTGGGTATGCAACAGAATATCAAGATCTGGGTAAAAATGTTTGCCATAAAACTTACAAACAGAATTGGACAAACTGAAGAGACTATCTAGGAAATAACATGAAAATGCCCCCTTTTGTATCTTTATTAAACAATTCCTATGGTTCATCCTAATAACATATTTGGGTATGTTACAACAGAGATACTGAATTTTTTTAAGGAATTCTGCCTAACAATCTGAGCAACTGATCTTGTTTCTAATGCATCATTTCTTTTAGTGATTTCCCTTCATAGTTCTGTATGTGCATTATAGAGAGACAGGAAAGATAATGGGGACTAGGTTTATAACTTAAGATGCAGGTAATGTCTTACTGGAGTGGCAATTAGGAATAAAGGTCTACATATTACAAGAACTTAAATTTCTAGAGAGAAGTTTCTCAGGTAGCCTTGAAGTAGAGGGGTTTACGTATCTGTCAGGATCGCACTGCATGGTATCTGCCCTCAGCAGCTCATTTCTGCTGGGTGTTCAAGAGACAGTGCAATAGAAACTCAGTATCTGGCATCGTTGGTTTTCTTGGCTTCGTGCATGTTAAACCTGGTATTTTTATTGAAACAGTATTCCTCTAGTTTTTCATACTGTTCAATTTGAGATAATCTTCAGGAGGAACTAATGCTTCTCTTTTTCTAGGGGTGTTGGAAACTGAGAACCAGGCAGATCCAGGCTCAGGCCCTAACGGGTAAGGCTTTGCTTTTATTGACAGCATCTGGTTAGCAAAACAGCAGGACTTATAGAGGCAGAAACCTTTGTATAGATTATAAGCTTGAGAGGAACTTCTGTAAAGCCTCATTCTAGATGGAAATGGGCACTGTTGTTCATGGTGTCCAGAAATTGTTGATGTGGCTACATTGAGACACAGGTTATGCTTCCATCACAGCAAGTTTATTGTTGTGGTGACAATGAGGCCTGTAACATTTCTGTTACGACTTTTCAACATTAGAAACAATTAGATCTATTTGCCAAAATAGCAATCAGTGTACTTCTACAATTTGACTTCTAGGGCCCTGGAGTAAAGACATTGGATCCCAAAGATTACAGGTAAGATTTCCCTTCAAAAGCCCTATGTTATAGGAGATGGAATCCATTCATTTACCTAATTTTGACAGCTGCTAATCCTGGTAGTTCATTACCTCACCACTTAAAAAAAACAAAACAAAAAGTCTCGATGTTAAAAGCCTACAATGTGTGTTTATACTGTTTGCCAGTGATTTGTGATGTTATGATGATGGGCAAAATGTTCAACTGCTCTGAATGCGCTGAATGAAATTAGCCTTTCTGAACATCCATCCAAATGAAATCTGTGCTGTATTTTCCAGCAAAAGCTCTAAGTAAAAGTTAACTGAAACAGGAATAGTTACCTTTGGAGTCAATAATCAGGGCATTTCATGTCAATTGGAGTTTGAATGCAAATGAATATGTATTCCCAGCACTTAAATGAACTGGATTGAAAACAGTTATTGCACCTTACGTAGTTTTAAGTCTGCAATTTTCAGCACATACTACTAGTTCAGAACTGGGTTTCAGGATACTTGGGAACCTAATTAAGTGCATTTTGAAAAATGTAGTCTAAACTTTAAAATTTTCCATAGGTGGGGAGTTTTTGAAGTATGTCCATATTCAAGTGGAGATTGAAGAAGCCCAACCGAAAGAACTCTGGCAAGTTAATTCTCTTAAAATATAATGGTCATTACCAAGGCTTTGAGAATGCAGTTTCTCATTTGCTGTGGACATGACCATAAAAAAATTTTCCCACTAGGTTTTCTTTCTTTCTGCTACTTTGCTAGCATTCAGCCTATTGGGAACATTTTATCAACCCTGTTCTATTTCCGTTGGCTAGGTCAGCACTGTCCAGTATAAATGTAACAAGCCATATGTGATTTGGTAATAGTCCTATTATTTCAAATTCTCATCTGACCATACATGGCTAGTATATTGAAGAGTGCGTGCCTAGATCTCTACTCTTGCAAATATCTTTTGCTAAATCACTCTTGCTAATAACCATGCAACTATAACAGACGGAGGCTGGCTTCAGTTTACATGGTCATCTCTGGAAATGGAACCTTACTTTTATGTTCTCTTATGTAGGACTGACAGTGACAACTGTGGATTGAACAAGTTCTTTTTAAAAGGTATGTATACATTTGAAAAAAATAACTTCTAGGTCATTTCAAAGAGGGCTTGTGGGACTAAAACCAAGAGCTCTTAACGCTGTGACCAAATATTGGAATTCTCCATAGGATGTAATAGTTACTCAATAGTGCTATGTTTTCCTGAGGAGATACAAGATTTAGCTGCTTCTATCCATGATTGGTCAAGTGGGAAAGAAGAAATGTTTCCCAAGTTTAACCAGTGTGTATACCTCTTGTTCTCAGGGCTATTTTGAAGATTATGATTCTGACTTTGGCGGAACTACGGTGATTGGAAGTGGAAGGAATCACATGTAGAATTCCTTAAATAAAAATTTATTGACTTTAAATAATTTTGCCTATATTACACATAATTTAAAAAAAAAACTTTACACTTTTAGTAGAAAGTCAGCATGTATTTTTGGCTCGAAGTTTCTCTAGTGTTTTCTGTGGAAGGAATAAAAAATAAAATTTAGCAGTTATCCATTGCAGTATATATAACCTAGACAGGGAAAAATTGTAGGGGGCCTAGCTCACCTTATGAAATTCTTTTGCCCTTGCTCTGTTTTGGGCATATGCATCTTGCTTTGCTTTCTCTTCCCTTTGCTGTTTGACTTCAGCTAACTGATTGTATGATCTGTAGGAAATTGATAAATAGAATTAAGGACACACATTTTAGGAATGTAAATTACTATTCACTCACACACATATACATACACCTATACCTTGGGGCCCTTTGATGCATGAGGGCTTGTGCAGTCTTTCTGTCTTCAGGAAGTGACACTCTAACCTTAACCTTATTCACACCCTTCAGGCGACTCACAGATGAGCCTGAGCAGAGAACAAGTGACGTGGCAAATATTACAAAGCTACATTCTCTTTGTGACACCTGATGCAGATTGTGTGGAACATACCTGTAGGTTTCTCCTTAGCTATTTTGGTTTGAGAATTCTCAGGAATACGAATTTTATTCTTTATTTCTTTCTGTCTCTGGGAGGATCTCTCCATAAATGATTTTTTCCTCTTTATAAATGCTTCTTGTAAGCTCCCAGGTAGAGCTATAATCTTTGGAGGGGTTTCTGTTAAAAAAAATTAAAAAGTTGAAGCTTTTTTTGTGTGTGCCAGCAGTGTACAAGATTGTGGGGCAGTGTGAATACCGGAACTGAATCAGGAACTCTGCCAGCCCCTCAGTTTAACGCTAAGCATTTCAGATGCTCAAGGGCATACCTGCAGACAGGATCACTTGCTCCTTGCTGCAGTGTTCAGATACATCTGGATAATCCGGGGTTTCTGTTTCTGATACAAGAGGCAGAAATTCACTCACCTAATTGCAAAAAAAATTATAGATGAATTTACCACTTTTCATCTCACTGAACAGAATCACAAGCATAGGTTCTAAACCTTTAAAGCCCTGGTTCCCTTTGGTAGACAAAGAGATGTGGTCTTTGGGGGAGGTAGGCAGTTGAGTGCCTTACGCTCTAATCCGCAAATGCAGTATAGGAATCTATATTCAATAGACCTCGTTCCTATTCTACTTTCTTTGTGCTGGTTCTCACATCTGAACTATAGGACTAAGTTTTCTGGGAAGGGAAAGTTTTAATAAATTGACTTTATGCCTATTAAAATGCTTTACCTGACCAGCCTACTCTAGCCAAAAGCTCCCCACAGCCCCCACCCTGATTCCTGTCAAGTTCTTCCACACCACTTCTGCATCAGCTCTACTTGTCTCCTGCTTCCCCAAATTACCCTTATCAGTAATCATGGCAACAAGTACTAGGTGTGGAGTCATTTATTAGATAAATAATCTAATACCGTATCAGGCCACAAAAAAGGTCCTGCCGCAGTACTCTATAGAATCTGGGACTTCTCTGTAAGAGTTTCCCTCTTAATTAATACACTGAAACGGTGGGTGGGGACTTAGATTTTCTTAGTTTTGTTATCAGTGAATTTATCTATTGTAATCTAGAATCTTAGTAAATAAGTAAGAATTAAATTTATGGCAGAATTCCCTCCAATGACTATCGTCTAAGAAGTGAAGTGAGCCAGGAGGAATGGTTTCCTTGCAGTGGAGAAAAGTATAAGGAACCTGCAGCTAAAAGAACTTAAAACCTATCTTAGTGTTTTATAACTTGAAATACATCTTCATTTTTTCTTAAGGACACGCACAAAATAAACTCATAAAGTAATAGCACTCGTTCTGTATTGCCCTCTGGTCTGATTTTTACTTACCTTCTAGAGCTCTGCTGCCTCAGAACTTTTTTGGAACAAAATCCATCATTCATTGAATCAATTCATTCCTGAGTTCCAACCCTTCCAAGTCCTAATGAAATCTATAGCATCATAAGATAAATGTCCATCCCTTTCCTGTCAGCTGTCAGTTGCTCTAAGCACATTTGCACCCAGGAAAGGGAAGGAAATTAGTTTGCAAACAATTTTTTTTTTTTTTTTAAAGAGTTTTATTTATTTGTCAGAGAGAGCACAAGTGGGGGGAGCAGCAGAGGGAGAGAGAGAAGCAGGCTCCCCACTGAGCAGGGAGCCCGATGTGGGACTCGATCCCAGGACCCTGGGATCATGACCTGAGCCGAAGGCAGACGCTTAACGACTGAGCCACCCAGGCGTCCCGCAAACAATTCTTAACGAAAAAAAATGCTATGTGGAAACAAAAGTGGAAAAACTTACTGTTTCCTTATTCTCAGCTATGTGTTACTGTGTAAATGAGGTGTATTCATATTAAAGGGAGCTATGAAATTTACCTGAGAACTGTTTTTTGCCTCATTTCCTTTCTTTTCTTCTAGGGTTAGATTTGCAAAATCCATTTCAGCAATACTGGTATCACTGGTGCTTACTAGTGTAAGCTCTGGTTCTTCCATTATATCATGGCCAGATTCTGTCTCCTGTGCAGTAAAATTCAAAAGGAAACCAAACCCTTAAAAGTGTAAAAATACATTACAGAGGAAGAACGGTGGTCCGTGAAGACCACGGTGGTGCCTCCCCCACATCCAACCCACTTTTAGAAATATTAAGACTTTGGGGATGGGCGAAATAATTGTCTGAAAATTGCTATTGCAAGGGTTATAAGCCTAAATGCTTATTATGGGGCTATGCAGATAGTACAAATGCGGGTTGACTGGGGGCTGTGTAGAACCTGAGGGGGTAACCTATCAAAAGCAGTAGCTCGTGGGGTGCAGCCAAATGGAGGCCCCTGCTGCCAAATTACATTTTTAGAGGGAAGTATCTTTAATTACACTGAAGAATTTGCAAACCAAACACAAAACCACTCCAACAAAACAAAAGCTGCAAAATAAAGTATCTGTGGCCTAGACGTCACTCTTGCTCTCAGTATAACTTCTATGTTTATCGGTGGAAGGACAATACTAGAAGGCAAAAACCATATTCAGGTGACTGGAGTTGAAACCGAGTAGATTAATGCAGTGCAAAGAGGCTGAAGCATAGGCCAAGCCATTAGAAAAGGGATGTGTCAACGGGGAGCAAGACCTTTTATTGGAGATTTCCAGTGATGACAAGATTGACTATCTCAGAATATTAGCAAGTATCTTGGTTGCTTCTGTTGAATTTTGTTTCAAAAGACTTCCCTGGAAATGAATTTATTTACATACAACAGATTTCACTTACCCACATTGGAACTGAGCTCTGTAATGATCCTGAACTTAAAAAGAGCTCTGACTGTGCTAGTTGAGAAAGGTTTCTTAGGACTTTTGGAGTTTCTGCCTTAGTTGAATTCTCAAAATATTTTTCATTCTGAACAGAATATGGTGCCTGAACTGAAGTTCCCATCTCCACTGTTCTGACACAGGATTGAGAATCAATTTCCTCCACATGTGAATTTATGTTTAAAACCCCACAGGTTTCATTTTTGTCTCCATCGAGTCCTCTTTCTGATAGTTCTTCAAAATCCAGTCTTTCTTTTCTGCCTTCTGGTTGGGCTTTTATTGAGCACTCACTAGACATAGACCCACATGGAGTGCTATACTGTAGACTTAAGGGATGAAATACATTAGCCTCATCAGATGAACTGAAGACTGAACTCTGTAAATTTCCTACACAGAGGTGGAAATGAACACTTTTTTCCTTATTTTGTATTTTAGTCTGTTCAGAGTTGTTCTGATTTTCCATGCCTTGGGAAGAATCTCTTGCTTCAATGGTGAAAATACTTGGTAGATCAACATGCTGGCTCCCCTCCTGTGAAGAAAATTCTGGCAGAAGCTGTTGAAAAGATTGTTCAGATCCTATAAGAAATAAGTTAACCATAATTACATGTTCTAAAACCTGGATACAGATACAATCTCTAATAGTCTGACTAAATTGGAGTAATGAAGTCCGATTACTTCCTACAATTTGAGGAGTGAAAGCTGATGTATGTATACATGAATAGAAAACTAAAAGGATGGTCACTGATTTTCAAATAATTCTGCTCCCACAATATATTTTCTCCTGGTCTAATAAAATATGGTTATTAGACATGATGAAGACTAGAGAGAGTCCTAAGACTCTCCTAAGAGAGACTATTGATTTCAATAACAGAACTCGGACTAAAATGTGCATGTGTATCTCATATAAAAACGTGTGTGTATATATACAATTTGTACAAGAAGTTTTAGAAGGATACTTAAAACTGTAAGGGTTGAGGTAAGGAAGCTGAGGAACAAGAGGCAGCACTTTTGCTTTTTATCAAATTCAGAACTGTAAAAATGCAAACAGCATTATTCTATTATTGAAATGAATACACAGAGAAACAGAAGCTGTAACACTGGGAATGGGTGAGGACAGCAGTGGAGACATACCAAGAGCTGCTAGGCACAATTTCCAAGGAAAGTGGATGCAAACCATGGAAAAGTATTTTCTAACTTAATCATACCCTCAGTATTTTCTGTAGTAAATATCTGAGCTGTAGCATGAGCCAAATGAGGATCCGGTTGCTGGTTCGGGCTTATGTTAGACGAATTCAGGCTGGTTCTCAGTGCTGTAAAGGAAACTGTGCTTTTGGACGCTACAACAGCATGGTGGCTTTCACATGAAGAATCTGAGTTCTGATGGAAAACAACAGGGAAAGGCTGACATACTGATTATTACCAATTGGATCAATAGTCATGTTCCTATGATACTACTCTTCCTTAATTACCACTTTACTTTCACACTAATAATTTGCTTATTTAAACCCAATTCTTCCATTTCAGTCAATATGAAAGAGACTTAAAAAAAAATTATTTAGAAAACAATTGCAAATTAACCAGATAGTTTAGAATGCGACAAGATCACTTTCTTTTTCTTTCTTTCTTTCTTTTTTTTTAAAGATTTTATTTGTCAGAGAGCACAAGCAGGGGGAGCGGCAGGCAGAGGGAGAAGCAGGCTCCCCGCTGAGCATGGAGCCAGATGTGGGACTCGATCCCAGGACCCTGGGATCATCACCTGAGCCGAAGGCAGCTGCTTAACTGACTGAGCCACCCAGGCACCCCGACAAGATCATTTTCTAAAGGCAGGAACTATTACGTAGGACAGCCTGGGATGTCTACAGAAAGACCGAGGTTTGAATCTCAGCTGCTTTACTATAATAGGAAGAGGCTTTAAATTTTGTAAAATTAGTAATAAAAAAAACAAAAATATTCTTGAGCCTTATATGGATTATACTCATTAGCTGGAGATAAGGCTGACAGGACAAAATTCTAGTATAGCCGGTTTTCAATCTTGGTTCCACATTATAATTGCTTGGGGAGCTCAAAAAAAGTTTTCTGATAATCTAAGCACTCCTAGAGATTCTGATTTAATTGGTCTGGGTACAGCCTGGGCATTGGGATTTTTAAAAGCTTTCCACGTGATTCTAATCGGCAGCCAAGGAAAAGAACCATTGTTCTGTTCTAACAGAAGAAAAGATAAACTGGTTTTGGAAATTCAAACAATGAAGCACAACAATGAAGCATCTACATTAATATACCTGGTAGGGGCGCCTGGGTGGCTCAGTCGTTAAGCGTCTGCCTTCGGCTCAGGTCATGATCCCAGGGTCCTGGGATCGAGCCCCACGTCAGGCTCTCTGCTCAGCGGGAAGCCTGCTTCTCCCTCTCCCACTCCCCCTGCTTGTGTTCCCTCTCTCGCTGTGTCTCTCTCTGGCAAATAAATAAAAAAAAAAAAATCTAAAAAAAAAAAATAAATAAATAAATAATATACCTGGTAAAAGTCTCTGCTGTCTTGAGAAATCCCAGAGTATGATGATGATATATCAAAATCTGGATGTGGTTCTAAGGGTTTAAATAGCTGACGATGCAAATTTGGAAAAGTGTGTTCCAATTCTGGGAAGTCAAGGTCAACTGTTGCAATTTTGAGAAAAAAAAGATAAAATTTAATTTTAGGTAACTGCAATTTAACAAAATTACTTCCATTTTTTTTTTTTATTGCCAGCAGATGCTTTCAAATTGAGTCCTATCATTACATCCCACATACAAAAAAATAAGGATACTGAATGACCAAAACCTTTGGCAAAGTTTCCATTTTTACTAGCTCCAAAGTCTTATGAAGTTAATTAGAAGAAGCCACTATGATCACTGCTTTGCTATAAGCTTTGTTATTCTTATTTCGTTTTGGCATCAATGATTTAAAAAAAGAAAAAAGAAGAAAAGTTCCTGTATAGGGTGTTACTATGGGCCAGGCATTGTACTTCATGTGTACTATCTCATTTAATCTCCAACAGCCCCCTTTTTAACAGAAGAGGAAGGAGTAAGCAACATGCTCACTGTCTCACAGCTAATAAATGATCAAACTAGGGACTCAAGGTCTGATCTCATTCTCAATATTGGCAATGCTGCCTCAGCTGTTACAGCTAACTTTGCAATGGTAAAGGGAGGTCTGTTCATCTCCGCTACATGTTCTTCAGTCTAATTCGTTCCAGACCCCCCCCCTCTCTGAATGCCCTGTTTTCCATGTATCGTGTCAGAACTGCCACAGCAGGCCAAAGAGACATGAAGCTCAAACAATCATTCCTTAAAACAAAAAGGATGAAAGGTTATATAAAAGCACTGTTCGAAATAATTTTATCCTCAAGTCTGTTTTTTCAGTCATCAAATTTGCTTCATTTATGTGCTTGTCTATCATCCGCTGCATATGTGTCTTACCAGGTGTAAACTTTTCCACCGCAGGCAACAGAGGTTGATGAACTTCCCGAGAGTCCTGCCTTTGATAAAGAACTTGCGATGAAGGAAGTATAGAACTTAAAATACCTCTTTCCTCTTCTTTACCAGTGGTAGATTCTTGTTCCCTGGGGTCCACATGCTCTGAAAATGACCCTGAAAAATGAGTTCAATGAAAATACTGAATGGCTGGGCACTTTCTTAGAGACAAGTTTTGGTAGACAGGCAAAGGATCAGAGCAACTGATGAAGGATCAGAGCAATTAAGAAATCTGCTCAGATAGGTTCCCACTGAATGGGAAAATGTGACAATAGCAGATAATTCTGAAAATGTTGGAGAACCACAGAGAATCCCTGTGGTCTGCAGGCCTGTGACTTCCAGTAATGTAGAGTATCATACTGCCCATTATCCTCTCAGGTATGAACAGTTTACTTTTGAGATTTAAAGAAACAAGCCCTCTCAGCACATTGTGACAAGCTCTCAATGTTTGCTCTCACCACTGTACTGACCTCAACTGATGCTGGTCTTTCAGTTTATTTACAAACATTTTGACTTTATTACCTGGATCTGTAAGGCTCAGATCTGTGTTTTCGTAACTTAAAAAGCTCCCAGTAGAAACAGTTACTGATGATAATGGCTCATGATAAATCTCTTCTGTGTCAGCCTAAAAATGAAGGGGAATGTTAGACCACAATGTAGGAAGTAACAGCTAGAAAAAAACCCAAATCAGTGACATTAGCAGTTATCAATTCTGAGCTCAGATCAAGTGTAGAAACCTTCATAGTTGTAAAGGTCAGTAATAAAACCTTTTCATCATTGCTCAGAACTCATTAGTCTCACACACACACACATCCCCCCATCTCATTTATCAAGTCTTTAGTTATACACACACAATCACCTTTACACACACACACACACACACACACACACCCTCCAGACATAAGCCCTTATCGTTCTAAGTTACTTTTGCTTCTCAGAACTAGAGAGATCATGCATCAGGTAGACTGGAAGGTCTTCTGATGCTCAGATTTGGCTATTTTCATCATTGATCCACTTCAGTAAGAGCAGATCTCAGAGAACACAGACTTCAATATTTCACAACTTCTGTAAACTAAAAGACAACATTAAACCAAACAGCTCTAACAATGGAGTACATATTAAGACACTACTAACATTATCCGGCTTCACAGTTGGACTCAGATATGCATGTTCTTCCTCCACAGCATGGCTTAATACAGCATGATTCTCAGCCACAGCCTCCTTGACCTTGACTGAAATTGGGGGGGGGGGGTAGTTTAGATTATTATAAGTCAAATTCTTAGCACCAGAGGATATCATTTCTATTTTCTTACAGTTTTCTTTCATATCTTGCTTTGTAGAATTGCCTTATCTTAGACCAAAAAGAAACATAAACATTCATTTTATTACTCATTAAAAACATTTCCTAGTCAGCACAATATGCTTTTCCCTGGAGAACTGTAGTTGTTATTATTCTACAAAGAGGAAATTACCAGTATGATGAGAAATGCTTTTTTTTTTTTTAAGATTTTATTTATTTATTCAACAGAGAGAGACACAGTGAGAGCAGGAACACAAGCAGGGGGAGTGGGAGAGGGAGAAGCAGGCTTCCCGCGGAGCAGGGAGCCCAATGTGGGACTCGATCCCAGGACCCTGGGATCATGACCTGAGCCGAAGGCAGACGCTTAACGACTGAGCCACCCAGGCGCCCCAGGGAAATGCTTTTGTTATTAAGTGAAGCAAGAATATTCTATCATTAATACAGTATGATGTCAAAGTTGAGGAAAATGCATATAAAAAAAGGCAATATATAAAAATTATTTGGTCTCACTTAAGAATTCAGGTATTCTGAGTTAATTTTTCTCTTACTTCAAGAGCCAACATTTATGGGAAAGCTAGTCAAAGTGTACAGTTATCTGTGGCTCTGAAAGAGAATAAAATTAAAACTGTGCCACCAAATATATAAACTAAAAATGTGTGTCTCATTATCACCATGATTTTATTAAGAGACATCATACACATTAAAAGTATGTTTCTTAAATGTTTTGGTAAGAAATGTTTTCTCAAAGACCCAGGACACACGTGTACCTGTACGTATATAAAATAATATCTATATTATGGATAATGAGGCAGAAACAAAGCTAATACTGAATATTATATATTAAGTACAATGTGTTTTCAATCATTTTTTACTGTCTTCTACTTCATTAAAAATATTATTTTGACCTAATTGATATAATCAATAAACTGTTACTTGGTTTCTTCTATACAAACTAAAATTTTCAATAAAGAAACTAAGATATGGTGAAATTGTACAGTAAGTTATTTTTTCCTAGGCAGCTCATTTCAAAAGCTAGTTGGGGAGATAAGTTAATCTGGGGTTTATCCATTCATAATCATAACTATACTGTTATCTGTAACATACCAAGAAGATTCCCCCAGGGGGCAGATTTGGGTAGAGTAAGAGGTAAGAAAATAAAAGTAAGAAGGGAACAGGGTCTTCTCTTTTGGAGAAATGTTGCAGAATTCAGTGGACAGGTCCCTGAAAGAGCTGGAAGAGAAACAAGTTATCAGTGGTTTGGAAAGGACTCACTGATACAAGGGGCCCGTTATGAGATTACTGAAAAGGGGAAGTAGCATCATGAAAGCAATGCCTTGAACAGAGTCATCTTCCCATGATACGCAAGAATTTCCTGCTTTCCTTCCGAAGCAAAGCACCATTTCCCACCTTCCTAAAAAAGCAAAGGGTACAGAGCTTGAAGTTAGTGATACCACCATAAGAAATCAGGCTGAGGTGATGAGGACCTGAATAAAGAGGAAGGGAGGGAACAGAGAAGAAGTAACAAAGCCGGCACCCTCTTTTCTAAGACAGAAACAATGGATGATTATGAGAAAGAAAAAGCAGCCCCGAGCTGACCTGGCACAATCAGCGAGGCTTTAGTGTTCTCCTGTTAAACATGAACAATTTCACAGAATACCAATAACAGGAAAAGCTACCCTGTGACTATGATGGATCAAGACAAAAATCAGGCCACCAGCACTCATGTCTAAACACAGACAAAACCAGGAGTATTATCCAAATCATAAAAATGATCAAGCATCTCCTTATCTTGGCCTGAATTGAGACAAAAAGTGTGATTTGATGTATTTTTAATGTCAAATACAATAAGGAACAATTTTTAAAAATATTATTTATTAGAGAGAGAGAGAGAATTAATCGCAACCACACTCTGTGCTGAGCATGGAGCCCGACGCAGGGCTTGATCCCATGACCTGAGATCATGACCTGAGCCGAAACCAAGAGTCAGATGTTTAACCGACTGAGCCATCCAAGTGCCCCGAGAATGATGATTTATAATAAAAGCTATATGTGCTCATTATGATTTCAGAAAGCACCAAAAGTTATAAAGAAGGTAAATTCCTCCTTTTCCTACCACTCATAAGCAACCACTTACTGCACTTTGGTGTTTTTCTTTCTTGCTTTTTTTTTATATGAGTAACTGCTTCTTCTTTGCTAGTTATAGCTTTCATAAGCCTCACTCCATTATTCCCACCTCCTGGATAATTCCTAAATGGAACTGCCCCTGCTTCCTGATAACATCCAACACTCATAAGTAGTGCCCCATTTCCTTGAAGCCTCTCCCAAATCACCTAATACAAGCCCAAATCTTACAGTAAGTCCTTTCTAATACCTGTACTGAGACACCTCCCAATTCCCTGTTGTGAGCATTCTACCTGACTGGAACAAGTCAGAGCTTGTTCTCAGCTCTGTTCAACTATAGGTAAGTTCCTGGTCCTCTTTGGCTAGAGGACACCAACAGTAGACTAAAAAGAAGTACAGGTATCCACTGGCTAAATCTAAAAGAATGATAACAGTTTTATTTTAAACTGTTGGCTCTCCCTCGTCTCTCATTCTATTAAACTATAGTGACAGCAAAAATAGAAAGAAATCTGGTTAGAAAAGGTAACTGCTTAAAAGATACTTTGGAACTAATGCAGCAGTATGAATTAGAACTATGCTTTGTAGGGTAAGCAGTATTACAGACATGAAACAGTTTGTTATATATGTGCAGAAATTCAAAAGGGGAAAAAAATTAATACTGGTTGTGTTTGGGAGGCAGGATTAAGTGATTTTAAGTTTTTTCCTGGTAACTCTCTTTTCCAAATATTTTAAAGTAAACATAAAGCATGTCATTTAGAATGCTACAGAATATTTTAAAGATAATATTTAATAGTATTAAATTAAATATGGACTGCTACAAATAGGCTTAAGTACAAAATTTGTGGAGGTTGCCAACGGTGAAAACCTCATACCCTCATATACTTCCTATTAGCATTTATTTAGTAAAATAATTTAAAAGCAAAATTACTATTCTCTAAATAAACTTCACTCCCTCATTCAGCTTTTTGTGTAAAGAAATAATACGTGCTTTTTGTAAAAAAGAAAAAAAAAAACTATAATACATGAACATATAAAATAGAAAGTGAACCCAGCCTCCAACAAAGGTAAACCCGTACCAACACTTTGGTGATTATCATTCCAGACAATTTTCAATGCATAAAGATAGGTTTTACTCCTTTCATTTAACAAGTACACAGAACCACATGGTCCAGACGCACCATAATGATTCTATTACCAACAGTCACTAAAGCTATTCACCATTTCTCATTACAAATTACACTACAGTAAATATCTTTTGTCCACATACCCTTGTGCACAGCAATTCCATTGCCTATTTCTCTCTCTCTCACCTGCTTCCTTGGAGTCATCACCACAGACGTTCTCCTGGGCAATGGGGTAAAGACAACCAAATGCATCACAGTTCAGTGGGCTCCCTAAGAAACTTTGTTCTCGGCTTATTGAGACTCTTAGAGGGTCCCTGTCTTGATAAAAATCTGGTTTACCTGGGAGGAAGAAAAGATGGACTCATTAGATTTTCACTTATGTTTCTAGAGTTAGTAGTTAAAACGAAAGTGGCAATTTAGATTGCAGGTAAAAATCTATGTAGCAAGAAAATAATAACCGCTTATCTTTCACACAGGCCTTTAAATTATTTCACTTCGATTTTACTAACTTTTTAATGATAGTCCCACTTCCAACACCAGATAATACTTCAGTATTGACTAATCACAGAAAAAAATGCCTGGAGAATTTACTAACCATGAATAGTATTACAAGGTGTAGTCTGTGTTCATAAAATAGAGTCAAAAATAGCCACAGCTAATCTGTGGTATAAGAAATCAAGGTAGAGGTTTAACCTGGAGAGAATGGACAGACTGTAATTGGGAGGACACAAGGGGAGGGTTTGTGGAGTTTTCTAAGGTTCTAGTTCTTGACCTGAGTGGTGGCTACATAGGGGTGGTTATTACAGCGGTAATCACTGAAATAAACACTTGCAATTTGTGCACTTCTCTGAATGTTATACTTTGATACAAAAATAACAAGTAAGGAAAGAGAGGAGTGGGAGATACCCCAAAGTAGAAGCTAGTCTACTGTGCACAACCCTAGCAAAGCTTGGCAATTCAAGGCACCAGGTATTCCATAAGGAAAGTGTGCACCAGGGAACGAAAGACAGGGAGAATGTTTAGAATGTACTTGGAACAGATCCATCCCATCTCCTAAGATCCCTGTCCCTCAACATCATCCCCATAGAAGACTAAAGGTTTATTCTCTGGAGAAACTGAATCCAGTACACTGTGAAAACAGAGGGCTCAGCACCAAAAGGAAGCAACGGTGGAAAGAAGGGAGGATGCCATGAGGTAATCAGGGGTATTCAAGTCTGCACCTCAATGCAGATCCCCCCAGGTTTGGCTCCATAATAGCAACAGCCAGACTTGTATCAAGCTCGGAGGATCTTTTCCTAAAGAAACTAAACTGTGAACTGCCTCAAGGAAAAGAACTCCAGATATTAAATTGAGGGTACCCAATGAGAAACCTCCTTTTCTAATGAAGTTCAGCAGGAAACAACGCCCCTGCTTACAAAATTCCTACCTAGCCTTTAGCATCCCACTCAAATATGCAAGACGTTAGAGAAAAGCCTCTAAAAAATGAGAAACAACAAAAAAGGAACAAAAGAATTCAGACAAACGGAGAAAATACAGGAACCCAAACAAAACATTATATATATTCAAAGCAGGTAATACGTTGCACCCCTAAGAAAACAGCAGGATGCTATGAAAAAGGAAGAAAAACAAAACAAAACCAGGAAAAGAGCAAACTTTTAGAAACTGCAATTTGACAGTCAAAATGAAAATTCCTAAGTTAGAAAAAAAAATTGAGGAAATTCTTCCAGAAAGAAAAACCAAAAGCAGAAGAGATGAGCTAGAGAGGAAAACTGGAGGGTCAATAGAGATCAGTATCTCTCAACACGACTTAGGAGCCTATAGCTATTAGCTTTCCTTCTACATGCCTCCTTCCCCTCCTACCGCCACGAAATATTAACTACAGATACGCTGTTTAACTTTTTATGTACACCTGTGCTTTGGTACAAAAAGACAGTAAGACTTTTCACCTCCCCAAGAACCAATTCTCATCCTCTTCGGAAGCAGTAACACCCTTATTGAGAATGCACGACAGAGCTCCCCAACTTTCAAGTGGAAGGTGTTTCACAGAGAAACTGGTGTGATCTCACCTTCTATTACAGGTATGTGAAAGAAGTATTAGTGTGAGAAGACAGATATTTAACAAACTTTAAGCAAATAAAAGGAGACAATTTACTATACAAGAAAGTTGTACAAAAAAAGGAAACAGAGTTTCACTGTCCTAGCAGTGAAAAACATTTACACATTAGCATGATGGTAATTTAGCTTAATTTTTCCTAAAATTCATTGCCAACTCTTGTGGTAAATATAAGAAGAAATACATAAAAGACTTGAAAAGTGGCTGCCTCTGGTAAGGTTAAGGGGTGAAGGGTAGGTAGGGGCAGGAAAAAAAAATGTTGTTTCATGTTATAACCTTTTAGCACTATTTGCCTTTTAAAACCATTTGCCTGTAATATTTTGACTAAAAGTATTATCCAAAGAAGTGTGATAAAGGCTAGGATAAAAGCTCCAAAGATCCAGGAGAAGGATACTTGATAGTTCAGGCCCAGTTTACCAGAGAAGGGGCCCTTAATCAGCCCCACCCGGAGGAGCAAGAGCATGAAGGGCCTAGCAGGTGAAGCTCGAGACTGAGACTCAATTTAGACTTATTCCTTGAATCGAACAGAAGCCCAATGAAGAGTTTCAAACAGGGAGATGCAGAGAGAGCTTACTCGGAATGTACCATGGGAAAATTAGAGTATAGCGAGACTGGAAACAGGAAGACATGGGGAGCTGTAGTAGCCACTTGAGAGAGAACTGATAGCCTGCATTCCTGAGTGGGAGTGAGAACAAGCGGACAGAGGCCCAAGCTGAACAAGGAGAACTGAGAATTGGTGATTTTTATTGGGTGTCGGAGAGATAAAGACAAGGGCAGTGTTAATTAAGATTTACATCTAAGTACTTGCCCTGAAAAAAGAAGGCTCAAGGATAAGGAGGTGGTGGTGAAGGGTGAGCTATATGATACATAGTTTTCCCTTTGAGACAAGATGACATTTTTGCAATCACAAACATAACTCATTAAATCATAGGAAGAAAAAAAAATCATGGGAATCAATGGTGAGAATTTCCCAGGGTGCATTCTGAATTAGGGAAAGCATTAATTCCCAAATAGCTGTGGTTTGCCAAAGTTACAACTTCCATAAGACATAATAAGGAAGCAGAAAGGGGACTGATTCTTACGAGTTACTCTGAATCTCTACCTTCCTTAATTCTTTCAGTCAGAAACAAAGGTACAATATTTTATGGCTTAAGACCAAAGCAGCTGTTAATATTGCACTTCTATGTACTTTTCTAGTGACAAAGCCAATTTTCCCCCTTAAAAAAGGATGTACTTTGATAAATTTGATCAATTACTTGAGTCTGAATTCTAAAAATAATTATGAAATTCAAATAGGGCTATTTACTGAAGATCGCAGGGAGGACTTTTCCTAGATAACTGCATCTAGGAAGAAGTAGAAAGAAATATAGTTGTAACTATCTTTAAAGCCAGGATTTTAAGCATAATAATTATCCTATAAAAAATACAAGAAAACAGCAGTGAAGCTAATGAAGTAGAAAAGCAGCAAAGAAGAAAAGAAAACACAGAGTTACTCCTAAAGAAACAGGTTTAGAAAGAAGGCAGATATGAAAGGAAGCAGAGGGAAGCAAGAGTGTCAGAAGCAGAGGATACTGAAGAATTTTTGTCTACAGTAAACAGATTTTCACCATTTATGAGAAGAAACTAGTCACTTAATGCCACATTTAAGTCCAAATTTTAAATACTGTTTATGTAAACCATTTTTTTCTTTCATGAATACTCACAGCCTGTTTCTTCAAGACAAAAAATTTAGCATCGTGAAAAAAACTATTAAAAAACCCTGTTTTATCAAACCATTTATTTACCTAGTACAGACGTTCTGCCACTTGCTGGTGACTCTACCTCTGCTATAGCACTGAGTTCATGCTGGCTCAAGTCCAATCCACATTTCACTTTTGCTACAGGGGGCTTTGAGGATCTCCTGCCCAGTTCTTTGTCCAGATGCTCACCTATCAAGTCAGTGACAGATTCAGGCATAGTACAAATCTGTTAGCATACTACAAGCTTTATTTCAGCCACCAGGTTGCTGAAGGTGAAAGTAAAGAATAATCAGGATAGTTACAATAAAAAAACGGAGTTATCTTACCACTTTGCTTGGCACCACTCTCTTCTGAAAGCAGCTGATTATCACCACAGTTGCTCCTACTCGCAAGACTAATGCCTTCCCGATCATCTCCTGCTAGGTCTTGGAGATGAGGAAGCCACTCTCTGAGCTTCTGAGTGTCTACATCACCTTCAGCTGTGGGCTTACTTATCTGAGAAAGTGGACAATTGAGGGTGGGGATGACACAAGATGAGGGATCATGTGAAGAATTCACCAGATGTGTATCATCCTTCTTAAATTAGAACCTCAACCAAGTATTTCCATCAAATACACTATTACAATTTTAGAGATTTAAAAAAATGAGAAATGCTTCTAATACAGAAAAGGTGATACTTCCATTGAAAAGTATGGCCTTTCACAGGGCTTGGACTTAAAAACTTAGCCTCTACTGTGTCTTTTAGTAAGACATTATACTTGAGTACTCTTCCCTGCTTTTCTTTCCCCATTACTTTTCCTTAAAATGACCAGGAAATCCCTGCAACTCAAAGCTCTCATGAACTCAACTCAGGCTTCTTTTGAATGTCAAAGGATTTATAGAATTCTATTTAGGCTAAATCATAGATTCAGGAAGTGGCCTATTAAAATAAAATGGATAGATTCACATTCAGGAGAATATACTCATCTCCCCTACAGAGAAACCATGAATGTCAATGTGACCATGCCAGAGTCTTCTCACCAACTCAATAACAAACAGCATGTCTAACTGCCCATCAGCCTAAAATCATGCCAGTTTTAGAACAGGTGGTGATATTGTCACTTACGGAAAAAGGTGGTACTAATTTTGATTCAAATACAAATGTCGACAAAGTGCTATACAGAAAGCACAAGACTTGCTATTTGCATAAAAGAAATTCTGCTAATTATTTTGCAATTTAATCTTTTTTTAAAAAAGATTTTATTTTTGCGAGAGAGAGCGTGCACGCATGTGCTCACGAGTGGAGGGGAAGGGGCAGAGGGAGAAGCAGACCCCCCCCACCCCCGCTGAGCAGGGAGCCCGACAGGGATCTGGATCCCAGAACCCCGGGATCATGACCTGAGCCGAAGGCAGATGCTTAACCGACTGAGCCACCCAAGTGCCCTTGCAATTTAATCTCATGGTAAGCTCAAAGCCTTTATAAAAAAACTTCAAATGACAACCTGCATTTTTAATGGTGTTTGCATTTGGCTATGTCAAACTAAGGCTGAAATCAGTTGGGCTTCAAACAACTATTAACCTCATAAACACCATG
This sequence comes from Phoca vitulina, assembly GCF_004348235.1. Classification (NCBI taxonomy): domain Eukaryota; kingdom Metazoa; phylum Chordata; class Mammalia; order Carnivora; family Phocidae; genus Phoca; species Phoca vitulina. The sequence continues at coordinate 18,302,862 of NW_022589737.1, forward strand.
CAAGGTAGAGTCAATTTTTATGTTTTAATTTCCAGTGTTTAAGGTAGAAAATTAAAGCAGTTAAGGTCAAACCATTTATTCTCAAATAACTGAGAATTTATTTAGGCCTGAGATTAAAAAAAATATCTAGCTTGTCTGAGTCGGGTTACCTCTATTAATTTAATTTCTAGGTATTCAAGTTTAATACATACCTGATTGTATTTAAAGAAATCCTTCAAAGTCTCTTGATGTTTCTGTATCTGCTGCTGCAATGCTGTTTGTCTCTGTACAAGCAATTCTTCTTGGGCTTTTTGGCTATATTGCAGAACTTTCTTTTGTAGATCCAGCTGCTTCTGAAGTCCTAGGTTATCTTGCTGAGTTAAGACAGGTTGTGAAAAACACACAAGTCTATCTTGAAATCTGGGGATCATGGAATTGCTTGAGGGAGCTGCATGTTCATTCTTAGATGAATACAATTCACCATGGTTTTTAGATTTAACTTCAGCAAAAGGCAGTGGAATAAATGAATGCTCGCTTTCTGTGGGTAAAAACAAAGAGGGAATAGCATGCTCGGCAGATTCACTTTCAGTCAATTTTGTTTGTTTGTTTAACAGCAGTTCTTCCCGGTCCTTCTCATTAGAATGCACCACTTCCCTCTGTAAGTCCAACGGTGCTGTCAAAGTATCTTGCAGAGGCAGAACAGGTAGTGATGAACTTGAAAGTCTATCCTGGGATGTTGGGATCTCAGGATGACTTGAGGGAACAGTACTGTTACTTCTGGTTGCAAGAGGCTTTTGGATTCTTTCAGAGTCAGCAACAGGTGGTGCTCCCTGGGATAATGATGAAGAGCTAATCTGCTCAGATGATACCCTTTTCTCCAATTTACTTAGTCTTTGCAAAAGTACTTCTTCTTGGACTTCCTGTCTAGATCGAATGGCTTTCCTTTGTATTTCTAACTGCTCTTGAAGTACTTTCAAATCACCCTGGGGAAGCTGGACAAAATGCTCAGAAGATAACTCTTCCTCAAGTTTATACTGTCTGGGCAAAACCAATTCTTTCTGGGTTTTCTTGCCACACGGAAGGGAATTTCTTTGTGCATACAAGTGTTCCTGTTGAAGTGCAATCAAGTGATCTTGCTGAGGTAAAATAGGCTGTGATAAACCTAAAAGCCCATCAGGCAATCCTGGTGTCTCAGAATGTCTTGAGGAACCTGTATTATCACTCTTAGTTGAACATGGTTCTTGGATTCTTCTGGATTCACTAAGAGGTGATGAAGCAAATGAATGCTGTACAACTGGGGGTAGGAAGGAAGAGGAGCCAACCTGCTCAGGAGCTATTCTTTGCTTCCACTCACTCTGTTTGTGCAAAAGTAATTCTTCCTGAGCTTCCTGTCTAGATTGAACGATAGCTTCTCTCTGTGTAGCTAACCTTTCTCCAAGCGCCTTCAAATTATCTTGTTGAGGCCGAATAAGTTGTGATATCCTCAAAAGCCTATCCTGCAATTGTGGGATCTGAAGATGGCTTGAAAGATTTTTACTATCACTCTCTGTTGAAGGAGGCTCCTGCGTTGTACCAGATTCAGCAGAAGGTAACGAAGTAAATGAAGGCTGTCCTACCTGGGGTCTGAATGAGGAGTCAGTTTGTTCCGAAGATACATTTCCTTGGGTTTTCTGGCTAAAATGAAGGACCGCCTTCTCTGTATCCAGCCATTCTTGGTGTTCCTCCAAGCTAAGCTGTGAAAATCCCAGAAGTCTTTCCTGAAATCTCGGAATCTTAGACTGGCTTAAGGGAACTGTACTGTCACTCTTGATTGGCATAAATTCCTGGAATCTTTCAGACTCAGCTACCTGGGACAGGGATAAAGAGGTGCCAGTCTGTTCAGAAGAAACTGTTTTTTCTAATTCATGTGGTTTGTGTACAAATTCCCGAGTTTCTTGTTCAGCACCAAGCATTACCCTGTGTGTGTGTGACTGTTCTTCAAGTGCTGTCAAATTTTCTTGCCGTGGCAGGTTATGCTGTGGGAAACCACGAGGCTCATCCTGAAATGCTGGGATTACCGGATGACTGGAGGGAAGAACACTCTCCTTTTCAGATAAATAAAAGCTCTGAATTCTTCTTGGCTCAGTTTTAGCAGAAGTTTGTGAAGTAACTAAAGATGGAGAAACCACTGGTGGAAGTGAAGAACTCATTTGCCCAGACTTACTGTCTCCCAAATCCCTTTGTCTATGCAAAAGCAATTCTGCCTGGGTTTCCCGCCCGGCCTCAAGAGCATCCCTCTGTGTAGTCACCTGTTTTCGGAGCAACTGCAAACTATCATGTAGAGGTAGGAACTGCTGTAGGAAACTCAAAGACCCAACCTGAGATTTTTGGTCTTCAGACTGGCTTGAGAGAAGTCCCTTCGCACTCTCAGATGAAAACTGCTCCTGGATCTTTCTAGAATGAGTGCCAGCAGAAGGTAGTGAAGTAAATGTATGCTGAGCTATGTGAGAAGGGAGAGAAGGGGGTGCAGTCTGTTCAGACCATATTCTTCCATTCAATTCACTCTGTTTATGTACACATGATACTTCCTGGGCTTCTCGCCTCGCCTGAAGGCTGTCCCTCTGAATATTTAACTGTTCTTGGAGAAATTTAAAATTATCTTGCTGTGATAAGACAGGCTGTGAAAAACTCAAAAGCCTATCCGGAAGTCGTGGGAGCCCAAGATGGCCTGAGGGAACTGCAGTATCATCCCTGGTTGGAGAAGATTCCTGGGTTCTCCCCGATTCAGCTCTGGCAGAAGGGAGTGTGGCAAATGAATCCAGAGATACTAATGGAAGGGAGACAGAGAGGCCAGTTTGTCCTTCCAATTCTTTCTGTTTGTACAAAAGCAATCGTTCCTGAGCTTCCTGTCTTGACCGAAGAACTTCCTTCTGTAGGTCTAACTGTTCTTGGAGAGCCTTCAAATTACCCAGCTGGGCTGTGATATTCTCTGAGGTTGGCAAAGACTTATCCTGCATTTGGCTGATTACAGAATGACTTACAGAAACTGCACTTTTGCTCATGGCTGAAAAGGATTCCTGGATTTTTCCAGATCCAACTGCAGCAGGCAGAGAACTAAAAGCATGCTCAGCTGACAGTGGTTGGAATGAAGAACGTTCAGTTAGGATGGAGGGTATACTTTCCTTGTTCTCTGAGAACCTTTGATGGGGATCTAAAGTTTGAAAAGTTGTTGCCCTAGATATTTCAGCTATTTCTTTAGGATCCTGTATTATTAGCAGCCTATCATGTGACAAAGGCTTTGAAAGTGTATGAGAATCTTTATGAACCAATTTATAGTCTCTCTGTTGTACTTCACTCTGTGAGAATTGCTTAGGCTGTTCCTGTGATTCCAAAGACTGCCTGGCTAAAACATCTGAAGTGATTACTTTGTCTGTTTCTACCTGTCTTTGCAGAAAGAGACTGTCTCTTGGAACCTGAAAATAATCTTGTTCTAATTTGGAGATCTGTATGGATGGTATAGGTTGATATTTGTTAGGACTCAACTTGGGTCTCTGACCTTGATCCCAATGCTCTGATACAACAGTGGGTCTTTGAGAATTCTGTGGCAGTACTGATATAACAGAATCAGGTATCAATGAAGTGGCTAACCCGGATGAGTACTTTCCTTTTAACATAGTCTGATATTCCAGTAATCGTTTCCTGGCTGTTTCAACAGACTGTCTGTGAAACCTAAAACAAGCACAAAAAACCAAAGATTATTCTTTCTTGATGAAAAAAATGCCCTATATTCTCAAGTGTCTACACATTAAATTTAACAAATAGCAATTTAGGTTTGGCCATTATCATGATGGAAAAAGAACAACATTCATATTGTTCTTTGGGAAACTTATATACTGTAGTTCGAAGGGAATCCTGATTAGATCTTCATATAAAACAAATAATAAATCCTGAAGAGGCAGCCACACAGTATATCACATATAAATTGTACCCTAGCTAATACCTGTTCTGCTGTAAAAGCTGATGTTGATAGTTACGAATCACCTGCCTATGATTATCTTCATCAGAAGTTACACTGTATGGTGCTGGAGCAGTGCCAACCTAATAAAAGACAAAGCTACTAATTAAAAGGCAAATCCAGAAACAAGTACTAAAGTATTTTATATAAACTGAAGTTCTACAACTGTAAACTTTCATACAGCTTTATTTTTCATAAAAAAGACTAGCACGTCCATTATTAAGAAATGAAGTAATCCACCATTCTCCTTTAGTGCCAAGTCCAAGAGCTCAACACACACATTATTTATAAATCAAGGTCACATATACTGGTACCCTTTAGAAACTGAAAGATGAAAGCCATTAGGTTTGTATAAGCTCATATATACATGTATCTATATCTACCTATATATGCACACACAGTGTTCAAAGAAAAAAAATTACCAAATAAAAATTAGAAATGCGTTTTACTTTCCTGAATGCTACGACTGCTCATATTTTCTTATCCCCCAACAATCTATGTAGGGATGAGATTTCCTGCATCCTACCCCAGTCTGCTGTGTTCTTTGCCTTTTTTCTTCTTCCAGCTGAGCCTTGAAGCAATCAGTTTCTAATCTTAACTTCTGTTGTTCAATTTGTTCAAGTAATTCCAACTGCTTTTGCTTCTGCTCTTCTATTTCCATTATCTAAGTAACAAAAATACTACTATCTATTAACAACAAACTCAGACAAAAGAAAAGTTTATATGAATTACATTGACAAGGAACCGATCTCATCACCAAGAATACCAGCTACCTGAGAAGAAAGTGGTAATGTTTTATCTGTTACTGCCCCTGCCAGAGGGAGGAAGAGGGTGAGATGGGAAAGGGGGAAGGAGAAAAAGACAGGGAAGGAAAAAATAAACACATTAACTGTCCCCACTTCCTGTGGGAGCACGGTGAAACCTTGCTCACCACTCAAGACCCACCTCCAGAGAAGCAGAAATGATGCTCAGCCAAATTCTGTGTTTGCATCTTTAAATTTACAGTGTTCTCAGCAAGAAAAATGACTGAAGAAATTAAATATCAAGGCCTCACAAATAATTTGACTTCTTAGGCATACCCATAAAGGAGTGCAGTTATCTACAGGCCAAATAATACATGAGCAACATTCTGTGTCTTCTGTCAGGTGTGAAACAGACGGGAAGACAACGGCAGAGGGCTGACACATAAACTCTAGTATTACACCAACACACACACACACACACACACACACACACACACAGAGATCCAAATAATTAGAACATGTCAGAGGAGCTCCACGCTTCCTAAGGACAGGGACTAGTCTGACTGGTCGTGTGCTAAATCCAGTACCTATTACAGTCCCTAGAACACACATAACACATAAATATATATATTTTTAAACTTTTTCTAAAGCTTTATTGAGAAATATTTCACATACCATAAAATTCACCCATTCAAAGTATTTACTTCAGCCTTTTTATATATTCACAGGGTTGTGCAAACATTACCACAAACTAATTTTAGGACTTTTTCAGTACCCCAAGAAGAAACCCCATACACACTAGCAGCCATTCCTCTTTCCTGCTTTCCCCTCATCCTTCCACCAGACTCAACCTTATCAATTATTAATCTACTTGCTGTCTCTAAGTATTTGCCTATTCTGGATATTAAAATAAATAAAATTATACAATATGTGCTCTTATGTGACCGCCTTCTTTCAGTTAGCATGTTCCCATATTCCATCGATGTTGAAGCAGCAGACAGATATTTACTGAATAAGTAGAACAAGGAATATATGGGAAGTTTTATGAAGAGGAACACTTCTGCTACAGATAATGAAGAATGATCTTGTTTTCAAAATAAAAAATGTCTCAATCTGGTATTTTACCTATTCCTAATCAGGCAAGAGTGGCTACAGCTGAGTTCTTGTCTGCATCTTCCCTACTTTCCCCTCACTCATGGGAGCCCCTGAACTTAGACCATTTACAGTTCTGTAGTACCTCTAGAACTACACTATCAATACAATAGTTACTAGCTACATGCGACTCTTAAAATTTAAATGAATTAAAATAAAACTGAAAATTCAGTTACTCAGTTATACTAGTCATATTTCAAGTATTCAATAGCCCATGCAGCTAGGAGGTACCATAACGGGACACAGATATGGAACATTTCCATAACCAGAGAAAGCTCTATTGGACAATACTGCTTTAGAATACTGATTAGAAAACACTCATCTGAGAAGAAATACTGGTTTACAGAATTCTTATTTCCCAGCTGTATTTTCATAAAAACTATGACTATAAACTAGCTTAGTGACAATTAACATCTTTCAAGGAAATCTGTGTTAAAAAAAATCTTGTATTAAAGCAAATGGGACCAAAATTATAGTTAAGGAGGTTGAATTAATAATTTTTCTTCTGAAATACTATTTTTCAAAAAAACTTTTGAGGTTATAAAGCCTAGCTGAACTCAACAAATATTTATTGGACACTTACTATGTACAAAGCATTGCACCAGAAACTGTAAAGTAAATAGAATTTTCAAAAAAGATAGTCTCTGTCTTTAACAAAAGTATTAAATACAAAACAGAATGCAGTAAGGGTCAAATGAGTAGTACAAGCAAAGATGAAGTATCTTCTATCAGCTGAATGAATAAAACAAGACAGAAGAAATAGTATCAAAAGCAGCCAGACAGTAAGACAAATTTCATTGATCACACAAAATTATAGAACCTAGGGGAAGAAAGAAACCTCTAAAAATAAAAATTTCAGATTACCTGTTTCTGCCTTGCTGCCATTCTAATTCTGGCTGCTTCTTCTTGAGGATGAAGTAGAACTGAACTCTGAGCTACAGCTGTGATAGGCTGAGGCTCCTTTATTTCTAAGAGAATCCCTAAAACAAAAATTAGTTTCAATAATTTAGAATTCTGACAACGCTATAATTCTCTTTATTCATTTACCACATATGTAATTTTATTAGGAAAAAAATGTTAAGTTGAGCAACTTTAATTTGAGAATGTGATAAAAAAGAAATACCTTGTTCCTTTTCAGAGTCTGTATCCAATGAAAGTGGTTTCTCTTCACTAGTAAGTGGTCCAGAGTCAACTGTTAGAGTATCACTCTCAGCAACTGTAGTAGATATATTATTAGGAACATATTATCACTGTAAGCCTAAATCTGAACAAAGTAACAAAAACCTGCATTTGGATTAACAATTCAATTTTGGTCCATCTGTCATATTTAGTTAAGATCCAGTCATGTTCCAGATGACTGCATATTTTATCCATTAAACTTGAGCCTAGTACCAGAAGACAGATGGGAGACTAAAATTGTGAACCAAAAGGAAAAAAATGAAGAACTGATTAAAAAGGTTTACTGACAGTTTCAAACACCAGGAAAAAGCAAAGAAGGATAGACAAAGCAAGACACCTAAGTTTAAAGAGAAGCTTAAGGAATGTATCCCTGCCATTTTTAGATAGGATTTTTCTTATTTCTGAAATCAGAACGGAGAAGGAAGTTAAAGCAGTTTCTTGGACCATATCAGGGTAGTCAGAAACTCTGCATCAAGCATTCATTCATTCACTCACTCATTTATACAGCTCCTACTTATGTGCTGCATGCTGGGGATATAGTGGCAAATTTTAAAAAGGCCTAAAGGAGGTTTTACAGGGCAAGTGGGGGGACAGAAACATTAATCATCCTAAGAAAAAATTACAAAATTAGTAACTGGTAAGTGCTATATAAGAGAAAGAAAGGATTATGCAGTAGAGTATTACAGGAGACTCTAAATTAGACTAGGGGCTCAGGTGAGATTTGTCTTAGGAAATGACATTTAGGCAGACATCTGAAGGGTAAGAAGGAATCAGCCAGGTAAAGAAGGTGGGGAGGTAGGAATGAATAGGAGATGTAGTCAGACAAACGGGAGAATGAATGAAGCAAGATTATGCTGAAGAAAGCCAACTCATACAGAGCCTTTTAAAAAATAACGTGGTTATGGATTGAAGATGAAAGAGCCTCCTTTTACTGAATTCTAAAACCACACTCTCTCCTACTTTGTCGGCCACTCCTTTTTACCACCTTTGCTGTCTGCCCCTTCTTTAGTCATCTTATAAATGCTGGAGTCCCTCAAATGGTCTCATAAGACCTCTTCTCACCAAATTCTTTCTCCTAAAAGAGTTCTTCTATGCCCATGGCTTTAAATATCATATCTACATCTGACTTCCAAACCACTCTTGTTTTAAGCTACTCAATCCAGCAAATACTAATTGAGCATCTTTTATGTTCAAGGCACTGGTCTTGCCCTGGGGATACAGCAATGAAGAAAACCTAGTTCCTCTCTTCAATGGAATTGAAGGATGTACAGGGTGGAGAAAGGGTCAAGAAGCAAATAAACCAAGGAAATAAATTTATGGTCCAGGAGGTGCTGGTAAGAGCAACGGAAGGAGTGAAGGTAAGAGCTATGGAGAAAAAGCAGGGTAAAGGGGATAGGGAGTGAAGGCTATAGGAGGAGGAGGAGTGTAGAAACCTGCCATTTTATTATTTTTTTAAAGATTTTATTTATTTGACAGAGAGAGACACAGCGAGAGAGGCAGAGGGAGAAGCAGGCTTCCCGCTGAGCAGGGAGCCCGATGTGGGGCTCGATCCCAGGATCCCGGGACCACGACCCGAGCCAAAGGCAGAAGCTTAAAGACTGAGCCACCCAGGCGCCCCAAAACTTGCCATTTTACATAGAGTAAACAGAGAAGGCCTCGCTGAGAAAGCCATGTCTCAGCAAGTATCTGAAGGAAGTGAGTGAGGCACAGAAATATCCAAGAGCTCCCCCCCCAGCCAAAAAGACCAGCAATTTGCAAAGGCCATGTAAGTCATGTTTGCTATGTTCGAGGAACAGCCAGGAAGCCAGTGCCTACGGTGAGTAGTTTGGGAGGGAGGTGTGGGAGAAAATGAAGTTAGAGAAAGTGAGGGTGAAAGAAATGGTGGGAGAGGGGTATATATGTGTATGTATTATACAAGGCTTTGACGCCACTGTAAGTACTTTGGTTTTAACCGAATGAATTGGGTAGTTGTTGGAAGCCTTCCCTGAGGAATGACTAGAGGTGATTTGTGTTTTAAGAAGATTCTGGGACTAGATCGTAACAGGGTGCAAAATCTGAAGACAGACCAGTTAGGAGGCCAATGCCAAGAATTTACAATGGACAAGAAACATAGCCTAAACTAGGATGGTAGGTGGTGAGAACTGGCTGGAGTGTGGATAGGTTTTGGAAGTGAGACCAACAGGACTGGCAATGATTTGGATGTAGGATATAAAGAATGGGAACCAGAACGCCAAGCTTTTCAACTTGAGCGACAGAATTTCATTGCCACTTATTGAAATGTGGAAGCATGTAGGAAAAGCAAGGGGAGGGTGAGAAGGGATATTAAGAGTTCACTTTCGGAAGAGTTTAAGATGTGATTATAAGATGTCAAATAGACATTTAAGTAAATGAGTGGAGTTCAAAGGAGAGGTCAAGGCTAGAAAGACAGATGTCATCAGAATAAAGATGATAATGTAAAGTCATGCCAATAGCATTCAAGCAGGGAGTGTGAAAGGATCTGAGAAACAAGCTCTGGGAGCAATGACTAGTGGTTGTAGAGATGAGAACAGCAGCAAAAGAAATAAAAAAGGAGGAGCCACTAAGGTAGGAAAACTGAGAGGGTGGTGTCAAGAGGTCAAGTGAAGAAATTAGTTCCCGATCTCCTGTTGTACTTAGGATAAAGTCCAAAATCTAGACATAGATAGACTGTATGTCACTTCTTTCAGAAGCCTGGCAGCAAAATACTTCCATACAAATCCAATCATGTTTTTTAAAAAATACAGAAGATAAAACTCTAAGAAAAAAAAAAAACGGAAGAGGAATTACATCATCACGACTCATCTGTTAGTCTGTGACTCCACATAATGCTCTGGCTTGACCTTTGTAACTCCTGGAAATTTATTTCACAGCCTTTCATCTACCAAAAAAAAACTTCTTTAAGAGTGACAAAGAAACCAAATTTCTGGTGGCAATGTGAAATAAACACACAATACAATGTATTCAAAAGCTGTTAACCTGTTCATATTCTTTGATTCAGGAATTCTTTCAAGAGTTGTTCCTAAGGAAATAAAGATGTACGCAAAGACTACTAAAAGGATGCTCACAATAGCACAAAAAAATAACAAGAAAAATTAGAAACTGGCTAAATGTTTTAACAATAACAAACTGGTTAATTTTGATTCATCAGTTACATTGGACTATTACTAATATATACGGCTGACCCCTGAACAATGCCAGAGTTAGAAGCCAAACCCCACACTTACAACTTCTGACTCTCCAAAAACTTTACTAATAGCCTACGTTGGCTGGGAGCCTTACCAATAACATACTCAGTTGATTAACACATATTTTGTATCTTGTATGTATTACATACTATATTCTTAAAATACCTAACTTTCTAATTTTTTCTGTAACTTTAGGCTGTGCAGTTTGTTTTTTCAAACTGTCACAACCTTCAAAAAATCTTCTGTTTATGCAAAAAAACCAAGCATATAATTGGACCCATGCAGTTCAAACCCATTTTTCAAGGGTCAACCATGTATAAATAATACTACTACGTTAAAGTGTGTCTGGAAGAAGGTTCATGAAGGTTTTTAACATTTACTGCCTTGAAGTAGCAGCATTATTGGCCTTAAGCATTTTCTTCCTTTTGACCACTATTCTTTGATGTTTCAGGAATGAGCATATTTTTGAACAACTTAGAAAGGATCTGTGTGCTACAAAATGAGACTCTTGGAGAGAACCACCTTGTTCCTGCCCAGAAGATGATGTTCTTTCTTCACCAACAGTTGCTCCTGATTCGACTGTTGGTGCTTTACTCTCAGTTTCACTAAGAGTTGTAATCACTTCACTTTCATCCTCAGATGTGGATTTAATTGTCCAGAGAGATTTTTGGCTTCGGATCTTATTTAATAATTTTTTAAAAAGAATTTTTGAAGGGACCTGGTGGGTCTTCATTGCCAAGGGAACTAAAAGAAAAGAAAAAAACTTACTCAGGACCTGTTATATACCAAGCAAATTATTCCATTTTACTTAGCAACCGCACAAACACTAGTTAAGATAAAAGCACAACTTTATATTCCTCCATATTTTTCATTTATAATTTAACAGCACGTACAATTATATTTGACCCCAATTGCAATTTTATAACCAGGAATAATTTTCAATTTAAATTTAAATAAAGGCACCAAAATTCAACTATTTTCCAACAATATGCATGCAACACCGATTTTAAGCTTAAAATTTATCACGGAGAGGTTTATTCTGCTTGCTAAATGATGACAGAATGTATATCACATAATTAACCTGTGTGAGATTAGCATTCAAAATGTTCTGTAAGACTTTATACTCTATCCTAGAGAAGGGTCCCAAATATGGGTCTGTACTTCTTAGTAAGCTACACAGGAAAACGTTACTAGTTATAACCTTAAAAGCCAATCAGGTGCTCCCAAATTATTCCTGGTACTATCTGGAGAAAATTTTTCCCGCCTATCTGCATAAAGAGATCCCTTTCAGTTAAAAAGAAAATTCTTCAGTTATTTCCCCAAACATTCTTGCCTATGGGTTGGTGGTACAACACCAAAACTCAGCATAGTGCAAACAATTCTCTAAGGGGACAAAACTGTGCTGTAAATACATGGTTCTCTGGCTTAATCAAGGAATAAAATTTAAGAAATCCATTAAAGTTGAAAACTGGCGAACTGCAGTTTTGCCTGACATACTTTTTTAAAAACTTTTTAATTTTAACTTACAAACAATAAAGCACACAAAAGCTAAGAGTAGAGCTCAGAGTTTTACATGTATCTATGTAACACCATCCAGATCATTATGTAGAACATTACGAGCACCTAGAAAGCTCCCTCATGCCCCTTCCCACTCAGTACACCCCTAAAGATAACCACTGTTCTAATCTCAAGACCAGATTAGTTTTGTCTGTTTAACTTCATAAATATGGAATTATATTTAGGTATTCTTTTCTGCCTGGCTTCTTTCAATCATCATTAGTCTGTGACGCACTCATATTTAAGAAATTAAATTTGTTGCCAATATTTTAAAAAAAAGGATTTTTTGAATCAATGGGATTCCTACATTCTTTTGAAAAATCGAGAGAGCTGGCAACATTGAGCAATTCCAAATGGGATTAGCAGGAGCTGAAAAGTAACTGTCCCTTTGGATAAGGCAAGAATCACAATTCTGACAAACTAGAGATCTGAATAATACTCCCAATTAAAAAACTGAAAACGCTGGATGAAACAGTAAAACTATCTTCCTTAAAGGCACTGCTGATCTGGTAAGGAAATCAAAGATTCTTCAGAGGCTAGAAAGAAAGTATAACTGGGAATTCTGGAAGGAAGTGAACCTTAAACCCATCTTCTGATGTTTCTGACAAACCACAGTAACCTTACACTGTTAGACGGCAGTGTGGACATAGGAGACAGGGATAGAACCTAGAGTCTAATAGGAGTCTCACCCGAGGCGTCGAACAGGAGACCCACATAGAGTTGGAACCTCAAAGGGCTACCTATCCACAGTACAGGATAAAGATTTATAAGAAAGCTTGAGTGGTTTTGAACAAAGGCAGTATTCGTAGGTAGCAGGGGAGGGGGAGAGATCAAAATAAAGAGAACTTGGTCTCTAAGGAGACGTGAAGTAAAGGGGGAGGTGTTAGAGGTAATGTTCACTGGTCTGGCTTAAGACAATTACAGACTGTGGTATCATTCACTAACATGAAGACAAGGTTTCAGTACGCAAGGGAGGTTTAAATGTATAGTCAGACAGGGAGCTTTAAGTAGCTATGAGACAGCCAAGTGAAAGAATTAAGAATGGTGGGGAGAGAGGTGAAGTTTAGAAGAGAGATTGAAGTTTGTGTTACTCATTATTGTTCATGAAGTACTTAGCAGTAATTAACATAGCAGGATCTTTGCTGATTTGATGGAAGTCTAAAGATAATGCTGAGCCTTCAAAGAAATTCAGAATTGGGCATCTAACTTAAATAACCTAAAAATCTTCAGACTATATGTACATGTGAACAAAATGACTTTCCTCCTATGTATATGAAAAGGATCTTTAATGATGGAAAATCTAAAAACATGGCTTCTTTCTTCCATCACTCCCATTAGTATTAGTCATTTGTTTGCACTAAAATTAGACCAGATTTTCCTGTTGGCAAATTACTAGCATTTTTTTTCTATGAAATATGGTAATATTCAGCTCAGAAGTTGTTTTTACCGTCTGCTTCACTAGAACATATTGTTTCAGCTTCTGTCACTGGAATGTTTTCAGTTTCTCCTACACTTTCTTGTTCCATTGAAAGGTCCAGTTCTTCATCTTGAATCTGATCAGTCACAGTGGGCAAAGTTTCTGGTTCGAGGTGCAAAATCAGGTTTCCTTTCACTTCTCAGTAAAGAAAGAGAGAGATAGGTTTCCATTCTGAAATGACTAAAAAGAACTTGAGCATAAAATTTTAAAGGCCATTTGTTTTTTAGGATTTTATTTATTTGTCAGAGAGAGAGACAGTGAGCACAAGCAGGGGCAGAGGCAGAGGGAGAAGCAGGCTCCCCGCTGAGCAAGGAACCCGATGCAGGGCTCAATCCCAGGACCCCGGGATCATGACCTGAGCTGAAGGCAGATGCTTAACCGACTGAGCCACCCAGGCATCCCATGAAAGGCCATTATCATTTCTAAGTCTAAAATATGAGGGCCACTTTCAAACCGAGAACTCATCCCAACATAAAAACTGCTTTGTCAATACAAATGTATTCCCCCAGCAAAACACTTAGAAGCACTGCTGAAAGCTTATGGCAAGTGAAAGAGTCTTACTCCTGTCTGCATTGTACATGTCTTCAAAGGCAAATTCCAGCTCTCTCTGCCAGTCTTCTTTCATTTCACTGCGTTTGTACGGAAGCTCAGCTAGTTGCGGTGGCATCTGCGCTACAGTCTGTCTCCTACGTGCCAGGTCCTCTTGTTGGAGCTGTTTGAGTTCTTTCATTAGTTTCTCCTGAGTCTTCAAGAACAGAGGGACTTAATCAACAACAGTTCGGTCACAGACTTTAGACAGTGACATTAACAGGAAGGGAAAAGTGGAGAAATCATGAGGAACAAGGCCTGGAGTTTTCTCCCTGCCCCTTCCCTGTGTTCTGCCACAAAAAGACATAACTGTTCATTCAAAGACATTTATTGAAAGCCAGGTACCACGTGAGATGCTAGGAACACAATCTCACTCCTAGCCTAGAGATCAACATGCAGGTAATTAGTATTATGTTAGCATTACGGAAGGACAGGTCGGCCACAAAGTTTCCAAATTGTCTGCTGGTTACAGATCTCCTTTCTCAGGATGGCTGTGAAGTGACAGTCTCTATGAGCTGCCGTGGCTCCTGCAGTGTACTTTGTTCCAGTTCTCCCTGCAGCCAGCAGGATGTACGTTAACAGTCCCGGGTAAGGACCACGATCCAGAGTGACTGGCTTAACAGATATTTCTTATTACTGCACACGCTCACAAATCCCCATGATGAAAGGGGTTCTGAATGTACTTCTTTAACCTTAAAAGGTCTGGCTAATATGAAAGTTTAAGTACAGTGTTTTAGCGAGGTTATCTAACTACATTTTGGTGGTGAAGGACAGTGAGGAAGGATAAGGGAAGACCTCTCATCCCCTTAGTTGAGGATTTAGCCAGATAGAAGTGGGTGAAGGAGAAGGAGTACAAGTAAGAAATAGTAGCTGGAGCACAGAGGTATGGAGATGAAGGTACGGGGCATTCGGGGAGAATACACTCCTCTAGGGTATGGGTAGAAAGGGTATGCACAAGGAGAAAAGATAGTATTGGAGAAGCAGGTAGAGGCCAAATACTAGTTACAACAGACTCTAGCAGGAAATAAGATCCCAAGGCACAATGGGGTCTGCAGCAAAAAGGCTCCCCCGGGGAAAAGGAAATCCTCTACCAGTGGTGAGATTGCACGTTTTGATGACCATTCTCACGTAAGAGACACTAAGTCAAAAGGCAGAGAGCCCGTGTAATAGTGTTTGCCAAATGATAATATAAACACTACTTATTCTTATATGAAGTTTTATAAATTCATTTCTTTTATATTAAGATTCAAACAATTTCACTAAATTAACTTCAACATTATCTGAATATCTGATTTCTGGCTCACTGAAAGTATGGCATATTATTCTATTTGAATTATTTTATAATAACAACTACCATCACCACTGACATTTGCTGTGAGCCTGTAAGTTCCAGGCACAATTCTAAGGGCTTTACTAAACTCATTTAATCCTCACAAAACAGACAATAAAACAGAATTCAGAGATGCTAGGTAACTTGCTGAGGTCAACCAGCTAAGCAGTGAAGAAGGGAGAAAATTCCAGGCGGACTGTGGAGTCCACCTTCTTAACCACTAAACACTCTGATTTATGGAAGAATGCATTCAGTTTATAATTGCTTTTCACACTTTTTTCTATCAGTTTAAATCTTAAATGAGAATTACTGGTAATAATTCAGACAATCAGTTATTTTAATCATAACTTACTCCCAGTTTATAAAATCTAAAAATTTAAGGAAGGTCACTTATAAATCAGTTAAAATTATACCAACGAACTTTAAGACCTCTAATTCCTACAGAAATTAAAAACTCACTCTTCACATGAGTGTTTGAAACATCCAGATGCATTAGTCAAATACAGAAGAAATGGTCTGACTTCAAAAATGAATCATTTTTATGCTATGTTTCAGGATAAACACTCACTGAATAAGCGTGACAGAAGCTAAAATTATAAAGCCAATTTTCGTAATACGTATCATATGGCTCTATGACAATTTTTCAAAGCTCCCTGATAGCCAGGATCATGACTCTACCTTTGAATCAATACTCTGCAAAGCCAACAAGTGCTTTGCTCAGTAAATATTTAATAAACAGAATCCTAAAATTTGCAGAGTACAAATGCAATTCATTAAATAAGAAAAGTGATTAATTTCTTTTCAGGCCATTTCTGGCTGATGAAAATATTAAACTTTTAATAAATTCATCATTACAAAAACTTTTAGACAGCAATATACCCTGAGAATTGCTGCACCCAACCTGAATTTCAAACAGGAGGTAAAAGTCGGGAAACTTGAAATGACGTGAATCAAAGACTGTTATTTTCCCATTCTTCATACCTCTGTACTTTGAAACCATTTATACTAATCAGTTAGTCCTAGTCTTTCAGTCCGTCTACCAGCAGCGGTCCCAGCCAGAATTCTTACTTGAGCCAAATGGATCTTTTTCATTGCTTGGAAACCCCGAACATGAGCCTTTTCACACTGTTCCATTCTCTCCTGTGCTGCTTGTTTTTGTCGTTCTTCCAATCTTTTAGCTTCTTCTTCAGCAGCCAAATGAGGATCTGGCTAGCAATTAATAACATTTCAGACAATTTTAGAAATTGTGAAATAAAGTGATAACTAAAAAACAACCTTAAAATCATGTTTTCCTACTTATATAAAATTAAATAAGAAGAGTTGTATTTTTAAATGCCCACAATTACCAAGCACATGTATATATGAAAAATATCAAATTGTTAGTGAAAGTTTAGCAAGTTGGTTCATTTTAAACCAGACCACACTATTCTTACCCACACATTTCTCCATCGTTGTTTTGTTAAGAAATTCCAGTAAAACAACAGTGTTGTAAGCACTCACAACGCCAGTAGTTAAGAAGCCACAGACAGCAAAGGTCATTTAGGGAAGCACTGAGATTTGTCTTTGGTTTTCAGTCAACATCTGCTGCTTGACTTCAACCTCAGGAAGGCCAAATCACTGAACTAGTTTAATATAATTTCTGACTTCCTAAAACTTGTACATAATCAATGATTATGTGATTGTTCAGTCAGCTATCATCTCACCAAGCTAACAATAGCAAGTAAGTGGGGGAAGGGCACATTACCCGGATTTACTATTACGCCTGAATGTTCACTTTTAAGTATGGGTAAGCATTCCAAATGTAACTTTAAGTAAACATCTCCTTATGTTATTTTATATGTCAAAATTCTTAGGTGAAATAATGATGATTATGAAAGCTACCATAGTTGACCCTTAACAGATTTAAACTGTGCAAGTCCACTTAAACATGGGTTTATTCCAATAAACATATCGGAAAATATTTTGGAGATTTGCAAATATCTGAAAAAACTAGCAGATGAATCATGTAGCCTGGAAATACTGAAAAATTAAGAAAAGTTAGATATGCCATGAATGCATAAAATATACGTAAGGTACTAGTCTATTTTATCATTTACTGCCATAAATACATAAAAATCTCTTATATAAAGTTAAAATTTATCAAAACTTACACAAGCACTTATAGACCAAACATGGAAGGCATTCACAGTCAAGAGAAATGTAAACATAAAGATTCAGTATTTAAGTCATAACTGCATAAAATTAACTGTAGTACAGGATCTGTAATTTTTAGCCATATCCTGTTCCTATCGCAGTGAGCTCAAGTGTTATATCTGCTTAAAACACTGTGTGACACTAATCATTTCTGCGTGAGCAATTCAACTCTCCAGTAAATTGTATATGGTGGCAAAAAGTGATTGTCGGGGCGCCTGGGTGGCTCAGTCATTAAGCGTCTGCCTTCGGCTCAGGTCATGATCCCAGGGTCCTGGGATCGAGCCCCGCATCAGGCTCCCTGCTCCGCGGGAAGCCTGCTTCTCCCTCTCCCATCACCCCGCTTGTGTTGCTTCTTTGGCTGTCTTTCTCTCTGTCAAATAAATAAAACCTTTAAAAAAAAAAAAAGTGACTATCTTGTGGTTCTTGCGTATTTTTCATTGTGTTTATGAGAGTAATACCGTAAACTCTGAATAACATCATGGGGCCCATACAAAGTACCACTAGTGATACTGGAAGTGCTCCCAAGAAGCAGAGACAAGTCATGACGTTACAAGAAAAA
Organism: Phoca vitulina; assembly: GCF_004348235.1. Taxonomy (NCBI): domain Eukaryota; kingdom Metazoa; phylum Chordata; class Mammalia; order Carnivora; family Phocidae; genus Phoca; species Phoca vitulina. The sequence goes on from NW_022589737.1 coordinate 18,320,816, forward strand.
GTTGCACTGCTTGATATACACTGTGGGTTGTGGTCTGCAGCTGCAGTTGCCTGCCATGAATCCAGTGTGAGGAAGTTGTAAAAAAAGAAAAGGGAATTTATAAAGCTATCGCTGCAGCTACAACAGCAGGCATGACAACTTTGCACTTTTTGCAAAATAACTTTTATCTCATATTGAAAATGCAGCTTTTCTGTAGGTGCAGAATTGCTACAAGAAAAGACATAACCTACCAACTCTAATATGATTCAAGAAAAAGGAAGTCTTTTTTTTTTTTTAAGGATTTTATTTATTTATTAATGAGAGACAGAGAAAGGAAGAGCAGGCTTCCCGCGCAGGAAGGAGCCCGATGCGGGGCTCGATCCCAGGACCCTGGGATCATGACCTGAGCTGAAGGCAGACGCCTAACCATCTGAGACACCCAGGCACCCAAGAAAAAGAAAGTCTTAAAGCAAAAGGAAGGTGAAAGATCTAAAGCTGGAGAATTTAAAGCAAGCAAAGGACGCTTTGATAATTTTAGAAAGAGATTTGGCTTAAAAATATCAAGATAACAGAAGCAGCAGCAGTTTCCGGGGTGTAATTAAGAAAATCAATGAAGAGAAAGGATATCTGCCTGAACAGGTTTTTAACGCAGAGGAAAATACCCTATTGGGAGGGGGGACGACATACCGCAAAGGGCACTTATTAGCATGGAAAAGAGGTGAGCACCAGGGATTTAAGGCAAGGAGGGATAGGTTAACTCTACTGTTTTGTGCAAATGTACACAAGTTTATGATCAGGACTGACCTTATCTATAAAGCTGTAACCCTCGAGCCTTCAGAAGGGAAAAGATAAACCCCAGCTGCCAGTCCTTTGGTTGTCCAAGAAGGCCTGGACAAGTAGAACCCTTTCTCTTGATTGGTTCTATAGATGCTTTGTTGCTGTGTCAGACAGTACCTTATGACCCCTGATCTGGAGGCTAAATTAGAGACATTGGGTTTGGGAGCAAGCAGACCACGTCAACACTTTCAATATTATATCCGTTTTGAGCCAATAAATATTTATACAAATCTACATAAAACCAGGCAGAACAACAAAAGCTAGATTAAATCAATACTGTAGTCTCCAAAACATTTATTTAGGGAATTAAAATGCATAAAATTAAATGAAATAACTTTTAGGAACAATATTTCACTGCACTTAGGCCATGATATTTTTAAGAAAAAAATTGTTTGGAAATTCGTCATATCATTTGAGGGTGAATTAATAGCAGAATGTCAATTTTGCTAAACCAAAATTTTAAGGGAAGGAAAAACTTTAAAATATACAACACTCACAATAAACATACTCAGTCCAAACACAATGAGGTATATAAAGGATATGAAGAAAATAAGGGTTAGAGTCACTGCCGAAACCTCAAAACAAGATTTTACAAGAATTTTTAGGAAAACAATCCTTTATAGATTTGTGTTAATGACACTAAAAATTTATACAAAAATCTGGTCGAAATAATTGTTAGATTACATTTTTAGTAGTTAAATTCAGAAGGTATAGGAATATTGCAAAAACTGTGAATCCCAAGCAAAAATTTTTAGAAAACGTTTCTAAAAACTTTTCCATGAATTATACTCTGCAGTGCATGAAACAGTAAGTTATTATTAAATATGCTATTTCTGCATCTTGTACATCAGACATTTGGACAGAAATCTTTTTGACAGCAGAGTTTCTGCTTTACTTGTCTAAAGTTTCTGCTTTACTTGTCTATTTTGCTGGGTCTCACAACAAACAGTACAGTGGACTGGATTAGAAAAATATTCCTAGGGGCACCTGGGTGGCTCAGTCGGTTAAGCACCTTCAGCTCAGGTCATGATCCCAGGGTCCTGGGATCGAGCCCTGCATCGGGCTCCTTGCTCAGCGGGAAGCCTGCTTCTCCTCCCTCTCTCTGCCTGCTGTTCCCTGTGCCTGTGTGCCCACGTGTGCTCTCTCTCTCTGTGTCAAATAAATAAATAAGATCTTTAAAAAAAAAAGAAAGGAAAAATACTTCTAGGACAAAAAAAAAAATCCATTTTAAACAAATGCTATGCAACTATCGTTGACAAAGGAACAAACACAATGAAGGCCATGAATAACTTAGAAATTGCAAGCATGTTCTATTAGTTGTGTGCATAGAAAGTAAGCGTGGCTGAACATAATTCAGAGAAGAACTGGCTCTAAGTGGGGATATAGTAGACTGACCGATTATTCTTCAGCCAAATACAAATTTTATGACATGTAAGAGATTTTAGAACTACTTTATCAGGATTCAAGCAAAATATGATAGCACTCGTACATGTTAAAAAGGCTGACTGAACACATGAAAATAATTTATTTGCAGAAAGCTGCTAAAAAAATTACCATGGGGGCGCCTGGGTGGCTCAGTTGTTAAGCATCTGCCTTCGGCTCAGGTCATGATCCCAGGGTCCTGGGATCGAGCCCCGCATCGGGCTCCTGCTCAGCAGGAAGGCTGCTTCTCCCTCCCCCACTCCCCCTGCTTGTGTTCCCTCTCTCGCTGTCTCTCTCTCTGTCAAATAAATAAATAAAATCTTTAAAAAAATAAAAAAAAGAAATCACCAACCACGTATGCCGAGAGGGCAAGTATTTTTTGCATGATTCCTGCTGTAAAGATCCTATCATTCTACTCCAGAAAAGATGCTAAATTATTGTGCATGTGATATAAGCTTAGATGCAGATGAAAAGTCTGAGGTAATTTTATTATCTGGAAAACCAAACACATTGCTCCACAACGTTTAAAAGAGACAGATTTTTCTCAAGTGATGGTATAAAGTAGCAAATAAAGAAAATATCAGAATGCTTCAGTTTGTGGGACTGTTTTTATAAAACTGCATTATACTACTGATCCAATCTTCAAGCCAGAAACTGAAGAGGAGAGAGGTCTTTTAGTTACGATCAAAGAGAAAAGTTTAATAACTTACTGTAAGACTATCAGTGGTACCCTATACTATAGCTAGGTAAACACACATTTTTCTTCATCAATATTACTTGAGAGAGAACTATTTAGCACTGCAAAATGTAATGTAGTAACCACAAAAACAAGTTAGCTACAGACTGAAGTTATTGTTTTTTGTTATAGTAATATTCAAGTTGTAATAATAATTTATGATTTTAAACAAATCAAGATTTATTCTTATTTCTTGGAAGTTAATTCTACAATGAGAATACTCATCTTAGGTCTTGATGAATAGTGATTTTAACAACTGCCATTAAGCAGGTAACCAAAATGTGTATTTGCTGTGATCTAAACTCCACAGGAAAGCTATATTGAGAAAGTCTGTTTTCCCAGGAGCCAAATATATCCAACATGAAAAGAAATTAAAATCCAGTTACAAAGAAATAGCAATTTCAATAACAAGGATTATCATTTATCACTCTTGAGACTGGCAACAATTTCTAAACCATAATCATCCATACAAGGGAATGGAGAAAGGTATGATAAGATGGTCATTCTCATAAGTTGCTGATACTTTTTACAAAGCAATTTAATGATCCATATCCAATTTAACGATTGTATCAAATGTTACATAGTTTGGAACCAGTAATTTCTCTTCTAGGAGTCTACTCTAAACATACCTCAGAGTTGTAGACAAAAATGTACAAGATTATGTTTGCATTATTTACAGAAACAAAAAGAAATGAACAAAAGAACAATAGTTAAATCTATGATGAACTATTGTCTATAAAAAATTGTTTTGAAAAGTGTGCATATGTTTATATATAAAGGCTACAATGAATTCATTAATGTATTAATCACATTACTTTTAGGTGATGGAATTGTAGTTGTTTTTCCTATAGTTTATGATTATGTGTATAGTTCCAAATTTTTCATAGAGAATATGTACAGATATAACTCACTTCAATGAATAGAGAAACAAAGTGCGGATTATGAACAACAATAAGTCAATCACCTGCTTTGTGTCCATCTCTCTATTCACAAAAGTGCAAAGATGATGATAGGTGGATCTACCAGTTTTCACATTAGAAGTTCTCTTTAGTTCAATGTTCTGAAAAAGGAACACAGACAATGGAGTATTAGGTTAACAGTATTTTCAATGAAAGCTGGACACCCCCCAAAAAAAACTGGACCCAATAAAAAAAAGTAATTTTGTTTTTAATCAGTTATCCTTATTCATTTTTCTCTACGTGGGCTGTATTTCCATTACCTGGAATGTAGGTTTAAAAGCTAGAGTATACTTAGGCAAGAATACTAACTCGGGGATGCTGTATAGTTTACTACACCACAGCAGGAGGCACAGAGTGGCAAGCTGCTCTCCTATTATGGATTCTAAGTTTGATCACTTCGTTATGCTAGTGCACGCCAAGTGATGAGAAAGTTGTCTTTTCTTTTTTCAAACAGAAGTAGGACAATGAATAAATGTAGAAGGATGATAGATACCTGTCTGGTGCCAAAGTATCACCTCCCAGATTACTAGGTAATTGAAAAGAGAAAAATAGACCTTTATGATAGAGATCTCTTGTAGTCACCACCATAACCAAATGAGACAAATACAGAATATGAGAAACTAGTCTCTTCAAAAAGCCTGAAATAAAAAAGTTGACCCAGGTTGCGTGAGATAATTCCGAGAGAGAGTAAGACAAAACAAGCAGAAGCAACGGGTGAAGCCCGACTGGATCCCGGTTTAAAAAAGAAGTTGTAAAATAAAACAATTTAGGGACAACTGGAGAATCTTGATTACGGACTGTGTATTAAGTGGTATTAAGAAATCAATGTTAATTTCCTTAATGTGATACTGTGGCTGCATAAGAGAAGGTCCTTAATTCTTATAAGAAGCGTAATGAAGTATTCAGGATGAAATGTCATCTCCACAACTTACATTCAAATGTATACATTTGTACATACAACTATTTGAAATCTATACACATGTATAGATATAAACAACTATTCACTATTTTCCTTTTAACTTCTCTGTATTTTGAAAATTTTTGTAATAAAAAGTTGGGGAAAAAAGTACAGCTACACATTTGCACATCATTCATATTTGCACTTACACATGTTTTATTTGCTTTATGTAAATATGTGACCTTGGCTTGGTAGGAACATTACGAATTACAATAAAGGTAATCAAAATGCTTCATGGATAAAATACTGCTTGCCTTTTAACACCATACTGAGGGAGTGACTGAAATCTGACTCTCCCATTTGAATCTTGGATCAAATGGCGTGCAGATGGCTCCACATAAAAGCAGGAAGGCTGACAAAATGAAAGGCTTAAGAGGGTAATATCTGGTACTTACGCTGATCTTACATACATAAAATATACTTGTATATACAACGAAATCAGATATCCCTATATTTATGGGGGGTTTTTTACTTCTATTTTTTAGATAAAGATAACTATGTAATTGTGAGAATCATCCAAAGAGCCATTTCAATAACTACAACAAGCTATTGTAAAACAAAAGAACCAATACCTTTTTAAAATTAATTTCCACTTTACTTAATGTCTTTTCAAAAACAAGCTCCAGATCACAAAAGCACACATATTAGTCCCATAGAGAAATAGACTTCACTCATCCACTTTATGTAATCTTGTGTAAATTTATCCGAACCTAACTTCTTTACCTGTAAAGTAATAACTATTTACAATACCCAAATCTTGAATGTGAAAAAGTTGATAGGGCAAATAATCTGTTTTTTTCCACTATAATTAAAGGACATAAAAAAATAAAAGCCAAACCACCTACAGTTTTTAAAAAATCAAAAACATGGTTTTTGAAACAACTAAAATCAATTAAGACAATTGGTAAAAACTGAATACAGACTGAATATTAGATATCAGGAATATGAGTACTGTGCTTTTAAAAAAAGTAATTATATATCAGAGTTACATACTAAAGAATGGGTAAAATGATATCTAGGATTATTTTTAAATACTCCAGACATACTCATGTGTTACCTGTAAGCTTAAAAATTAAGTTTAAACAAATGAAATTTTGACCTGCATTGAATTCTAGTAGTAAAGAAGAAGTATGATAACCTAGTTCTTCTCAACACTCAAAGTAACTCACCTCAAAAAGAGTTGGAGGTGGTGGTGGCAGACTTGTAATTTTGGCCGATCTCTCTTTTTCCACAAGCAGTGCTTCCTTTCGAGCTGTTATATGCCTTGAAAAACAAGAGATGTCCTAAATTAATCTCTCAGGTAATGTTAGAACACAACCCTCATGGTCTAAAATATAAAAGCCACAGGATCTCAAGAAATCCTCCAATCTGATCCCACAGGCTCAATATGCTGTTTAATAAACAATCTATACACACTGGACACGTAAGAAAATGCGTACCAAGAGGTGTATCTTTAAAGACATAAAGCCCTATGGTGAAACTGACCCAACAAACATCTAATATTTCTTCATTTACAATAGTGTAGATTAAAAACCAGAAATGTTGATAAAGATGGGGGTCACTGTATAAAATGAGCACTGTTGACTAGTAACAGGCTCCATCATCTTTACAACATGCAAAAATGATTTGCCACGAGTCTAAACCTCTTTTCATGTTAATTGCACTGATTTTTCTTTTTTTTACATCAGAGGCAGACAGATTCTGGGGGACATGTATTTTGAACTAGCCATACATTTCTCCAGAAACTAAGTAATTGTCAAACTCATATGAGAAGAGAAAGTTCATGGGTTACTTTGTGCACCGAGGTAAACCGCACCTCCACTGCATTATTTTTAAACCAAGTTTAACACACCAATGGATATACCATATGACTTATATTTAATATCTGCTTAAACAGTACCCAATGTACTCTCTACTTCTAGCCATATCAAGTTTCAGTGGAAAATGTGGTAAATTTGATTATTACTTTACCAGGTTTTTTGTTTCACTAGTTCTTCTTTTTTATTTTTCTGTAATTTCAGAGCTTCTTTATGCCTCATTTCTGCTTTTCTTCTTCTTTCTGCTGCCCGCCGTGCCAGAGCATTTAAATCAGGTTCCTAAAAATATATATTACTTAAAATGTTATGTTAAACAAGATTAAAATGCCAACCATATAAGTAATATGGATGGTTCTCCAGTCAGGGCAAAATCATGAAGGTATTCAAATGACTGAAGTTTGGGAAACGGTGCGCTAAAGCAAAAAGTTAATGGTGGCATAAATAAAACTATAAATATCAGATGTCACAACCTAAGGCTATTACTAAAAACACAGATTAGATTAAACCCAGGGAGCAAGAACATATTTCATTGTCACATGCTTTAAAGATATTTATTTTCCTCACTAATTGTTTGATATCAAAGACCTGCCTTCTCTGGAACCAGGTTACTTATTTTGTGCGACTATCTCTGGGACCAGAATCTAGTGTTTCCCAACCATAACTCACAATAAACAAAACATGGTCAGGGAACAGTGTTAAAGTTCTACTTTGCCTTTTTGAAAGTCATCAAAGAATTTTTACTATTTGTGAATGAAATATAAGTGTATACACAACATTCAACTATACATGTCTTAGAGGTATGAAGAATCATAATAAAATGGGAAATCTGAATTCACCCCAACGAATCTGTCCAAAATGCTTGAAATAATCAACAACTGATTCAGAAGGTTATTTTATTTACCCAGACAGTTAAGGACTAGAAGAGAATAATTCCAATTTAAACACCATATGAAGGGGCGCCTGGGTGGCTCAGTTGGTTAAGCGACTGCCTTCGGCTCAGGTCATGATCCTGGAGTCCCTGGATCGAGTCCCGCATCGGGCTCCCTGCTCGGCAGGGAGCCTGCTTCTCTCTCTGACCCTCCCCCCTCTCATGTGCTCTCTCTCTCTCTCTCATTCTCTCTGTCTCAAATAAATAAATAAAATCTTTAAAAAAAAAAAAAAAAAAAAAAAATAAACACCATATGAAGACAGATTTTACTTGATGTGACTCTTACTAGGAGATGCATCTAGCAGCATTACTGAAATACATTAATATACAAAAAAGTTGAGGCAGGTCTGCCAGGGCAGCCCCAACACGGAGCACCCCGGGAACCCCAGCCTGCTCCAGTTTAGTCACCTTGCCAGTACAGCCCCAGCAGGGAGCACCTGAGACCCCTGGTCCATGCCCGAGCCCACTCTAGTTGTCCCATCAGGCTGGTCCCTCAGTGCAGCACACCTGGCCCACACTGTAGCAGCTCCAGCTGGCTAGCCAGCGCTACCAGGCACACTCAGTCTACACTGGGGACATTCCTACATAAGGCCACTCCCTCAAGACCAGGAGAAGGAGCTGTTTCACCTAATTCCCAGAAACAGACACAAAAAGTCAGACAAAATGGGGAGACAGAGGAATATGTTCCAAATGAAAGAACAAGGCAAAACTACAAAAAAAGAACTGAACAAAATGGAGATAGGCAATATACCTGGTAAGGAGTTAAAAGTAATGGTGAGAAAGATGCTCACCAGATTTAAGAGTGGATGAATTCAGTGAGAACTTAAAGAGAGAGAAAATATAAAAAAGAACCAATCAGTTGAAGAATACAGTAACTGAAATGAAAAATACACTAAAGGGAATCAACAGTAAGTTAAACGATGCAGAAGAATGAATCAGTGAGCTGGAAAACAGGGCAGTGGGAAGCACCCAAGCTAAACAGCAAAAATAAAAAATAATAATTCAAAAAATGAGAATAGGTTAAGGGACCTGAGACACCATCAAGTGTAACAGCATTCACATTATAGGGAACCCAGAGGAGACTAAAGGGGCAGAAAACGTATTTGAAGAAACAACAGCTGAAAACTTTCCTAACCTAGGGAACTAAACAGACTTCCAGGTCCAGGAAGCACAGAGAACACCAAATAACATGAAACCAAGGAGGCACACACCAGGACAAATAATTAAAATGTCAACAATTAAATCATCACCATGAAACCAGCCTTACAAGTAATGTTAAAGGGACTTAAGTGGAAAAGAAAAGCTGTAACTAGAAGTGAGAAAACTATGAAAGGAAAAAATTCCAAATATATTGTAAAGGTAGTAGATTAATCATTTATAAAGCTAGTATGAAGATTAAAGGATAAAAGTAGTAACATCAATTATATCTACAATAATTAGTTAAGGGACACACAAAATAAAAAATGTAAAATACTATATCACATACATAAAACGTGAAAGGGGGTAATAAAAATGTAGTGCTTTTAGAATGTGTTCAAACTTAAGCAACCATCAACTTAATACAGACTGCTATATACATAGGACACTATATATGAACCTGATAACCACAAACCAAAAACCTGTAATAGACACACAAAGAGAAAGAAATCCAAGCATTAACACTAAAGAAAGTCATCAAAGGACAAAGAGAGCAAGAGAAGAGGAAAGGAACACAGAACTACAAAAACAACCAGAAAACAACAAAATGGCAAAGTATGTATCTATTAATATAATTTCTTTAAATGTAAATGAACTAAATGTTCCAATAAAAAAAAGGGGGCGAATGAATGGATAAAAACCATGACCCATCTACATGCTGCCTACAAGAGACCAACTCTGGACCTAAAGACACATACAGACTGAAAGTCAAGGGCTGGAAAAAGATACTCTATACAAATGGAAGTTTAAAAAAAAAAAAAAAAGCACCAGGGTAACAATACCTATTACCAGACAAAACAGACTTTAAAAACAGACTATACTAAGAGACAAAGAAAGGCACTACATAATAAAAAGGGATCAATTCAACAAGAGGCTATAACAATTGTAAATATCTAGGCACCTAACATAGGAACACCTAAATATATAAAGCAAATATTAACAGACATAAAGAGGAAAAAGTGACAGTAATACAGTAATAGTAGGGGACTTTAACAGCCACTTACATCCACAGATCATTCAGACAGATGGACTTAAAATATATAGAGTTATATTACATCCAAAAAAATTAAAATTGCAGAATACATATTCTTTTCAAGTGCACATGGAACATCCCCCAGGACAGATCACATGTTAGGCCACAAAACAGTCAATAAATTTAAGAAGTCAAATCATATCAAGCGCTTTTCCAACTACAACAGTATGGAACTAGAAATCAATTACAAGAAAAAAACTGAAAAAAACAAAACAAAAAACACAAACCCAAACAAATGGAGAATAAATAACATGCTATTAAACAACAGATGGGTAACAAAGAAATCAAAGAAGAAATAAAATATGTAGATACAAATGAAAATGGAAACACAATGCTTCAAATTCTTTGGGATGTAGCAAAAGCAGTTCTAAGAGGCACGTTTATAGCAATACAGGCCTCTCTCAAGAAACAAGAAAAATCTCAAATAAATAACCAAACTTACACCTAAAGGAACTAAAAAACAAGAAGCAGCAAAGCCCAAAGTTAGTAAAAGTTAGGAAATAAAGATAAGGGTGGAAATAAATAAAAAATAGATTAAAAAAACAAACAAACAAGATCTTTCAATGAAACTAAGCTGGTTTTTTGAAAAGAGACATAGTTGAGAAACATTTTGCTAGACTCATCAAGAAAAAAGAAAAATCATTCAAATAAAATTTGAAAGAGAAGTTACACCACAGAAAAACAAAGGATTAGAAGAGACTACTATGAAAAATGAACTGGACAACCTAGAAAAAAATGGATAAATTCCCAGAAACAATCTTCCAAGACTGAATCAGGAAGAAATAGAAAATATGAATAGACTGATGACTAGTAATAAAACTGAATCAGTATTCATAAAACTCCCAACAAATAAAGGTTCCAGGACCAGATGACTTCCAGTGAATTCTACAAAACATTTAAAAAAGAGTTAATACTGACCCCTTCTCAAACTATTCCATTAAATAGAAGAGGGAGGAATGCTTCCTCATTCTACAAGGCCAGCATAACCCTGATACCACAATCAGACAAAAACTGCAGAAAAAGAAAATCACATCCATTTATCCTTGATGAACACAGATGCAAAAATCCTCAACAAAATATCAGCAAACCGAATTCAGCAATACATTAAAAGGATCATTCACCATAATCAAGTAGGATTTATTCCAGGAATGCAAGGATGGTTCAAAAACCACAACTCAATTAATGTGATATACCACATTAACAAAACAAAGGGCAAAAACCATATGATCAATTTCAATAGAAACAGGTAAAGCATCTGACAAAAATCAACACCCATTCATGATAAAAACTCTCAACAAAACAGGCTCAGAGGGAACATATCTCAACATAATAAAGACCATTTATGAGAAACCCACAGCTAACATCATACTCAATGGTGAAAAGTTGAAAGCTCTTCCTCTAAGATCAGAAACAAGACAAGGATGTCTACTCTATTATTCAACATAGTACTAGAATTCCTAGGCACGGAAATCACACAAGAAATAAAAGGCATCCAAACTGGAAAGGAAGAGATAAAACTGTCACTATTTGCAGATGACATAGTTTCACATATAGGAAAACCTGAAGACTCCATCAAAAAGCTATTACAATAAATGAACTCAGTAAAGTTGCAGGACACAAAATACATATAAATCTGTTGCATTTCTATACATTAATAACAAAGTAGCAGTAAAAGAAATTAAGAAAACAATCCCATTTACAATTACATAACAAAGAATAAAATACTTAGGAATAAATTTAACTGAGGTGAAAAGACCTGTACTCTGAAAATTAAAAAACACTGATGAAAGAAATTGAAGATGACACAAATAAATGGAAAGATATTCAATGTTCACAGATTGGAAGAACTGTTAAAATGTCCATACCACCCAAAGCAATCTATGGAGCCAATGCAATCCCTATTAAAATATCAATAGTATTTTCCACAGAACTAGAATAATCCTAAAATCTGCATGGAACCACAAAGACCCCAAATAGCCAAAGCAATCTTAAGAAAGAAGAACAAAACTGGAGGCATCACACTTGCTGATTTCAATCTGTATTACAAAGCTGTAGTAATCAAAACAGTATGGCACTAGCACAAAAACAGACATATAGATCAATGGGAACAGAATGGAGAGCCCAGAAATAAACCCACGTTTAAATGGTCAATTAATCTGTGACAAAAGAGGCAAGAATATAAAATGGAGAAAAGACAGCCTCTTCAATACATAGTGTTGGAAAAAATGGACACTTTCTTATACCATAAACAAAAATTAACCCCAAATGGATTAAAGACCTAAGCATAAGACCTGAAACCATTAAACTCCGAAAAGAAAACGTAAGTAGTAATTTCTTGGAAATCAGTCTTAGCATTATTTTTCTGGATTTGTCTCCTCAGGCAAGGGGAAAAAAAGCAAAAATAAACAATTGGGACTAAACTAAAAAGCTTTGTTACAATAAAGGAGACCATCAAAAAAAGCAACCTACTGAATGGGAGAAGGTATCTGTAAATGATGTATTAGATAAGGCCTTAATATACAAGATATATAAATAACTCATATAACTCAAAACAACAAAGATCAAATCTAATTTAAAAATGGGCAGAGGATGGGGCGCCTGGGTGGCTCAGTTGTTAAGCGTCTGCCTTCGGCTCAGGTCATGATCCCAGGGTCCTGGGATCGAGCCCTGCATCGGGCTCCTTGCTCAGCGGGAAGCCTGCTTCTCCCTCTCCCACACCCCCTGCTTGTGTTCCCTCTCTCGCTATGTCTCTCTCTGTCAAATAAATAAATAAAATCTTTAAAAAAGTAAAAAAAAATAAAATAAAAATGGGCAGAGGATCAGAATAGTTTTCCAAAGAAGACATATGGCTGGCCAAAAGACACATGAAAAGATGCTCAACATCACTAATTAGGGGAATGCAAATCAAAACCACAATGAGATATCACCTCACACCAGTCAGAATGGCTAGTATCAAAAAGAAATAGTGTTGGTGAGGATATAGAGAAAAGGGAATCCTTACACAGTGCTGGTGGAAATGTAATTTGGTGCAGCCACTGTGGAAAACAGTAGAGGTTCTTCAAAAAATTAAAAATAAAAATACCAAATGGTCCAGTAATTCTAATGCTGGGTATTTACCCGAAGAAAATGAAGACACTAATTTGAAAAGATATATGCACCCCCATATTTTTAACATTTTATTTATTTATTTGAGGGGGGAAAGGGCCAAGGCAGAGGGAAAAGCAGACTCCCCACTGAGCAGGAAGCCTGAAGAAGCAGAAGCGGGAAGAAGCAGGAAGCAGCAAAAGCGGGAAGCAGGGCTTGATCCCAGAATCCTGGGATCATGACCTGAGCCAAAGGCAGCCGCTTAACCGACTGAACCACCCAGGCGCCCCTGCACTCCCATGTTTATTGCAGCATTATTTACAATAGCCAAATTACAGAAGCAGTCCAAGAGTCCATGGACAGATACAGAGATGAAGAAGATATGGTGTATATATACAATGGAGTATCACTCAGTCATAAAAAAAATAAGATCTTGCCATCTGTGACAGTATGGATGGAGTTTACAGGTAATATGCTAAGTAAAATAATTCAGACAGAGAAAGACAAATACCTTATTATTTCACTTGTAAAAAACAAATGAACAAACAAAAAAACAGAAATCGACTAATAAACACAGAGAACAAACTGGTGGTTGCCAGAGGTGAGTGAGTGGGGGATGAGTGAAATAGGTGATTAAGAGGTACAAACTTCTCACTATGAAATACATAAGTCACAGGAATGAAAAGTACAGCATAGGGAATATAGTCAATATTATTGTAATAACTTTGTATGTTGACAGCTGGTAACTACATTTATCAGGATAAGCATTGCATAATGTATGTAATTGCTGAATCACTATGTTGTATACCTGAAACTAATATAATACTGAATGTGAACTACAATTTAAAAAAAATAATCGTAGAAAACAAAGTAGTTCAGGCTGGCCAAAACCAATTCTATACATGCATGTATACTATAAACAATTTACTTTTTACCAATACCACTACCAGACAGGTAGTCAAATAAGCATTCACTTACATTTTCTTTGGCCTGTTGGTGTCCCTCTCCCATACTTCTTAAACTTGCCAAATACAGCTTTTCCAAGTTCTTTATTTTCTGAGTTTGTGATTCTTTCCATTCTGTCCTTAGTTCCTCTGCCAATCGAGTTAACTGCTGATTTCTCCTCTGTTTTATGTCTTCTCTTATCTGTAAAGCGATACCCCTTTCTTGTTCTCGAACCTAAAGAATGCATATTTAACAGATTATATGAAAAGAGGCTTACTTCAAGTTTTTTGAAAAGCTATTTGGAAATAGGAACTTCAATGAATTCTCCTCAGGTATATCACACTTGATCTTAGCCAAAAGGCCGAGAAGCGATATCTCCTCAGGTATATCAATTCTCCTGAATATCCATATTAGATAAGGCCTCTGTAAAGCGGAAAATCCAGTGACGTAAAAAAGTTAAAACCTCAAGACTACTTCTAAAGTTCTCTAACTTATTAGCTATTATCTTCTCCCCAATCCAAGCACTAACAGGACTACCATTATCATTTTCATAACTGGTAAGAGGTTAAAATGGTAAAGATGTTCAATAAAATTTATAGCCCAGGGGTGCCTGGGTGGCTCAGTCGGTTAAGCGGCTGCCTTTGGCTCAGGTCATGATCCTGGAGTCCCAGGATGGAGCCCTGCTTTGGGCTCCCGGCTCAGCAGGGAGTCTGCTTCTCCCTCTCCCTCTGCCCCTCCCCCCACTCGTGTTCTCTCTCTCCCTTGCTCACTCTCTCAAATAAATAAAATCTTAAAAAAAAAAAAGTAAAAAAGAATAAAATTTATAGCCCAGGTGAGTATAGAGCCAGATGAGAAGTCCATATTTGTGGTACATCACCCCAATTTCAGATAGAATGGCACCTAAAAACATGCTTCACAAGGGCTTAACTATCTTACTCTGAAAAGACTTCTAGAAAATAATCTACAATTTCTTAAATAAATGTTACAGCAGCTTATAATCTTTCCATTAAGTCTTCTTCAAAGCCATTCTAATCTTCCTACTCTAATCTTCATCAGTAACATATAGTTTGAAAAATGTTTAAAGAACCATTTTCCAGTAATTATAGAGTCAAATAATCCCTATCTCAAACTTCATCTATTTACCATTTCAGCCTATTTTTTCAAATTTTCCTAAACTAGTTAATACACAAGAACCAGGGCTCTTAAACAGCCAGAAAAGGGTTTTAAATGCAACATTCAGAACTCTCTACTGTAAAAAACACTAATACTTTGGGGAAGACAAAGAATTTGAAGCCTTGTTCCAGATGAATCTTACCTGCAGCAATCTTAGTTTTCGTCGCCTTTCATAATCTTCCTTTAAAATGTAAGCCTCCTCATTAGGACTCAGTCTCAGCTTGCCAGCATTCACTACCTTTCTTTTCATTTCTGGGTACTTTAAATATAAAGTTTCTGAATTAAAAAAAAAAAAAGAAAGAAAGATGTCTATTAAAACAGGGCAGCAAAGATAAGAACAATGTTTAAAATACATTTAATACTTGACATTAAAAGGACTATATATACACAAAATAATTTGGGTAAACTGAGTCCAGCTTATATATTTACAAATTGCAATTATTAAATTTAGCACTTAAGTCAACGATTCTCAAATGGGGAGAAGGGGTTAAAAGGAGGGTCAATCAGAATTACTGAAAAAGTTTTTCCCCCATGACAGCAGAGTGTTGCTTACCTAGAGTATCTGGGACCTGACTTATTTCTGACTGGGATTTCCAGAGTTTACCTACCTTAAATGTAAAAAAGCACAAAGACTTAAAAAAATGTTTTAGCATAGAATAAATGTTTTTGCAATTACAATTTTACACTTTAGAATTTTGATAACTTGTTCATAACCAGCAGGACTGTGTAACTGCAAAAAGTTCCCAGTCCCTAGTTTCAACTCCCAGTCTGTTGTATATAACTTGATGACCAAGTGTCACTGTATCATATGGAATCACATCAACCCCTCAACAATTCTTTAATAATTACAATGGTGTGATGGTTTTAAATCAATGACCATTTAAAAAATTTCTCTGAGAATGATTCTGTTTGCATGAGTCAGGTGTTTAGGTTCTCCAATCAATTAATGCTCCTGACATTCAGGTGTTCTCACTCTCCTCCCTAGATTATGACATGGATACTTACATCCTTCTGAAGCTTGCTGAAGCTCCACTTCTTCATCAGACTATCCTCTAGTAATTTTTGCTTCACCCACCCACCACCTCATTCCTGACTTGCCCACCCAGAATACACATTATCTTTACACTCAATTTGGAGACGAATCTAATGCTGTCTTGGTATTACCTTGCTCTAGTTTTTCATCAATTACACTGTACCTTTCCTAGCTAGATTCCTAACAACTGAAGGACAGAGGTTATAGTTTTATTTTAATATTCAAATTAATTTAACAAATGACAACTATCACGCAGTATTTCACAAACTATGGATGGATACTGTTTTGGGCTAGGAGGACTTAAAGTTATCTAATAGGGACTAATCGGACTCTGATGCCAAAAAGAAATAATTGCTTGCATTTGAAAATCTTTTCTAGTAAATAAAGTAACAGTAGGTAAAGTGCTGTCTTCATTTTATAAATGAAGAATCAAAGGCCTCTTGTGTTACAGGACTTCACCTAAGTGACAGGATCTACTGGCAGATCCAAAGGAAGAATCTGGTTTCCTTATTCCATATGGCTCCTAACTTTCTGATATGCTAAAACATGTGGAATGAGGAAATTTTTGTTTAAACTGGTATTTCTTGCTAGTGGGGATTGATGAACAAGGAAGGACCGAACAAAGAAGAAAAAATGAGCAAGATTAAATTCAGTCTTATTTTTTTCTGAAGGTCTCTGAATTCGTATTCAAAACATCAAAACTAATTCCTGATAAATCTCATAGACAAAGTATCATGGGAAAAAAAGACAAAAAAGAGAACATACTGTAAAATTCCATTTATATGAAGTTCAAAAACAAGCAAGACTAATCCATGATGACAGAGATTAAAACAGGGGTCACCTTTCTGTAGGTTAATGACTAGGAGGGGGCACCTAGAAGCCTGCAGGGATGCCAGAGATGGTCTGTATTTTGATCTGTGTTATAATTACACAGATGTATACATATGTAAAAATTCCTCAAATGATACACTTAGATTTGTGTCTTAAGGCGTCTTATACCTCAATAAAAAAGGGAAAAAATCCTGTTTTTTCAGATTGTTTTGAGTATCTATCATCTCAATTGCTTGAGGATTACAAGGAAACATACATTTGGTACTTTTACCTCCTGAGATGTGGTAGAATAATTTTTCTACTTTATTTTTTTAACTTATTTGGAAATAATTTCAGACTTAGAATTCCCATATACTCTTTCCCCAGCTTCTCTAAACATCAATCAGAGCACAATGACCGAAACCAAGAAACTGACACTAACACAATACTTCTAACTAATTTACAGACGTTATTCAAATTTTGTCAAGTATTTCACTAACGTCCATTTTCTGAACCAGGACCCAATCCAAGGACAACCCATTGCTTTCGACTGTTGTGTTACTCTGGGTCCTCCAAGAAGCAGAGGACAAGATAGGATTAAACCCACAAAGATTTTATTAGGAGAAATGCCTGTGTGAGGGATAATGGGAGGGAGCTAGTAAAAACTGGGAGTACTTCACACTTCCATGCAAATCTGACACTGAATGGAAGAAGGGAAAGTTGGGTAGATGACTGCCATGCAGTCTTAAAGAAGATTCAGTAAGATCTCTGAGGAGCTAAGGGAAAGTCCCTTGTTTCTCAGGAATAGGCCTGCCTTAATTCCCATGCCATGCTCAGTCACTGGCCAGAAACAGCCCTTGGGAAGCCCTGGGAAGCATCCATGCAAATGGATTTCAGAACACAGGAGCTGAAGGTCTGTGAATTACATTCTCAGGGCTGTCGAAATTGTCATGTCTCCTTGGACTCCTCTAATTTGAGACAGTTCCTCAGTTTGTGCCTTTCTTTTCAACCTCCTGACTTTTAAAAACTACTGGCCAGTTATTTTGTAGAATGTCCCTCAATTTGGATTTGCTTAATATTTTCTTGTGGTTAGACTGAGATTACACATTTTTGGCCAAGAACACGGAAGTGATGATGCACCCTTTTTCAGTGCATTATATTATGTTAACTGGTGATATTAATTTTGATTCCTGGTTAGGTGGTGTCTACCAGGTCTCTACACTTTTCCTTTATAAGTATTTGGAGAAATAGTTGAGACTATACATAAATATCATGTTCCTGATTACACCTTTGCTCCTTAGTATCTACTGACGGTTGTTTGAAGCATTAACTATAGCATTTACCAAAAAGCATTTTCTATTTCCATTATTCCTTCTACACTTATCAATTGGAATCCCACTGTAAGGAAGTTTCCCCGGCTCCCTCTCTTATTTATTAAATCATTTATTCGTATCAGTATGGATTTTTATATTCTGTGAATACTATCCAATACCAGATGATATTAACTTATTTTTTAAGATTTTGTCCTGAGAATTAAATGGCACTTGGTATATTGTAATCACAAAATACTAGACTTAGAAGATTTGTGTTCAAGACTCATCACAACCATTTACAGCAGGAAGACACTGGCCAGGTCGTTTAAGTTACTGTGGTCTCGTTTTCTTAAACTATGTAATGGGAATCATAACATCTATCCCAACAGGTTGTTCTGATAATTACGTGACTTAATGTGAAACTGCCAAATACTTTCTAAGTATTAAGGACTCAAACGTTCCCCACTGTTTTAAAAGCTCAGTTTGTGGCAGGACTACCTACCTAAGAAGTTAAAGGTGAGAGCAAAAAAGAGCACGCTCTCTGCGAGAAACAATTCCAGGCAGTGCTCTTAAACGGCTCCCGGGTTTCAAGCATTCAGTGGAATGAATGCTTGGGGAAATTCAGTGACAAGGGGAAATTCAGTGACAAGTCCTGGGGGACCTAGGGGCAGGGTGGGCAGGCGGCAGCGAGAAGCGCTTGCAGCAGCTGCCCCGGAGGCCCTCCCGGCCGCCCGCGGTGGGGAAGCCCAAGGACCCCGCGCGACCCCACCCCGGGAGGGCGCGCAAGACCGACCACACGCGCCTAAGGCCGGGGAGCAGCCTCTCGCAGCAAGTTGCGGGTCTGCTTCGGGACGCACCTCCCTTCCCCGCACTCCTCACCGCCGCCAGGCCGATGCCAGCCAGGGCCCGGGGTGCGCCGAGGCCTCAGAAGCTCGGACCGTGCTGCGTTCCCGACGCCGCGCCTTCACGCCATCCCCTTCCCGGGGAGCACACCCCCCAGCTCCTGGGCTTCGGGGGGTTATGCGCGCCCGGGCCGCGGGAAGCCGGCGCGTCCGTCACTCACCTGAAAACCAGGGGCCGGGAATCAGGAACTGCAGCTCAGACAGAGACGGCCCCAGGGCCCGCGGCCCACCAGCTTTCCAACAGCCGTTTATGCGCCTGCGGGGCAGCCATCTCCAAGCTCCCGTCACTTCCGTCATTCAAACCGCCCGCCAATGGCGGGACCAAGCAGCGGGAATCGGGCTAGTCCCGCCTCCCGCGAGGGCCGCTGGGACGGCCGCGCCGGAAAAGCCCGCGCACACGCCAAACCCTACGTAGTGGTCCATTGTTTCTCAAACGTACAGAGGCTTTGAGGTTTACTGTCTCTCACTGGGCTCACTTTACACAGCAGGAGACAGAGGTCCAGAAAGGGGAAGATATTTGCCCAGAGCATTGAGGGTGGCTTTAGTTTTAGGCCCTATTATGAGGATGCCACGGGATATGTATCCTTTTGCGCATTGACTGTACAATTCACTTGGTACTGTCATTCTGTTAGTGTCTCATAGCGTTCATTAAGGGGCTCCAACTTGTACAATGAACCATATCGTGACAGTCTGTGCCTCCAGAGGTCTGATACATCTACAACATGTCACAATTTACTATAATCAGGAGAGAAGTGCAGGTTCATGTTTATTGAGCAACTATTATGTGCCAAGTACAGTGTGGTAGGTGCAGGGGAGACAAGGGTAAATGGGTTATGGCCCCTATCCTAGATTTTGTAGCCTGGAGTAAAACATGGCAAGAATCAAAGAATTAGAACATGGGGAGTGGGGAAGAGGGAAGTTGCTGACATGATCAGATTTGGCTTCATGGTGGAGAAGCGGCCAGAGGGAATGAAGGCTGAAGACTGAAGGCAGAGAAACCAATTAGGATACTACTATAGGAAGTGAAAGATTATCGAAAACGAGGCCAAACATCAGAAATTGGTGGTTACCTGGCTATGAAAAGCAAAGGAGAGGGAGAAATCAACCATGATGCCTAAGTTCTATATTTGGCACTGAGTGGATGGGGATAACATCCTGCTAGAACTCAGGAAGAAGAGCAGGTTGGGGTGGGGGGAGTAATGAGTTAAGCTTTGAATATTTTGAATTTAAGCTGTTTATAGGATGTCTAGACAAAGGATGAATTGTAGAAATAGTTAGGAGGCAAAATTAGTAATACTGACAAAGGATTGCATGTGAGGTTGAAGGAAAAGTTGAGAGTGAAGTTAACCTCATAGGCTAACAATGTTAAAGGTGGTGCTGCTACCAACCAAGGGAGAAATCAGAAGTGGGAGTCAGTTAAGTGGGCGAGGTGATGAGCTCAGCTCTGGACATATTGAACTTTATTTGGGTGTGGAACATTTTGTGATGTGCAGTAAGTGGATGACTACAGTGGTAGACAGCCCACAGAACTGGGCTAGCATTTAGACTTGGGTTTCATTTCCATATGAGTAACAACCAAAGCTATAGTAGATAAGATCACTTAGCGAGGATTTGCAGAGTGAGTAGAGCAATGAGCTAAGGACCAAACTCTAAGGAACATCAAAACTTAAAGGGAGTTGGAGAAAGGAACTGTCCAAGTACATGAAGAGATAGTGTGACCCCACCTCAGCTTTGCAAACAAGGAAGCTGAGTTAAGGGGAAATTCAGTGACTTGGCCAAAAGCACATGTAAGTGGAGGGTGGAACCAGAGCTAGAATTCATGTCCTTATCCTAAATACTAGAATTTTTCCTCCCTGTCTCCCTTCCCCATTTCAGTTCACATTTATCTTGATGGACAGTTGTATTCATTCTAAACATAGTCTTCAACATCCTCAACATAGACTCAGAGATACCCTCTTACACCCAACAAAAGATGTGCCCATTATTTCATGCTGTGGGCTAGGCTTAGTGCCTACCATGTTTTTCAAAAGCACCCTGCACCTTTCCCATCATGGCACTTATCAGTTCTTATTGAAATGAGCTATTTATGGGGCTTTCTATTGACTAGACTCAGTTCCTCAAGAACCAGTAGTGCATTTTGTTCAGTTGCTGGCCACAGAAATCTTCTTAAATGTTCGCTGAGTGAATGATATGCTCCACTTCCCCAACCTGCATCCTGGGCAGAAATTCTACAATTGGAGATTTTGAATTAAGGCTTGTTCTGTTTTTAATAGAAGACAGTAAGGAATCAAAGAAAGCCCAGTGGGCTTAGAGTCAGAGCATTTGGTTTAGCATCACAACTCTGAGATTTCTAGCTGTAGGACACTAAGCCAATGAGCCCTAGTTTCTGTTTTGGTTCTCTATTGTTGCCAACCAAACCACCCTAGAATGTCCATAGTGGCTCACTGTTTATGGCTGGCAGTTGACTCTGGCTGTCAGTTGAAAGCTCAGCTGGAACTGTTGAATGGAATGCCTTCATGTGGCCTTTCCTTGTGGGTTGACTTCTTGCTAGCTGAGTTTAAGAGGGAGTATCCTCAGTGTGAGCATTCCCAGAGAAAGAAAGTGGAAGATGCAGGGCCTTTCAAAGACAAAAATGGTAAGCAGTTACAGTAAGTTCAGCCACATTTTGTTAAATATCATAGGGCAAACCCAGATTCAGGTGAGGGGAAATGAACCCCATCTCTCAATGGGGAGAGTGACAAAGAATTTGTGGCCATCTTTAATTCATCACCATTATTTTAATAATATTTGATGTGCCCTCTTCACAGTGGTTGAATCATGAGAGCATTTTGTAAGTTCCAAAGAGGTATGTTACATAATATAGCAGCTATTTTATATTTCCTCTCTGGCAACTTTCTCTCCTGGTATAGTCCCAGTCCTCCAGGCCACAGGGGTAGGCAAGTGACCCAGACTAGGCAAATTACAGTCCCCTCTCTCCCTTGCTACTGGGATTGACCCAAGGATGAGTACATGACCTAAACTGGGCCAATCAGAATCTTTCACAGGAATTTTTCTTACCGGGGCCAGCAGGGATGAATTTTTTCCTCTCTGGGCTAATCTTAGAATATGAAACTGAAGCTTCCCCAGCGAGTTTCCTAACAGGTGTCCCTCCACAAGATAGTCTGAAAGAATGAGACTGACATTCATCTCAAACACAGAGGATCCTGTGTTCAAGTCCCTGGATCCAGCCCGTTCTCCAGTTTACTGACAGAAGCCATTAAATACCCCCTTGTATTTAAACTGCTTTGAATGGGAGTTTCGTTTTCTTTTTGCAAATGGAAAGAGACTGTAGATTTACATTTAAATTCTCATAGGCAAACAACATCTGGGCTTCTTGGGAAATAGTATCAAAGAATAGTTAAGATCTTGGACCTCGAGTCCAACTACCTGGATTTAAATTCCTGCTTTAACAACTCTGACCTT
This sequence comes from Phoca vitulina, assembly GCF_004348235.1. Lineage (NCBI taxonomy): Eukaryota > Metazoa > Chordata > Mammalia > Carnivora > Phocidae > Phoca > Phoca vitulina. The sequence continues at coordinate 18,343,404 of NW_022589737.1, forward strand.
GAGCTAGTCCCTGAACCTCCCCCAAAGTCAATTTCCTCATCTTTAAAAGGGCGGTAGTAATAGTACTCAAAAGGGAGTTGTAAGGTTTAAAGCTCTTAAGACATGCCTGGCACAAAGCATGTGATAAATGCTAAGTTTTTTGGCTTTTATTTTCATACATTTATTTCAGACCACAGGAGAAAAAAACAAAAACAGGAGCAAAAGCAAAAAAACCCTTTTAACATGTGCTCATTGGTGTTTTGGGTTTCATTTTTAATTAGGTCCTTTCGTATTTTGTAGGCCTAGGTAGAGGTATGTATACTTACCTTCTTGAGTATTGTTCTACCACTAGGAATGAATGTTGGTGTGCAGGGATCCAGAGGAAGAGTTGCCCGACACAGTGATGACTTCAGTGTGACTGGTTGCTGGGTAATGCTGCCCCTCCTTAAAATGCAACTGGAGCATTTTAAGATTGGAGCTGTTTCTGACATTTCTTAGGTGCTGAGAGTTTCACTGTTCTGAGTTCACATGAGTCTTTGTCCACATCCAGTATGAGCGGCTAGCATTACAGTGGTGGTGGGTGGGGGGAGGAGGGGACTCCCTCAGTAATTCTTGCAGTAGAATCCAGAAGAAAGGGAATCATAGAGGCTGCTTTTAGGCAAACAGGCTTGAGTGATGGAAGGTAGAGAGGGTCCACAGGGACCCCCTGGCTGAATACAGAGAGGCCCATCAGGCGACCCACCTCAAAATATCCAGAGGCCCTAACTGACCAATGGGCTACTTACAACCAGGCACAGTTATTACCAAAACAAGGGAGAATTCCATATGTTGCCATAACTCCTCATCCTCCCCCTTTAATACAGCCCCCAGCCACTGCCTCTTTGCAGACAGTATATTCTCTGCTGCCCTGCCCCCTGTTCGCTTGCGGTGTATCCAGTAAACTTCTATCTCCTTTGTTCTGCCTCCGGTGAATTCTTTCATCTCCTATGCCACCAACTTCCACCTGATTGTCACCCCACATTTGGGGGCCCCTTCTGATAGAGAGACACCCCATTTAGACACCACGGGAACCTCTGCAAGAACAGAAATAATCAACCATCTGCCCTTCTGCCAACTGCCCTCCCTCTCTCTGGCATAAACACCACCAGAGTTTAACAAGTGTTAGTATCTCAATGGGATAATTTAGAGCTGCTACCAGCAGTGAGATTAATAGTGCCCAGCGGAAGAGGAAAGATGGGCTGGGAAAGGCTTTTAAAAGCTATAAATATATATATTTTTAAGGTGTGTGGGTAGTTCCAGGGTGGTGAGCAATTGGGCCATTTATTTAAGGAGAGTGAGAAATGAGAGGAGAGTTTGGGAAATTGATTGGTTTTGTTTCATATTTTAAGTCTTTCTTTAGCATATTGCTAATATGTTATTTATTAATATACTAATGTTTATTAAGCCATTAATGTGTAGACTGTGAGTTGCATACTTAAAAGGAGAGGGAAGTTTCAATGAAAAGTTCGGGGTGGGGGGGAGGAGATGATTTACAACCTAGCAAAGCACATAGCAGTTGAGGAGGACTGGTGGTGTGGCAAGAGTTTTGCAGCTGGAAAAGATGTGGATTTGAACATCTGCTTGACAAGCAGTTCATCTCTCTGAAGCTCAGTCTCAATCTATAGAATAGAAATACCCAGCATTTATTGGACACTCTATGGGCCAGGAATATTAGGACCCATCCTATCTTACAGAGCAGTTGTAAAGATCACTTATTAAAAAGTTGTCAGTATCCTACATGGAAGCTTATCAATAACTGTAAAAAATGATACTACAGGGACACCTGGGTGGCTCAGACAGTTAAGCGTCTGCCTTCGGCTCAGGTCATGATCTCTGGGTCCTGGGATCGAGCCCCGCATTGGGCTCCCTGCTCAGCGGGGAGTCTGCTTCTCCCTCTCCCTCTGCTCCTCCCACCCCAATGAATAAATAAAATCTTTTAAAAAATCATACTACATTTCGGCCACCAATATAGGCTTGGGGCAGGCAACTTTCACACTAAGATTTCTTTGTCACTGCCATTTGGCCTGCTTTAACTGATCTAGCTCTTATACAAAGGAATCAGCCCTCCTGAGTCAGAGTTCCCTTCACCCAAAATTATTTCCATTTACCTGTGAACATAACAGTTATCTACATCCTTGCTTCTGAAACTGTGGTCCAAAGATCAGAGGCATCAGCATCACCTGGGAGCTTGTTAGAAATGCAGACTCTCAGGATCCACCCCAGATCTGCGGCATCAGAATCTGCATTTTAACTAGATCTGCAGGAAATTCGTACGAAGCACTGCTTTATACAAAGCCCCATGTGAGGTAAAGTTAGGACAGAGAAATGTATGTCCAAGTAGGAATAGAAAAGGGGAAGCAAATGGGTCACAATATGGATAAGTAATAGAGGCAGATCATGACACCTTCTAAAATGTGAATAGTGTTCCTTTTTACTAATGTAGATCTTGGCCACTTGCTAGTATAGGTATGTGTGTGGTAGAAGGAGTATACTGCTTTGGAATTCTTATCCTAGCTCTGATATTTACTAATTTAGGAAATCAGTCATTCTGAGATCCTCATTTTACGAAGAGGAAATTGAGACTCAGAGAGGTCACATCCTAGGAAGTGAGTACAATGGGCTTCCAAATGAGGACTTTTATTCCAAAGCCAAACACCTAAGCTTGATGCTATCCTATATTTTTTTGAATCAATGGATCCATTGACGGTATTTCCTAATGGACATTGGATTATGGCAGACTCCTCAGTGCCAGTCTCGTATTTTCAGATCTTATGTCAGGACTAGCGTTACCTGTTGCTGTCCAAAGTCATTCTTACTAGGAAATTTTGTCTCTGGACTTCCTCCCTCTCGGCTGGCATTCTCTATGCACCTGCTCTAGGTCTCCATTGCTCATCCCTGGATGTGGTTCTCTCCAGCCACCTCCCTGCATTTTTTAAAAAAGATTTTATTTATTTATTTGTCAGAGAGAGACACAGTGAGAGAGGGAACACAAGCAGGGGGAGTGGGAGAGGGAGAAGCAGGCTTCCTGCGGAGCAGGGAGCCCGATGAGGGGCTTGATCCCAAGACCCCGAAGGCAGACGCTTAATGACTGAGCCACCCAGGCGCCCCCACCTCCCTGCATTTTTACCATGAGCCTTTTTGCCTTCGCCTCTTCATGCAGGGCGTTTGACTCTTACTTCTACCTGGAACATTCTCTTCCCTTTCTCAGTATTTCAGTATTAGTTTGCTAGGGCTGCCTTAACAAAGTACCACAAGCTGAGTGGCTTAAACAACAGAAACTTCTCACAGTGCTGGAGGCTGGAAGTCTGAGACCAAGGTGTTGGTGGGGCCCTGTTTCCTCTGAAGGGAAGGATCTGTTCCAAGCCTCTCTGCTAGCTTCTGGCAGTTTCTTAACTTGTAGAAGCATCACCCTGATCTCTGCCTTCAGCTTCACATGGTGTTCTCCCTGTGTGTGTGTCTATGTCCAAATTTCCCCTTTTTATAAGGATACCACCCAAGGACACCATATTGGATTAGGGGTCTACTCTACCTTCAGTATGTCCTCATCTTAAGCAATTATGTCTGCAATGACCCTGTTCCAAACAAGGTCACATTTTGAGGTACTGGGGGGTTAGGACTTCAACACATGAATTCTCTTTTTCTCTAAAGATTTATTTATTTGGAGGGGAGGGACAGAGGGAGAGAGAGAGAGAGAGAGAGAGAGAGAGAGAGAGAGACACTCTTAAGCAGACTCCCTACTGAGCATGGAGTCCAACTCGAGGCTTGATCTCACAACCCTGAGATCATGATCTGAGCTGAAACCAAGAGTCGGATGCTCAACCAACTGAGCCACCCAGGAGCCCCAGCACATGGATTCTTAAGGGGCATAGTTCAACCCAGGACATTTCCTCTTGAAGCTAGTGCAAGGATGTGAAATACATGAAACAACTCTGTTCACAGGCTCACAACTCAGAATTTCAGAGCATAAAATGATAACATTAGAGATGTGCAAAGTGTGTGGGATTTCTTGCTCCTTACCAGTGTGGAACCAATGTTGTATGACTCTCAGGGTTTCTCTCCTCTTCCTAGCATGCTTCTGTGTTGCTTTCTTATAATAGGAGCATCTTGAAATGAAGGTGATTCCTCAGGGTGTCAAGACAAGGGTGTGCTTGATAAATAGTGGGATACAAATGCCCTTCCCCTTATTTCCACTCATCTACAATCTACCCATCTTTCAAGGCTATGGTAGTCTCAAACATTCTAATATCTACCACTTTATTGAGCCTTTAATTTGCCTGGGGTTACATGGCTCAAGTCACAAGACTGGATTCTACTCCTGGAATTTCCCCCAAATCTTCTAATAGAGATCTACTCATCCTACACTCTCTCTCCTCAACTCTTACAAAAGCCTCAGGACTTCTTAATATATCCCCTGATGTCATCAAGCCACCAGGCCCAGGTCAGAAGAGGGGTACATGACCCCTTTCCAGTATATGCCCCCATCTTCAACACTAGTCACAACATACCACGTTTAGGGGGACTTAAGGTAACACACAAAACCATTACATGATCTATGGTTTACCAAGTATTTCCCTGAGAGCATAACTATCACCACTGGGCCCATTCTACAGATGAGAAAGCTCATACTCAGGAGGACTGAATAGCTTTCCTGGTATTACACATCTTGTCCATGGCAAGAGAGGCATGGGTTCTTTATGCCAGCACGAATGCAGACCAACATGGTAAGAGAGACTCTGCCTTTGGGCTGGGAAATTTTGCATTCCTTTTCTTCAAGACCTAATTTCCAGTGTTATGAAATCAACTTCTGTTTCGAGGTATTACTCCTAGATAGACAATTGCAATTTTTGAGGGAACAGAGGATGCATTTTGGGAAATCGTGCCGTCTGCTTTTCATCCTTTGAAGAGCCAGCAACCCCATTTATGGTTCACCTGTAGGATGCTTCCCACAGACTTTCCTGCCCCTCTTCTTGTGAAGTCTCCTTCCTCTGGCTCTCTTAATTCATGCTAAAGCGTTCGCAGGCAGACCACTCCTTGAAGGCCTAGGCACAGATTTGTATTTTAAGAGGGCCTTTCAAAGCCTTAACACAGGGTGCCTGAGTGGCTCAGTCAGTTAAGCATCTGCCCTCGGCTCAGGTCATGATCCCGGGGTCCTGGAATCGAGCCCCACATTGGGCTCTCTGCTTGACGGGGAGCCTGCTTCTTGCTCTACCCCTCCCCTCTGCTTGTGCTCACACAGCTCGCTCACTGTCTGTCAAATAAATAAAAAATTTATATTTTAAAAAGCCTTAGCACAAGGAGGTGGTGATCAATGGGCCAGTTTTGGGCACTTCCCCACATTTACATGGTGGTGGCAGGACCAGGAGTGGGAGGTGAGGCAAACACCTGGGATTTTTCTAGTACAGCTCCAACTGGGGGGAAAGTGGTAGAGATTATTATGTCTGCCACTAGAGGGCAGATTTGTTAAGTTTTGAAATGTTTGCCAGAAAGAGGAAGAAATAAACGCAGAGCCGCTGTTCTTGATAAGAGTGGGTCCCCCTCCTCATCTTCTTCTCTAAGTGTGTATAGCATAGTGGGCCTGCCCCTAGGGAAGCAAAAAGCACACCAGGTAATAACAGCCTGGTATACGATCCATATGCCCATACACCCATATGCAGGCACCGTACTAGGCATTTTACCTACATTATCTTCCTTGGTCCTCACAACAGCCTCCTGAGGCAAATTTTTTTAAGTCATTATTTTACAGGTGAAGAAACAGGCCTATTAAGTTAAAAATATTGCTCAAAACTACGTGGCTAATAAATGGCAGACTTGGGATTTGAACTGATGTCCGTGGGGGAGGGGTTAAATGGGAAAAGGGAAAGTCTTGAAAGGGTCTGAAATTAAACAGTAAATCACCATTCAAAGCCTCTAAGAGGGCTTCTGGACAGGGCATTTTCTGTCTTATGGTAGCAGCTCTAAGCGGAGAAAATACCATTAAGCAAATTATATGTGTTCTTTGTAAAAAAAAAAAAAAAGTGATCAACACAGAATATCTAAAGAATAAAGCGAAAACAACCTTCAAATCTTATCATCTACATAAAGCACTTTTAATCATCTTTAGTCAGGATCCTACTAGCTGTTTTTTTGAAAATTGTGGGTATGTTGTCACGTAGAGAAACACAGGATCTTCACTATCAATATTAATGATTGTGTTTTATTCTATTGTCCTTAGATCCCTTAAATCGCTTATCCAGTTCCTATTGATAAGCTTTTCATTAATTTCCAATTTTTTTTGTTACCGTTTTAAACAGTTCTGTAACTTCTACTTCTATCCAAGGGATACTCACTTTTGTTAATTGCATACCATCTTATCTCCCTAAATTCCTTTGTCATTTCTCCCTTTTGGCCATATCACTTCTTTAGCAAGCAGATAGCAGATGATAGCTCTATCTTTTAAAAAATATCTACCCCGATGCCACTCCACCTCCAGCTACAGCACGTTTTCTTTCTTTACCTAGACACCTTGAATTCTTGAGAGAGCTGTTTATAACTTGCCAACCTCATTTTTTATTCCCTCTGCTTTCTCTTGAATCCACTCAAATCAGGTTTTCCTCCACAAACAGTTCTTGTCAAGGTCATCACTAGTTGGTGACCCAATAGTCGGTCCACCATCTCTATCTTTCCTGAAATATTTGACATACTGACCATTCCTTTCTTTCTTGGAATCCTTCATTAGCCTTCTGGTAAACCACTTTCTTGGATTTTCTCTTATTTAACTGGCCACTGCCCTTCATTGGCCATGGTCACCTTTGTTTGTTTCCCCTTACCCTCCTGACCTCCAAATTTTGGAGCAACCTTGTGTTCCCATCTCAGACCTCTTCTCTTTCTACATTCATTCCTCAGGTGATCTCCTCTGGTCTCAGGACCAAATACTATCTATATGCCCAGACCTCTCCCTGAACTCCGGATTCCTAGTCCAGCTGCCTACATGACATCTTTACTGTGATGTCTCATAGACATCTCAAACTTGATGAGTTGAAAGCCCTTCATTTCTCTGACTTCATTTCACCCAATTTCTCCTTCTACAGGCTTTCCCATCTCAATAAATATCATACTTCTCAGCCCCAAACACGAGGCATCCTCAACTCCTTTATTTCTCTTACAATGCACATCTGTCAGGAAATCCTGGTGGCTCTACCTCTGAAACATCTAGAATACAACCACCTTCAACCACCTCCACTGTCCCCTCCCTCATCATATTTCAGCTGGCTTATTATGATTACAACCTAAGTCTTCATGCTTATGCTCTCGCCCACTTCTACCCAGAGCTGGAGAGAGTCTTTACAAACTCACGCCGTTGACCCATCACTGCTCCGCTCAGATTCATAGATAGGAGAACCCCAATGGCCTTACCATGGCTGATAGGCCCTGAGTGGTCTCAGAGCTCTGTCCTCTCTGGTTCCATGTCTTTACCCCTCCCCCACTCTGCTCTGGTCTCACTGGCCTCCTCACTGTCCTCTCTTTGCTCCTACCCTTTGCTCTGTCTGGAATCATTTTTCTGCAGGTATCCCTACACTCTGCTTCTCTACTTCCTTCGAGTCTCTGCTCAATGTGTCCTTGTCAGAGAGGCCTTTCTAATCACCCTGTTAGGAACAGTACATTCCATTCTCTATTGCCCTTACTTTTTTTTTTTTTTGGCCTTGCTTTATGTTTCTTACCATTATCACCATCATCACCACTACCACCACACATACACACACACCAAACACACACACAATTTATTTATTTGTCATCTGTTTCCCATGACTATAGTGTATGCTCCTTGAAGGCAGGCATTTTGTCTGTGTTCTTTTTGGTTATGCCTCTAACTCCTAATGTCTGAGAAATATAAGGGCTCAATACATATCTGTTGAATGAATGGATAAATATTTATCTTCTAGTGCAATAATCTCCCTAGGGTGGATTTCTGGGAGTGGGATTACTGACTCAAAAGGTATGAATATTAAAGACACATTTGAAACTCTTTGTCATTATTTGAAGATTTGACCAATTTATATTCCCATCAACAGAGGACTTGACAGCGTCATTGACTCAAGGCCCATTAAAAAGGGATTTGTCCATACTTTCAATCTTTAGTAATCTCATAAGGAAAATATTTTCTTTTCACTTGCATTTTGGGATTATTTGCATATTTTAGGTATAGATTTATTGACCAGTTATACATACATTGTTTGTGTGAATTCCTAGATTATGTTCGTTGTCTACATTTCTATTATGGGTATTTCCCTGACTGATTGGTTTTTTGTTTATTAAATCTTTTTGGAATTGCCAATATTTTTTCCAGTTTTTTATTTGTCTTTCATCCTTATTTTATATGTTTTTGACAAAAAGAAGTTAACAATATATTATGCAGTCAAATTTATTCATTTTCCCTGGTGGTTTTTGATTTCTCAAATAAGAATAAAGTTATGTGATGAATATTTGAATATTGAGCTTGCTTGGGCTTTCTTGGTAATGTTTACTAAGGATATTCTTTGCTTGTAGATACATTTCTTGCCAAAGTATTATGAATCCGGGTAGAAGGAGGTGGTCTAGCACTACCTGGCCCCTCAAACATATAGTTCCAGGAATCCGGGAAGTAAGAATGCTGTACCAAAGCAAAATGCCATGAAACCAGTTCCCTGGGGAGTTCATGGAAGGGTGAGTTGACACAGCTGTTAGACATCTAGGCATAATGCAGATGCCAGAAAGAGAACTCTGTGCAGCTCCTGGAAGCCGTGCACTCACTGTTTTGCTCCAGGGAGAGACATGCAAATGAACATAAGTACACGGTTCTGGAGAATCGGAAAGGTTTACCTTGACAGGTTTCCCAGACTGCAGAGCCACGTACTCACCAGCTAATTCCCTTCCTGTCAGTGGGGTTGGCTGACGTATATCTCACCACGAAGTCGTGTTAAACTTATGCACGGAGCAGGTGTCTTCCCATCCACCCTCGCGCCATGTGCGTTAGACACTAAAGATGTCCTCGGGAGCAGAAACAGCACTTTCTGGTCCCCATATAAATGATGAGTTCACTCAAACTAATGTGAGTGAGGATCACGCTTCCTGTCCATGGTGCTGCAGATGTGTTAGGGTGTGCAGAGATATTTCTTCCTTCCTGGTCCTCAGGGCTGCCAGTATGGGCCTGGGTGGCCTGAAGCCCCAAACCTTACTCCCTGAAGTACCATCAATAGCGGGGCATCATCTGGGAGCTTGTTCCAAATACAGCATTTCGAGCCTCACCTCAGAATCTGCATTTTTGCAAGGTGCCCAGGTGATTGCCTGCCCATTTAACTTTCAGAAGCCGTGCCCGAGACAATTGATCTGGGTTCAACAATGCCATCCTTGAACAATCCCATGCCATGTATAACTACTATCATTATCTGCTCCTCGATTGTGAAAACATTTGGAGAGCTCCGACTATTATAATCCAAGCTGGAAAGAATGTCAACTAATGGTGCTGTCGCTGCTCTTGTTTTCGGGAAAGGTATGGACACTAGTTAGTTAGCACTTGCTTTTGTTAGCTTTGTCCTCATCTCTCATTGCTCCCTTCCAATTCGATGGTAGGACTATTTCATCTTATAACAGCTCCCTCCAGTTTTTTAGTACCATAAAGCAGGGTTTTGTAAACTTTGCAATGGAATCACTGGGAGGGTGGAGGTGTCTTGTTAAAAAGCAGATTCTTATTCAGTAGCTCAGAGATTCTGCATTTCAGGGAAGCTTCCATGTGATGCTGAGACTGCTGGTTCAGGGACCACACTTTGAGTGGCAAGGTTATAGAGTATTCATTTGACTCTCATAACAAGCTTATGAGGTAGGTGGACTAGATGTTACCCCCACTGTTTACAGATGAGGCATTTGAGGAGCATGGAGCTAAAGTACCGCATCTAAGATCCCAAAGCTATTAAGTGATGGAGTTGGATCCCCTGTGGTGTTTGCCTCTTGTGACTCTTTCTTCCTTTGTACATTAAGGGCCCTTTAATGAATTGCTAGAGCAGCCTAGGGGCTATGACCAATGTTTCCTCTTTTCCTCATTAATGGCCATGACTCAGGCACTACACTTTAGATTGGCACATAGTGTCTTAGTCCGTTTGGGCTGCTGTAACAAAATACCAAAGACAGTGGCTTATAAACAACAGAAACTTATTTCTCACAGTTCTGGAGGCTGGGAAGTCCAGACAAAGGCACCAGCAGATTAGGTGTCTGGTCAGGGCCCTCTTCCTGGTTCCTAGATGGTTGTCTTCTTGCTGTATCCTCACATGGTGGATGGGGCCAAGGAGCTCTCTGGAGTCCCTTTAATAAGAGGCACTAATTCCGTTGATGAGGGCTCCACCCTTATGACCCGATCACCTCCCAAAGGCCCAATTCCAAAAACAATTCCCTTGGGAATTAGAAACTTAATGTATAAATTTTGGGGAAGACACAAACATTCAACCTATAGCAATAGTGAGTAAGAGTTTTGTACTAGGGGGACATTTTGACACTCTCTTAGTGGACACAAAATAAATTTCATCAAAAATACTTATAACTTAAAAACATTTTTTTTTTCCGACAGAGTGAACTCACAAGCTGGGGGAGGGGCAGGGGGAGAGGGAGAGAGAGAATCCCAATCAGGCTCCATGGCAGAGCCCAATGTGGGGCTCAATCTCACGACCCCGAGATCACGACCTGAGCTGAAATCAAAAATCAAGAGCCAGATGCTCAACCCACTGAGCCACCCAGGCGCCCCAAAGATACAACTTTAGATCCAGTGTTTCTCAATCCTGGCTCACTTGCTGCACTCGAAAAACATAGATTCCTAGCCTCCACCATAAAGATACTGAATCCGAGTCTTTGGAGATGGGACCCCAGGCTTCTGCATGGTTTTAAAATCACCACAGCTGATTATAATAGATGACCAGAATTAAAAAAAACAACACTGCTTTATCTTTTCATCCTTTCCCGGTGGATTCTTGTACGGTTCCCCCCCCCCCCCCCATCCACAGGGGATCTGTTTCAAGCCACCCAGCGGATGCCTAAAGCCACAGATGGTACCAAACCCTGTCTGTACTGTTTTTTCCTGTGCATAGATACCTAGGAGAAAGTTTATAAATTAGGCACAGTAGGAGATTAACAACACTAAGTAATCAAAACAAATTATAACACTATACTGGAATACAAGTTATGTGATGTGGTCTCTCTCTCTCAAAATATCTTACTGTACAGTACTCACCCTTCTTCTCATGATGATGCGCAGCGATAATGAGCCTACATGGGGAGACGAAGCGAGGTGAATGACGTAGGCACTGTGACCTAGTGTTAGATGACTACCAACTTTCTGAGGATAGGTCAGAAGGAGGGTCACCTACTGTCAGACCGCAGGTGACCGCAGGTAGCTGGAACCCTGGAAAGTGAAATGATGAATGGGGGGGTGACTGTCATGGAATAGTTCACATGTATTCAGGATTTACTCTATCTGGCAATCACTCAAAGTGTGGATGGGAGACCAGCCGCATTGGCTTTGCAGGGGAGCTTGCTAAAAACGGTCAGAATCTTAGGCTCCTACCCACATTCACTGAATCAGAAATTGCATTTTAGAAAGATCCCTGGGTGATTCCTATGCACGTGGAGTTGGAGAAGTCCTGCTTTACGTGCATAATCTCCTTTCATTTTATCTTTCCAACACAGAGTGGGGTAGTTTTTTGGATGTCTGGGCATTGGGGTCTAAGGAGGTTAAGTAAGGTGCCTAGGGTCACAAAGCTACTAAGAATTCAAACTAGGTCCCATCTGACTCTAGAACCCTTAATAGATACACTAGTGATTTTCACAATTTTATGTGCCAAATATTTTCCCAGGATACTTATTAAGAATACTGATTCCTGTACTTCCTTCTCTAAAGTTCTGATCCAGTCCATCTATGGTAGGGCCCAGAGATCAGCATTTAAATCCACCCATCCCCGGGATTTCGAGGCATGTGGTCACACAGAACACAATTTACAAAGCACTGCACTTTACTTTCTGGATGTGCTTTTGGGGAGAGAACTACCTTGTATTTCCAAAGCACTTCAAAATGAGGGCTTGGCTGCTAATAATAAAGATATTTCCCACCTAGATGGACCCAGATCCCCTGGAAGCCTCTGGAACCCATCCCGAGCTTTGGGAGAGAGTGAGGAGGAGCCCACTACAGCCGAACAGGTTCACCAAAGCAGGGGTTTGCTTGGATACCAGACAGACGCTGAGGCCAGGTAAGATCTGGGATCTATTTAAGAACCAAACCAAAAGCTTGTTATTTTTCACAATCTACAAAATTGAATGCAGGCAAGGATGTTGGTTACCTTTTTAAATTTTTATTATGATTTCATGTATAATTTAGATCACTGGATGGCTGTAACTCCTGCTAATAAATTGTGTACACTCTGAGCACTATAAAAATCAGCCAGCACAGCAGAATCGGTCTGTTCAACTACTGAACCCTTGGGACATGGCAGAGTCAAAGAGCAATTGACAAGAGCTAGCCACAGAGTTGTCAAAGCTCTCGCCTCCAATTTTAACAGAATATGTTTTTTTTAAAGAGTAGTTTATATTCCACTCTCCACTTCTTTTTTTTCTAATAAATATTTTTGATGACTCCATTTTATTCTTTTTTTTTTTAATTTTTTGTTTATTTGAGAGTGAGAGAGAGCACCAGCTGGGGCTGGCAGGGGGAGTGGGAGAGGGAGAAGCAGGCTCCCTGCTGAGCAGGGAGCCCAACGCGGGGCTCGATCCCAGGACCCCGGGACCATGACCTGAGCCGAAGGCAGACGCTTCACCGACTGAGCCACCCAGGCACCTCCAGAATATGTTTTTGAACATACATTTTTTTCGACACAACACTCTTCTTCTGAAGAGCTCAGGGTGTAACACACGAACATACACGCACACACATTCCCTGCATTTGATGATTGCCTCAAGAGTGAGCACAGGATTGACGTCTGAACAGAAGGAGAACTAAGGGGTAAGAAGTGGGAAGAGGAAGTCGTAGCAAATGATTTTGTAAAGTCCGCCATTTTGAGTCCATTCATTCGTTGTTTTCCTTAACAGCCTGTATTGAACATTTATTATGCTCTGAGCCACTGGGTAGCTACTGAGTCTATCACGGCCTCCATCCTCCTGAGGTGTGGGGTGAAGATACTGAAATACACAATTTTAACACATTTGCTTAGTGAAGGAAATGCCTCCTTAAAAGACATCTTCTTGGAACTTATCTGTTATCAATAAGGAGGAAATGCAGGGCTTGAAAAATGTGGTAACAGCTATTTTGGGAATGCCTCCTTACTCAGTGTCAGACACACACCGGCGAGTCTCTGATTAGTTACCCCAGACTTACAAGGCGCGGGAGCCGCAGGAGCGTTCGGGTGCTCCCAAGGTTACACTGGGGGAACGTGGCATCATCAAGACGTATGTTTGTCAGATCCTAGAGCAGGGGTCTTCCGACCTTGCCACCTTATTTTCATGGATGAGAAGGTGATAAAGAGAAGAAAGGAAAATCTATACACGAAGAAAAGTTGACATAGAAAGTAACACCTCTGATGATTACTGCTGGGTTTTTAGAAATTCATCTCTGTGGCACTGGGAAGAGTTTGGTAATGTTCTAGACAAGTGGATGGTTTGGGCAAGACCAGATGGGTGATTTCCTCTTATAAAGCCTGAAAGAGACCCATGCCACAGGATTCCACCTTAGTTTACCTGGAGGGGGGCCCTGGTATCAAGTAGGGTGCTAGATTCTGGGAAGAGATTTTGCTAAGGGACTTAAACCCAGAGAAACAGATGAAATCTAGGGACTCAGAACGTTACATACTGCTGCCTGGGCACTGAATCATCATAGAATACGTGAGTGTGTTGCTTTCCCCTGGCTGATGGGTCTGTCCTCCCTTTCTGAATATCACGGTGTGCTGGGGCTGGAGCCAAGTCTGGCAGTCTGTCTGGTAGGCTGTCCCAAGTTTCTGTAAGTGGTAGGAATCCAAGGGTGTGTGAATCGGTTACACTACAGTAACAAATAAGACTTCCGAAGCTCAATGTTTATGGTAACAAACGTATATTTCTCACTTCTGTATCCTATGTGAGTCAGCTGCCACTCTATCCCACACCTCCATCCTGGGACCAGGCTGATGGAGATCCTCTCCCTGGAATGTTTCCTGTCATTGAGACAGAGGGAAATGTTCCTAGGGTCACTTCTGCCCACTCTTCATAGGCTAAGTGAGCCCATAGCTGCTCTGGAGTTCCACAGGGAGAAGAATCAGAATATTAATGATGAATTAATCTAATCTATTGCAATGAGTAAAGAGTTCTGAAAATAAAATTTGGGATCTAAATTCAAAGGTCAAGTGTAATTGATGAGAGTAAGGCCAGAATTGGGAGGGAAGACCAGAGGGGCTAGAACTCACCAGAACTGGAAGAGTACGGGGATTTGGAGCAAGGGTGCGGTCAAGGGTGATTGCCATGGTACCCTGGGTCTTTTGTGTCCACTGCCCAGTGGCTGGCTGGTACCTGGGGAAGCTGGCTGGTTTAAAGGTTCACAAATGTGCAGGCTTGGGGAACAGAAGCCATCAGGGTCCATCAGGAAGTGTGAACGATTCATTTTGTGTTTACTTGGATCAGTGCTGTCTTCTCCTTGTCTTCTCTTTAGCTCTCCAGACACTGATCACCCTGGGGGAAACTAAGGCAGTATGCTACACCAGTAAAGGGTTCTAGAACACTTCCTATGCCTACAGCGTTTAGGATCTTTTTTAGAACCCTGAATGCTTTTTTTTTTTTTTTAAGGAAACATATTGGACAAAAGCCTTCTAACCCACTTTAAAGGACTTTTGATAAAAAGATGGTACAGTTAGGCAAGGCTTGCAGATAATTACTGGTCTGTGATAAATAATGATTTACAACGAGCAATAGTCAGGATTGTTAAATTAGCTTTGTTTGTTTTCCCATTATCTGGAGCAATATCAAACTAGGCTCTGCTACAAAGAGGAAAAGGCAAATAATTGGCAGAAGAAGGGAGTCAGATGAGGCAAAGGAACGCAGGATCCAATTTTTCTTTTAGACCTTGAGAAAAAGTGTAGAGTGAATTCAGTTCAGCACTCCCTACATACTTCTATTTAGTGTTCACATCACTAGTTTGGGACTTTTCCCTCCTGTGAGGCACCCAGCGCCCTCTTGCACCCCACTACTCAGGCCTGGCTCTCAAGGGTGTCAGCCTCCAAAATTCTCTCTCTTCTCCTCTATCGAAATTACCATTCAGTTCCCTTGGTTGAGAAATTTAAGAGCATCACCTGAGGAATCTATGGATAGACGAATTCAGACTAAAGTGCAAGAGACTAGCAAATATGTTAACCTTTTCTAGGAATATTTCCATTTCAAAGCTTCCCAAAGATAATGCTTTGTCTATGCAAACATTTCCATAGTAGTGGAATATGAGGCAAGGTGGCTTGCCGGTGGGGGTGTCTTTTTGATAGGGGGACTTTTCTTGATTATTCCCAGTCCCTTCTAAACAACCTGGGTTTATTGTACCCTCTAGGATTTGTTAGCACCTAGCCTGACACACAATTCCAACAGCCCAGAAGCCAATGGCTTCTGCATAACACAGGGCCATTTTCAGCAAGATAGTGTGAGTTCCAAGTGTCTGTGCCTGCATGGTCAAGAAAAAACTAGTAATTAGGGGCGCCTGGGTGGCTCAGTCAGTTGGACGTCTGCCTTCGGCTCAGGTCATGGTCCCGGGGTCCTGCGATCGAGCCCCATGCAGGGCTGTCTGCTCAGTAGGGAGCTTCCTTCTCCTTCTCCCTCTGCCTGCCGCTCTGTCTGCTTGTGCCCTGCGCCCCCACCCCCCGTCAAATAGATAGATAAAATCTTTAAAAAACCTAGTAATTATAATGCCCTCTGTATTATCAGGCTCCATGATGATAAAATCATGAACTCCCAAGCACTTTCACATGGATTAACATAGTTAATACTCAGAAAGTCTATGATGGACAGGGTGGGTCTGTTATCCCCCATTTTAAGGATGTGGAAACTGAGATTTGGAGACATTGAGTGACTTATCTAAGGTCACACAGCTAGTTCATCTTCCCATACCTGTTCTGGTGCTTTTCCCCTGAGTAGTGCTGCTCCTTCGGTGGCTAGGACTGCCTGGACTGTGGGCACTTGGAGTTCCGATCGGGCAGGGCAAAAAGCGCAAGCTGGTGGGAATGATGTCACCCGTCAAAGCCCCCGGGCCACATCTGGCCCCAGCTAGGACCTGGCCAGCGTTTTGCTGTGGGGCATCACCTCAGCAGCAGGGGTGAGGGCGGTGGGGCTGTTTTCTATATTGGTATTCTGCATCTGTGTGCGTATTGATTTCTTTCTCAAAGGGTTCCATCTGCCTTCTATCTAATTATGCTACTAATCTTCATCCCAGTCCTTTGAGGATTTTAATCCTTGTTCTATAAAGGTGCAGGTTTCCAGCATTACCAGAAATCCATAGATTGAAGCCTTTCCCCGGCTTTCTTGTTAAGGTCCTTATCCGTGAAAATCTTACTTTTTGTCCTCTTTATTTTCTGGATGCTGGGTCTCCCACAACTTCTCTTTTTTACTTTTACTTGCAGTCTATCTGTGAAGAACAATCCCTGAGAAGAAGCTGCTTGGTGTGAAAGAAGATGCAAAATAAATTGCAGACACCATGTCCTCAATGACAGTTAAACAAACCAACCAACCCCACAACTAGACCAGTGTCATGAGGTGGAAAGTGCTCAGCTGTTAGAATCAGCAGATCGGGGACAGTCTCGGTTTGTCAGTCGGTAACCATGTGGTCCTGACTGAGGCCTATAATGCTCCCATCTCAGTCTCAGTTGCTTCCTCTGTGAGTTGGGGAAATAACAGCCACATTGGTTTGTGAGGATTGGACAAGACAATTCTGTCAGGCAGGGCTTCTCAGACGTCATGTCTTAGGAATCACCTGAGGGAAATGCAGGTTAAAACATCGATTTGGAGTCTCAAAGTCTGAGGTGTGGGGTCTGAGATTCTGATTTCTTTCTTTCTTTTTTTTTTAAAGATTTTATTTATTTAATTGGCAGAGAGAGAGCACAAGCGGAGGAGCGGCAGGCAGAGGGAGAGGAAGAAACAGGCTCCCTGCTGAGCAAGGAGGCGCATGCGGGACTTGATCCCAGGACCCCGGGATCATGACCTGAGCCGAAGGCAGATGCTTCACCGACTGAGCCACCCAGGCATCCCAAGATTCTTTTTTTTTTTTTAAAGATTTTATTTATTTATTTATTTGACAGAGAGAGACAGCGAGAGAGGGAACACAAGCAGGGGGAGTGGGAGAGGGAGAAGCAGGCTCCCCGATGAGCAAGGAGCCCGATGTGGGGCTCGGTCCCAGGACCCTGGGATCATGACCTGAGCCAAAGGCAGATGCTTAACGACTGAGCCACCCAAGCGCCCCTCCAAGATTCTAATTTCTACCAAATTCCCAAGTGATGGGACCAAGATTGAGTACCACCATCTCAAGAAATGTTGGAACAGTGTGCAGTGACAACTCCTCAATTCATCTTCCTTGATCTTGAAGACCCTCCACAAAGTTGTGTCGAAATGGGACATTTATTGTTTTTTCTTATTACAGAAGTAATGAGGGGTATTTGTGGACACAAGGCTGACTCACATCTCAACACTTTTCTTGGCTGACATTCAGACATTTGCAGTGCCAGGGGCTAAAGATTTGAAAATATCCCAGCATCTTACCGCATAGGCAGCTAAATTAAACTCAATACCCAGGACCTGCGTGATTAGAATAGTGAACTATTCCGATCTACCTCCAAGACCTGTTGGTGGGGGAGTATTGTAGGAGCTGGAGGAAGCCAAATTTGGGAAGCAGAAACTGTATTGCAAAAAAGAAAATCCCACCAACTGTTTATATATCAGATAAATTGTTGTTTGGGATGGTGAGGAATTTGCTGCTTCGGTTTGCCTTGAGGTATGATGGATTTTTGACCCAGAGAAAAACTTTCTCTTTTCTCATTTGCAGAAAGTGGGCAAAGTCTTGTTATGGTCAATGCCATGTCCCTCTGTATTCCCGTGTCCAAACTCTCCATCCCGCCCCAGAGACTGGACAGTCTTGGGAAGGTTTGTAGACCAACCATGCTCCTGACCCAAGACTTTGTTGTTTTCAGGATGATGAGTTAAAATTGCACAGTGCTTTATGGTTTCAAAAGTGCTTTCACCTACGTTACCTTTTTTTTTTTTTTTTATCTCTATGACTCCCCTTTAAACCAAATAATATTATCTTCAGTTTCAATTTTGGAGAATTTATATTATGTGTCCAAGGTCATGCTGAAAGTGGCAGATCTGGAAGGCAAAACCATCGTCTGACCACTTATTTATTGCTCTTTCCACAATAATCTATCTGTCCTTGTTCTAGAACACTATCTTTTCAATCCTGGACTCACATTAGAAGCTTTATAAAAATACTGATGCTTAGGTCCTATCCCAGATCAATTAAATCAGAATCTTTGAAATGGAGCCAATATCCATCTGCATTTTAAAAAAATTCTGAGAGTGATTCTACTGTGCATCTGGAAATGAGAAATCACTGCTCTGGTAGTTTTGGGGACTGCTAGAAGACAAAAAAATATATATATATTTTTTTATCAAAAGGGAGGTTCTATTTATGCAGGGCTAGATATTGTCATAGTACTTGATTCTTTATAGTGTGATTTCTAGCATCTAGCTTCACACCTGGCAGAGTGGGAAAAAAGAACCAAAGTTGCTGAACCCCTACTATGAATCAGATGCCCTGCTAGTCATTTAAGTGCCCTACACCTCAGTGAGACTGGGATCACTACGTCATTTTCCAGACGAAAGCACTACAGCATACCAAAGTAAAACAATTCGTTCAACATCATGCCACTTGTAAGTATCATGGCTGGGATTTGAACCTACACCAGCCGGTGCCAAAGCCCAAGTGCGTTCCATCATGCCGGCAGTTCTAATCCCTGGCCAAGAGTCTGACTGCCTAGACTGGAGTAAGGGCAAGACATTGGTATGTTTCAGAAGCATCCCAGATGACTGCCCCACATCACTCTGTCTTTCCAAAGTGCTTACAATACATCTGTTGACCTTGAAAGTTCCTGGGGAAGGACTTCGTTTGGCATGTAGACACATACATGTGCATACATCAACATATACACGTCTCTTCCCACCCCTCCACCTAAAGTAGAAGGGACAAAGACTTTCCTTCCACAGTGAAGACTTTTTGGAATGGGGAGCTTAAGCTCCCCTGTCAAGCCTTTTCTGAGAAATTGTGCCCAAGGGCCTGAGTATTTAAGTGTGGCTGGGCAGAAGGAGGAGGGCACTAGGGGGTTAGAAAGTTGAGCTGGTGGGGGGGCACACAAAGACAAACTTGACCATCTTTACAGTTTTACCTGAAGTCCATCTTCCCCAGGAAGCAGCCAAGTCTTGGCAAGAAGAAGTGATCATTTATTTTTTTTAATTTTTAAAAAGATTTTATTTATTTATATGTCACAGAGAGAGAGAGAGAGCAATATCAGGGGGAGCAGCAGGGAGAGTGAGAAGCAGGCTCCCCGCCGAGCAGGGACCCCGATGCGGGACTCAATCCCAGGACGCCCGGGTCATGACCTGAGCCGAAGGCAGCTACTTAACCGACTGAGCCACCCAGGCATCCCAGAAGTGATCATTTAGTCTAGCTTATAGTGTGACTGAAAGATCACTTGGAGGTTTAGAAAAACACCTTATTAACTCCCTGGATCCAGGCATGATCTGAGAGGATGGATTCATATTTTGAGGAAAACAGAATAGATTTTTTCCCCTTGGATTGGGTCCAGCTCCACTAATCTTCAACGGGTCCCATGTATACATGTAACACTGTCTGAGTGTCATGGAAGAAGTGGGTGCGTTTCAATCCCAGGTAAAGTGATTCTCAGGTACTGCCCCTGTTTCCAAAGCCATATGCACATCATTGTTGTTATTCAAGATTCCAATTAAGTGCTTCAGAATTACTCCTTAGAGAGAGAGAGAGTCTGGTATCTCCCCATTAGTATTCCTACCATGTTAGTAGAAACACAATATAATTTTTACATCATTGTTTGAAATTTGTCCAAATGAAAAATTCTCAGTCAATTCCACTCAGTTGTTTGCTCTTGACCTTAGCTGAACCTGAGACTCCAACTTCTAAATGCCAGACTGAGGGTCACAGCTCAGTGACCCCAACCTGAGAAAGGACACCTTAAGAGCCAGACTAAATTGGGTCCAAATTAATTTATTTTTGGCCAAAGATGATATGCTTCCTAAGCAAAAGAATCATCACTTTAGTTAAACATTTTGTGTCTCCTAAGCCAACATTTCAGAAAGGCCCCCTACCCTCTGTTAATGCCATCTGAAGTCAGTTTGATAAGTATTAATTGAAGGAATACTTAATTGGAAGATTCAAAATGGAGTAGAACAGAGTCCTAATCATTTGTTCATCAAACATTCATCAAGCTATTACTATGTACAGGTATTGGCCTAAGCATCGGGCTACGAAGATAAGCAAGCTGCTGCCCCCAGCCTAGTGGTTTCCTTTGCAGTGGGGAGACTGACAATATTTCCTCAGCATTCCCCTGCAAAGTGGGAGCAGTATTTTTATATTTGGTGTATGCGTCAGGAGAAAGAGAAGGGCTGTTCCCCCCCTTGTTAGCTCTCCACTGTTCCTTCCTCATGCAGACCCAAGCCACACAATCAGACCTTAATAAGCCCAGCTTGCTGTAGCTCCTAAACAGTTAGAGGCTTTAAATGCAGTCTTTTTTGACCTCTTCAAGGTAGTTCAAAGTAAACAATACTTGTTGACTTCCTCTGTGCTGTTAGTTCATTTTATAACCAGGAAGAGGCAGAGGTTCCCTGGATGTGGTGACTCCTTGGTTGATTTCTTAAAGCCACAGAGACCTTTTTCTGAATGCCAAATCTTACGGGGATTGGTTGGGTAATTTCACCCGGACGGGGATAACTCATATAACTCACTTAACCGGGGCAAGAATGTGGGATCTTGACATTCCACTCAACAAGCCATAAACTAGGACTCCATCAGGCCAAAGGGAGGGTAAAGTGGGAAGTGTTTGTAGTCTAGGCATTAGCCAGAATGCTAGGTGGGGGGTGAGCCTAAAACCTGTGAGGGTGGGATATCAGGGGGCAGGAAGGGGCAGAAGTCAGATGTCCCCAAAGTCTGGGCAGGGGCTCAGGAAGGAATGGGTAGTTCTGGTTAAAAATAGGTTAAAAGTGAAAAGGCTAAGGAACCACAAGAGACCAAGGGGCTCTCAGCTGCCAGGGTCAGGGACAGGCTCGAGTTCTCAGAGCTGAGGAGTCTCTACAGCTGTGTTGGCAGAAGTGAGGCCAGCATTTGGGTGGGTGAATGCCCAGAGCAGGGATCTCAGAGGTGCGCAGGGAATGCAGCTGCTTAGGGCAGAAGAAAGTGGAGGCTAGAGCTGGTTAGGAAGCTGTTTCTACTCATTGAAGCAGAGTGAATTCTTCCATCTATATTCTTAACCTTATTGTTGCATTTATATTAGTGTGTGTGTGTGTGTGTGTGTGTGTATTTTTATAAAGGTATATGCATTTTAACATGCTATCTCCCCAGCAGACTTTGAAGCTTCCCAGGGCAAGGCACTAGGAGCTTGCTCACATAGATTTGGCACATGGTAGATGTCGTTCGCTTTACCCAACTCCTAATCCAGTATTCTTGACTGTCCCCCCCAGAAGTTTCCACATGGATGCTCAAACACATCGAACTGTCATTGCTAAAAATTACCCGGGTTCTTTTGGCCACCGTTGTCTCCGACACAGGTGTCACACTGGCTGGCAAATCAGCGGCATAATGTTAGAGACCTTGCTTCTATGTTCCGCCCAGATATCCCAATGAGATAATATTTATTGAGAACTGGTACAAGCTTGGCCGTGTGCTTATGGTGCTAACCTCAGTTAATGTACTCTAAAGTCTGTCACCATCACCCCGGCTGCTTAAGCAAAACCATCCCCAAGGATGCAGCCCTTCTCATCTCAGTGATTATAAATGGCTCTCTGATAGCTCCTGGTAGTTTGCTTCTCAGTCTCTTACTTGGATCTTTTTTTTTCCCCGGGCTGACTGTCTTCTAATGAGGTATGGCATTTCTTTTTTCTGAGTCTCACACACTGGGATAGAATGAAAGCAGTGCTATTAGCTACTCTGTCTTATGGTTTTTGTAAAGAAAGGGAAAAAGAGAGGAAGAATGGAAAAAAGGAAAGAGAACAGAGTGCATGGAGGGAGAAAAGAAAGGAAAAAAAGAGAAAAGAAATGTGAGGGAAAGTAAGAAAGAAAAATAATGTGAATCTTCTGGACAGTTTGAGTTTTGCCTTGTTCTGAAAGGTTTTTTTTTTTTAAGATTTTATTTATTGGGGCACCTGGGTGGCTCAGTCAGTTAAGTGGCTGCCTTCGGCTCAGGTCATGATTGCAGGGTTCCTGGATCAAGCCCCGTGTCGGGCTCCTTGCTCAGCGAGGAGTCTGCTTCTCCCTCTCTCTCTGCCGCCCCCCCGGCTCATGCTCTCTTCCTCTCGCTGTCAAATAAGTAAATAAAATCTTTTAAAAAAATTTTTATTTATTTATTTGAGAGAGAGAGCACAACGACTGAGCCACCCTGAGGTGCCCCTCGAAATGTGTTTAAATCCTTCAGAGTTTCTCTTTCAAGCCAGTCCCCAGTCAGAACTTGAAACACCTCTTCTGTCTAGATACAAGCTATAGGAAACTGAAACGATACAAAGATACATATCTAGATACTTCTACTTAAGTTCTCTGTGGTGTATATGTTCCTTAGTAGGGCTATGGTGACCACTTCGGACTTTGAAAACCAAAGATGGACTCTGTGTTGTTTCTTTTTTTCCAGGACCCAAGTCTCTGCTCGAGATTTTGTTTCACTGTGTGATGGCTTTAGTTGGATGGCTGAGAGGACAGTAATTCAGTTATTCATTTTTTTTTTAAAGATTTTATTTATTTATGTATTAGAGAGCGAGAGAGAGAGAAACAGCATGAGAGGGGAGAAGGTCAGAGGGAGAAGCAGGCTCGCTGCTGAGCTGGGAGCCCGATGTGGGACTCGATCCCAGGACTCCAGGATCATGACCTGAGCCGAAGGTAGTCGCTCAACCAACTGAGCCACCCAGGCGCCCTCAGTTATTCATTTTCAGTTCATTGATTCGCCAGGGGGCAAGGGGAGGAAGATGATTCACTTTCTTATGTCTTGACTGCTTTGCACATTTTGAAGACAGAAAAAAAAAAGTCCTTGCCTCCTTCTGTCCTGCTGAGCTTCCCAGAGGCTGGTTCTTCTCCTCTGTCCTGTCTCAGCCCATTGCTGGCCAGCCTTTGTCTTCAATTCCGTGCCCTCGTCTGCTCCAGACCCTGCCTACTGCCGACTCCGCGCAGCCGCCCCATGTGAGGGGGCCTTCTTTTTGGTCCACTCAGCAGGCATCCACCAGCTGTGTCTGTTCTCCTTTCCAGTGAGTCTTTTAGCGATGCTCCTGTTGAGAGATAAGGGAAAAAGCTGGAGCACCAGGTCCGAGGAAGAGGAGAAGCAAAATTCTCAACAGTGGAATCGACAGTAGTCAGGGCATTAGCAGGTGTGTGTGTGTTTATGAGTGTGTGTGTGTGTGTGTGTGTGTGTGTGTGTTGGGGGAAGATGTGATGTTGGACAATGAGGAGGAGGCGGTGCTTGGATGTTCCCAGGGGTTATTTTTCCCTGATTATTTTAATTCTGCTTCCCTCCATCCAGAATGGCCCTCCGACCCCCCCACTTGCCCTCCCATGCCCCCTTCCCTCACTCCAGGATGAAGGGGAGCTCGGGAGAGGAGACAAAATGCCATGTCACCTGGAAAACTCTTCAGTGAGTGTGGAGGTGACAGGGGGTGGGGAAGTAAGCAACCCGGAGAGGAAGAGAAGGGGGCATTCTGATGGAATTAGGAGTGTAGGCTTTAGACACACCTGGGTTTGAACCCCACTATTAGCGCATGGTAGCTGGGGAGTCACTTAGCTTTGCTCGTTTCAGTTTTCACATCTGTAAATGAGACTAAATTAGATTCGAGCATTCAGAATGCTATACATTTAGTAAAATCTCAATAAATGTCGATATTATTAGCACGGAATACCTGGGGTGCAAGACCTTCGAAGGAATAGTTTTTATTTGAAGATGCACAAGCCAATGACTCCCAGCAGCATGAGGAACACTAGTCCCAGATGCCCCCCAATCTTGAGCCAGGCCTGTGGGCAAATGTGGGGCATGGGCGAATGGACTGCCTCTATTGGAGAGGACTTCACGGATGTCTAGGGGACAGGCAGGTAAACAGTTGTCCGGAATTCCCTTTTTAAAAAATCATGCCCAGGGGCATCTGGGGGACTCAGTCGGTTAAGCATCTGCCTTTGGCTCGGGTCATGATCCCAGGGTCCTGGGATCGAGCCCTGCTTCTCCCTCTGCCCCTGCCCCCCGGCTCATGCTCTCTCTCTGTCAAATAAATAAAATCTTAAAAAAAAAAAAAAACTCAACTGGAAAGTAGAAGGGAATGCAGGGGACAGCAGTGTCACTCACGTTGGTGAGATCCAAGCTGAAAACATAAATGCTTTTCTTCTGTTGCTCCAAAACTACCTAATCTTATATTCTTGCCAAAGGCGACTTCACTCCTTTGGCCATTCCACATGACACTGTCCCCATCCAATGATACAGCATTTCTCGATCGTTGATTTCATGGAGAAGCCCTCACAGGGCTGCTCGGCCCGTTTTTACAGCATGGTCTGATTTTACTGATTTTATAAAGTCGACTCATTAGAGGCAAGTTGGAGGGCCCCAGAACACACAAATGAATAGTCTGCTAAGAAATCCATTTAAAATGACAATAATAAAAATGTTAATAAACGTCAATATTTGCACCACGGTTTATGATCGCTTTTAACAAGCAATTCTGCTGTGATCTTTGAATGATTTCCTTTAGTAGATGACTTCCCCGTTGTCAGATTTGATCTCGACTCAATACGATTATGCTACCCCACCACATGTATGCTTGAGTTAAAAAGTCTTTTGGCTTATTTCCACAACTGAACTCAAGAGTCAGACTTTTTACGGATTTTTGTAAGTAGTTGTCATCTCTCTGCATGATTTGGGGTGGAGGTTGTTGCTGATTTAAATTAAAACCCACTTAGAGGAGTGACTAATTCAGGCCTTCCAAAATCCATTTCTGGGCCAGAATTATCTGGGTGGGGTCTCTGAACAACTACTGAGTAAATTACTTAATTTACTTTCAATTTTATTTTCTGCTTTTTAGACATTGACTTAGTAGGCCACAAAAAGTTCTTTAAAACAGATGCGTTGGGTAATCAAAAGGTTTTATTCACTCTTTGAGACTCAGTTTTCTCATCTATAAAATGGAGGTCATAATAATCCCTACTGCTCAGAGTTATACATAAGACATTTACATATGTGTATATGTATACGTGTGTATACATACATGTGTGTGTATATATATATGTGTGTGTGTATCTTATTTACATAAGATATTATATACTAAGTGCCTAGCATCATAGCGCCTGGTGTGTTAACCATCATTGTAATTACAATGCAGTGTTCCCCTGTAAGATTTTCCCAAAGTTCCTCAGTCAGATGCATGAACACAGTAGGCTCAGTTTGGTGTTTCCCTATTTTGAGATATCTTAACACAGTTTAACAGGTACCTGTAGATCACGCAGGCAGCAATTAATCAGATCAGGTGTACCACCAAATGATCTTCCTCCATGGGGTTCTTTTTTGCTGTTGTTCTTTTTTGCTTATCTACTTTCATGGATGTGCGTCTTTTGCATTAGGGGCTTAGATGGGGGAATGGAGTGTTCTGTTTATTAAGAGGTTAACATAAATTTAGCTAAAACCTCTTTCCTCCAGATCTTTTTTTTTTAAAAGACTTTATTTATTTATTTGAGAGAGAGAACAAGCAGAGGGAAGAGGCACAGCGAGAGGGAGAGGCAGGCTCCCCGCTGAGCAGGGAGCCCCACGCAGGGCTTGATCCCAGGACCCTGGGATCATGAGCCACCCAGGCATCCCTTTTGTCCAGATTGTATTGAAAATTACTTCCAACTGCATAAGTTCATTTTCCCACCCTCAGACAGTTCCATGGACATAGACGTTTATCTTTCTGGATGGTAGAGCTCTTTGGGTGCCTGGGTCATCACCCTGAATGCTGGCTTTTATCATACAGGCCTGAAAACATAGAGGCTGAAGAGCAGGTGTTGGCAACCTTTGACTTGTGCCAAAGTTGGCACCAAGACTCAATTTTCACTGGGTTTGCTAGAACTATTTCTTATCCCACTGTGTAGTGTAGACACTCAATAGACATTTGTTAAATAAACGATGATTGCGTATTTTTTCCCCAACATACTCAGCCTCGCTTACCACTTCTCTCGCCCATCTTTTCCTAAAAGTGTTTAAGATAGCTTATAAGGACTCCTAAAATATAGAAAGACATTACTCTGTAGGAGACATTACTCAAGGATAAACCAGTCTGAGGTAACTCTTCCCCTCCTCTGTGCTGTGTGGTCAGCTGTGGTGGGCCCAGTTCTGCAGCTGATGAAACTGGGCAGCAGGGTGGGCAAAGTGTTGGCTGGATAGAGCTAATTTGATCCTCTCTTCCGGGAGAGAGATGGTTCTCAACGTCTGTACGACACTTCCTTCCAGAAACTTCTCTTAGTTTAGTTAGCTTGGGTGGTTCCTGTTCTTTTTTTTTTTTTTTTTTAAAGATTTTATTTATTTGACAGAGAGAAACACAGCGAGAGAGGGAACACAAGCGGGGGAGTAGGAAAGGGAGAAGCAGGCTTCCCGCGGAGCAGGGAGCCCGATGTGGGGCTCGATCCCAGGACCCTGGGACCATGACCTGAGCCGAAGGCAGACGCTTAACGACTGAGCCACCCAGGCGCCCCGGGTGGTTCCTGTTCTTTACAACAAAATAATTCCTGATTAAATCTGAACATCAGATTTGGTTCTAAGCTTTCTATAGGATGTTCACAGACTGGAAATGCAGAGTAAGCTGATTTTTGTATAGTACATCAGTTACATTTTCAAATAACATGTTCAACATCTGGATTCCTTTGTGAATGAAGTATTTCTAAATTTCAAGCAGTGGGTCCAATTGCCACCCCCCCCCCAAATACAATAAATATAGAAGAGAGTGGCAAAAAAAAGTTTCAAAACACCAGGGAAAGAGTGTATTCGTTATAATTTCTTTCAGGTTAATAGTCTGATACTCTATGGTGCATTCAATTTGGACACAAAGCCATATTAGTCAACTTACTGTCTAAAAGTATAACTAACATACTGTTTAAAAATAAGTTTATCCTACATGTTTAGATGTTTCAGACCCCCTTTGGCAGCCAATGCAAACATGAAAACTTCCTTGTTATATGTTATATATACATATATACATATGTTATATGCTATATGTTAACAAGAATGTCATAAAGCAGAATATTATTACTCAAGTAGTTATAGTCTACTCTAAGAAAGAAATGTATTCTGAACATCTTCATAAAATCGCAGCTTAGCACAGTGGACAACATCTTCAGCTACATCCTTACAGTAGCACTAACACAAATTTTACTTCTGTCTGGTAATATCTTCCAATACAGGCAGATGGGGTTATCTCCAAGTGAGATTCAGGAAAAATGCATTAGGGGACAAGGGGGCAGTGGGCACCAATCTCCTTTTATTGGTCTTTCTTCAGTCTGGCTTGCCCATCCTTTATTCAGTTCATCTCAAGAAATATTTATTGAGGGGCGCCTGGGTGGCTCAGTCGGTTAAACGTCTGCCCTCAGCTCAGGTCATGATCCCAGGGCCCTGGGATCGAGCCCCATGTCAGGCTCTCTGCTCAGCGGGGAGCCTGCTTCTCCCCCACCCTCTGCCTGCTGATGGGCCTACTTGTGCTCTCTCTCTCTGTCAAATAAATAAAATCTTAAAAAAAAAAAAAGAAAAAAAGAAATATTTATTGAGCACCTACTATGTATACTGTGCTGATTGCTAGGGATGCATATGTAAATAAGGTAGAGTCCCTGCCTTCATAAAGTTTACAATCTGGCAGGGATTAGAGACATTAACCAAGAGAATGCAACTGGGACAAATAAAAAGCACCTATTAGGTGCTAGGCCTTCTCACAGACACTTCACATCTACTATCTCTGTTAAGTAGATCTTTTTTTTAAAGATTATTTATTTAAGTCATCTCTACACCCAACATGGGGCTCGAACTCATCACCCTGAGATCAACAGTCACATGCTCCTCCAACTGAGTCAGCCCCAAGTGGATCTTATTATGCTCATTTTAGGATACTGGTGCTCAGAGAAGTTAGGTCATGCAGATGTGGGACTTGAATTCAAGTCTGCCTGATTTGATAATCTAGAATCCTGTGCCATCCAACATGGCAGCCATTAGTCATGTGTGGCTGTTGAGATGTAAAGCAATACATATTAAATAAAAATTTAAAATTTCGTTGCTTTGTCACACTAGCCCCGTGTCAAGTGCTCAACAGCCACAGGGGCTAGTGGCCAGTGTACAGGACAGCACAGATTTAGGACCTTTCCACCATCACAGGAAGTTCTGCTGGTCAGCACTGGTCTAGACTCTTCATGTGAGGGCTTGACTCCATGTCAGCTTCAATATCCTAAGCCCAGAACAGATTTCTAAAACCCAGGAATCTCTATAATCAGCATTGTTTCTTTTCCCTGAACCATAAGAAGAGAAGCTACCGAACAGGGCCTCCACGTGGCACACTCTTCGATTTTTGTTCACCTTGCAGGTAGGCATTCGGAGGTGAATTGGAGATGTTTTTAACAATAGGAATTGTGGAGAACTAATTGAGACAATAAATCACATTCCTCAGTGTGAAGCCTGGCCTAGAGTAGGCCCCCAGGAAATGCCAATATGATATTAAAGAGTGTGCAATGTGGAGTCGCAGGGCTGGTTTGAGGTCCCGTTTACCACTTTGTAACCACGTGGCCTGGGCAGATCAATTTCTCCAAACCCCATTTCGTTAATTGTAATTGGAGGTAATTGCGGCAAGGGCATTTCAGTGCCATGTTGCAATTAGAAATGGTTTGTTTCTTCAATATGGAGTTGGATTAGAGGGTGGGGGTGTTGATGGTGTACAAGTTCTAATGGTTTCTGTGCTTTCCTGGTACAGAGGAAACCAGACTCACTATGGCCATCTACCACGTAAAGGCCACCACTTGCCTACTCAGAATACCTTGCCAGAGTTTGAAAATTAAAGCTGTTCAGTTTTTACTTTTGAGAATGCTTCAGTTTGCTAGACTGCTATAGCAAAGACAGGGTGGCTTAAATAGCAGAAATTTGGGGCACCTGGGTGGCTCAGTTGGTTAAGCGTCTGCCTTTGGCTCAGGTCATGATCTCGGGGTCCTGGGATGGAGCCCCGCATGGGGCTCCTTGCTCAGCGGGGAGCCTGCTTCTCCTTCTGCCTCCCCACACCCAGCTTGTGCTCTCCTCTCTCAAATAAATAAATAAATAAAATCTTAAAAAAATAGCAGAAACTTATTTTCTCATAGTTCTGGAGGCTGGAATTCTGAGACCAAGGTGTCAGCCATAATGGTTTTTTTCTGAGACCTCTTTCCAGCCTTGTAGATGGCTGTCTTCTCCCCATGTCTTTACATCCTCTTCCCTCTGTATCTGTGTCCTGATTTCTTCTTACAAGGACACCAGCCATATTGGATCAGGGCCTGCCCTAATGACTTCATTTTAACTTAATTACCTCTTTAAAGACCCAATCTCCAGATACAGTCACATTCTGAGGTTCTGGGGGTTAGGACTTCAACATATAAATTCTGGGGTGTGGGAGGAGACACAATTTTGCTCCTAACAGGGGACAAGATTAAATTCTCAGGCTGCGTATTTTTCCAGGTGCCTCTGAAGTCAGTAGCAGGAGGTCCTGTCATCCCTCGGTCCTGGTGACCCCCAGGGGCACGGAAGGATGAGAAAGGGGCAGAACTGCTCGGTGTCTTCACACACAGCCAATTCATCCTACCCAGTGCCGCTGAAGGGCTAATCCTTATTCTCACCAGCAGTCTATCCCCGAATGCCCATTCTCCAAGAATGCCAGAAGATTCCCCATGACCTCTAACATCAATTTAAACTTGGATAATGAGTTTTCCTCCCCGTCTGTTTTGCTGAAACAATGTTCTGCCTACTATGACTCCTTAAAGGAAAGCCTTGAATTGAAAGTATTGTGATTAGGCTTTGGAATCAAAGGGACCTGAACTGGTGTGGAGGCCCCACCCCTTACTGTGTACCTGTGGGCGATCGGCTCAGTCCATCCCATAAACCTTTAGCAAGCACTGACCATACAGCAGGCATTGTGCTGAATTTGAGACACGAAGATGCGTAAGATCAAATTCCTCTCTCCAGGAGCCCGGTTGAGGCTGGCAGAAAAGTAATCAAGTAATTACCCCAGAGCGTATAATAAGGCCTTTAATAGTGTTAGATGCAGGCTGCTGTAGAGTTCAGAGGCCCCGGGGGCTGGGGGGGTAGGGGTGGTGGGGGAGGTGGTGGAGGAGATGGTAATGACTGAGCCAGTCCTAAAGGATGAATGTGACCAAGTGAAGGGAACTTGGCTGGTTAAGGAGGAGGGTGTTTCTGGTGGAAGGGAGGTCACCACTCATAGCATGGGGCTAGGAACACCTAACTCCCAGGGCTGTTGTGGATATTAACAGTGAAGGGTATGTGTATAAAGGGTCTAGCACAGTCCATAATAGGTGCTGCCAAATGCAGCAGAGGGGGCCCACCCCACCCTCTCATCACTGCTATTCTCTCCTACTTTCCTCTGTGGCAACTCTGAGCCTGGGACTTAGCAAGCCTCCCCAATGGTCCGTGGGAACGTAGGGTCTGGCAAAGATCCTACTTACTTCACTATGTCAAAACTGCTTGTATTCCGTGCATCTTAATTCAGAGGTTGCATGGGGATTTGGCCACCTTCTCAACTTCTCCCTGCAGCACATAAATTATAAGTAAGTCCAGAAATGCAAATAGAATCACAATGGAAAGGTTTGAGTGGGCTGGCGCGTGCACCAAGTTATTCTCTGCATGATGATTTCTATCACTGTAATTAGACTCTGTAATTAAAAATCACTAATGTTTCATGACAGCCCACAATTGGATTTGGGGCACAAAGGAGAAGGTTGGGGTGTGCTGGTATGGGTGGGGACACTGCACACACAGATCGTCTGGGCTGGGAAATGGGCCATTCACTAATAAAAAGTGTTCTCATTTATATACGGAAATAATGAGGCAAAGGAGCAGCTTTTTTTTTTTTTTTTTTTTTAAAGAAGGCAGAAAGAGAAGATAAGCAACAAACCTACAGGTCACTTAGAAAGCCACAGTAATTTTACCTGCCTGCTTTCTTTTACTGGGAAGATTTTTATCTCTGTCAGCATTGTTGTAAATTACTTAGTAAGGTTGGAGTCAAAATTGGTTTTCAGTGTGTTCTACCTCCATTTGACCCCTGTGTAAACAAGAAACCACAGTGCATGTTCTCACACTTTTAGCTGTGTAACAGCTCCCAAGAAACCCGGATTTCTGTTTCCAATTGACCATGACTCCAGGGCTCACAGATCAGTGATGGCAGAGAATCCAAAGTAGGCTCCTGGCCCCTGGGTGGGGGGGATTCTTCATGCATCGGCACACCGGACCTGCTGGGGGTAAACAGGGCCTGTACTTGGCATCCCTGCCACGTGCCGAGGAGAGAGAAGGAAGGGAACCTTGGAGGAAATCTAGCTCCATTCTTGCCCTCGTCAGAAAGGGATTTTTTCCTCCAGCCTCTGAGAAGGTCTTCGTCCTGTGAAAGTAAATTAGGTAGAAAATTACTTTTTGACAAACTTGACTGAAGCTGTGAAAGTCATTCTGCCTAAGTTTGAAAAGTGATTGGAACTGAAGTTTTTTTTTTTAAAGATTCGCTCTTTTTTTCTTTTTAAAAAGCAGATTGCCCTAGGGGAATGAATAGGAATTCAGGTAGATGGTGAATACTTTTCTAGTTTGCCTGATTCTGATGGGTAGCTCTTCGTTAGCATGTCAATACCGAGGGCCCTCTTGAATTTTCTAGCCCTTCTGGATCAGTCTGTAGAATTTTCTGTTCTTTCTTATTGTGAAGCGGGTCCTGTGTAGGGGTTGAACCGGGGCTAGTTTTGGGGGAATACAATGGCGTATTTAAGTGGTTGTGTCTATGTTTGTTATCTACTGCTGGGTAACAAGATACGCCAAAACATAGTGTTTTAAGATAACAATGATTCCTTATTTTCCTTAGTTCTGTGGGCTGCCTGGGCTGTTCTTCCAACACGCATGGTGCTTCCTGGTCCAGCTGGCAGGTGGACGGGGCTGGAGGGTCCACGAAGGCCTCTCTCACATGTCTGGGGTGTGAGTTCTGACTGTCAGCCAGGGTGCCTCTGTTTCTCCTGCAAAGGCTTTCTCTCCATAGGTGGCTCATGCCTCAGGCCCTCTGTGCCTCCAACATGTCCTTCGGGCATGGCTGCTGGGCTCCGAGAGTGTGAACTCAGAGGGCCAGACCTCTCACTCTCTCAAGGATAGGCCCAGAAGTCTTTCCACCACATGCTGTGGGTCAAAGCAAGAGACAAAGCCGCCCAAGGATGTGGGGAAATTGAAGGGAAAGGGAAACTGACTCCACTTTTTGGTGAGAGAAGCAGTTTTCCCAGTTAGGGTGGGAAGGAGGTGACATCTTTGGAGACATCGGCCACAATGGTAAAATTCATCCTCAACTGACGCTTAAAAACTTATTCCAGGGAATTGAGGATTGTCAGTATTACTGAGTGGACCCTGGCTAAGCTGATGAGAACGAAGAAGGATGACAAGTATCGTTATTATGCCTTCCACACCTCTCCTTAATGTGCGCTGAGCATGGTATAAGATGCTTTGCCTTCATCTTCTAGAAAACAGCTCTGAAAGGGTGGTTTTGTTATACCTACTTTACATATTGGGAAACTGAGGCTTGGAGACCATGTAATGCAGGGGTTCATTGTAGTCAGCTGTGAAGGATACTGAAGGGGAGCTTGCTAGCTCTCTTTGCAGTTCTGTTCCCCCACAGCGTCCCAGCTCTTCGCAGTACCCCACCTCAGCCCTGTACCTGCCTGGGCCGCCCCAGCCAGACCCCTGTCACCGTTCCCTATCTGAAGGCCTCCTATGTTGAGACTCTTTCTAAGCCTGTTTTTTGCTCAGTGACAAGAAGTACTGATATGTTTTTAGTTATACTTATTCCATCAAATATGTTATTCCTTTAAGTTGTCAGTCTTGGCTCACCCAGTTACAATTTTTTTCTTAAGAAGGCATTTGACAGGGCTCCTGGGTGGCTTAGTTGGTTAAGGGTCTGACTCCTGATTTAGGCTCAGGTCATGATCTCAGGGTCATGAGATCGAGCCCCATATTAGGCTCTCTGCTGAGTGTGGAGCCTGCTTAAGATTCTCTCTCTCTGCCCTTCTTCCTCCCCCCTCCCCACCGCTTGCGCACACATGCTCTCTCTCTCAAAAAAAAAAAAAAAAAAAGAAGAAGAAGAAGAATTCATTTGGCCCAGAAAAGTCAAGAGAATTTTGAAGAATTTAGAAGGGAACTGATTATGTAGCTATTAAGACTTATTATAAAGCTACATTAATTTAAAAATGTATTAATGCCAGGGAAGACAAGTGGAACAAAATAAGGAACTCAAGGTTAGCACCACCCATACAGAAGAATGGTTATACACAGGATAAAGCACAAATCACTGGAGGAAGAATGGACGCTTCTAAGAATGACTCTGGACAACCAGTCATTCATATGGAAAAGTACAAAATTAGATCTCAACTTCACATCAAACACAAAAATAAATTCCAGGTGGATTAAAGGCCTAAGTGTAAATAGGCGACAAAAATACGTGACTATTTCTAGGACTGTAAATATTGAGGAGGATCTCTTAAATAAGACACTGAAATTCAAACCTTCTTGAGGAAAATGATTAATTCAAGTGACATTAATAGTCCACGTCTGTGAGGTTGAAGATGTGCATACCTATAACCCAGGAATTTGGATTATGGGTAGATCTAGAGAAACTCTCATACACAGGCATGAGGAGGAATGCAAAAGGTTGTTCACTGACACATTGGTTATGATATAAAAGGTTAGAAACAGCCTAATTGTTCCTCAGCAAAGGAGTAGGAAAAATAAACTGTGGTTTATTCATATAATGCAATAATATTTAGCAGCTGAAATGAGTAAAGTAGATTTCTATGTAGCAACATGGATAAATCTCAAAATTATGGTGAGTGAAAGAAACAAGTGCAGGAGGAGAGTACAGAATGAGGCTTTTCATGAAGTTTTAAATGTCGGAAATGACATTGAACATTTTTTTTAAAAGATTTAATTTTTAAGTAATCTCTATACCCCATGTGGGGCTGGAACACACAACCCTGAGATCAAGAGTCACATGCTTGGGGCACCTGGGTGGCTCAGTTGGTTAAGCGTCCAACTCTTGATTTTGGCTCAGGGTCCTGAGATTGAGTTTAGTGTTGGGCGTGGACCCTGTGTGAGATTCTCTCTCTCCTTCTCCCTCTGCCCCTCCCCTGTCCCTGCTCTCTCGCCCACATGAATAAATGTGCTCTCTCTCATAAATGAATGAATGAATGAATGAATGAATAAATAAATAAATAAATAAACAGTTGCATGCTCTACCGACTAAGCCAGCCAGGCGCCCTGACATTGAACTTCTTTTTTTTTTTTTAATATAGCTATCTGCATTTCGAGGAAAGCTTCAAAACATGCAAGGAGAATACACACAATCTTCAAAATAATGGCAAGGAGGAAGGAAAATGCAATTTTATATATGTAGGGAGCTTCAATTGTATTTTTATGCATTGTTTCTTTAAAAAAATCTGGATTAAAGATGGCAAACTATTAATGTGTTCTAAATCTGGGTAGGGGCAACATGCGCTTTTATTAAATTACTTACAATATGTTTCTTTCTTTTTTTTTTTTAAAGGGCGGAGGGGCAGAGGGAGAGAGAGAGAATCTTTTTTTTTTTTAAGATTTTTTTTATTTATTCATTTGAGATACAGAGATACAGAGAGAGAGAGCATGAGCAGGGAGAGAGGCAGAGGGAGAGGGAGAAGCAGGCTCCTAGCTGAGGAGGGAGCCCCATGCGGGACTCGATCCCAGGACCCTGGGATCATGACCTGAGCTGAAGGCAGACGCTTAACCATCTGAGCCACCCAGGCGCCCCGAGAGAGAGAATCTTAAACAGGCTCCACGCCCAGCAGTGAGTCCGGCCCAGGGCTCGATCTCACGACCCTGAGATCATGATCTGAGCTGAAATCAAGAGTCAGACACTTAACTGACTGAGCTTCCCAGGCACCCCAATATGTTTCTCATATTTTAAAAAGATATTGCTTTTAGAACCTCTAAAGAATGATGGCAAGGCTGTGAGGTCCGGGTCAGTATGAAAGATACAGTTCAGAGGAGGCAGATGGCCTTTGCGGACGCAGCTTGTGGTATGCCTGGTGGCCTGTCAAGCCTTCTAACCCAGGACCATTTCCCTCAGACTCAGCCCTGGTCCAGCCACGCTCTCCCTTTCTCCTGCCCTGCTCTGCTTTTGGGGACAACTCCAAGCAGAAAACGTGTTAAGCCCCCGCTTGCCTCGACTTACTGGTCCAGCTACTCAAGCTCATTCCTATTTTCCCTTTCATCCTTAGACATTGGAAGGCCAGAGATGAATGATGATGACTCTGTTGAAGGAGGAGAAGAAGTCCGGGAGGCCTTACTCTTTGAAAATTTTTGTTTTTCAAGGCTGTGTCATCTACATTATCTAGGTGGCTTTTCTTATCAAGCTTGTAGACAGAGCAGGTGTTTTTACAGAGCAGGTGTTTTATGATAAAGAAACCAAGTTGGTGAAGAGCTAAATAACTTGGCAAGGGCATCCAAATGATTAGTGAGATGCCTGAAATTAGAACCTGGTCCAAAGTCCCAGTTTAAGGCTCTTTCTAAAATAATGAGTCGAGTGCTGTATGTGGTAATGTAATACTATGGGTCCCAGGGGGAGTAAGAGGAGGGAGTCCATTACTGTAGTAGGTTGAATTGTGTCCCCCCAAAAGGGGTTCAAATCCCTACCTCCAGTACCTATGAATGTGGTTACCGTATCTGGAAATAGGGTCTTTTCAGGTGTAAAGGGTGGGCCCTATATCCAATGACTGGTGTCCTTATAAGAAGAGGAGAAGAGACAGAGATGATGCACAGGAAAGAAGGGCATGTGAGCACAGGCAGAGATTGGAGTGACCCAGCCATAGCTAAGGAACTCCGAGGATTGCTAGGAGCAGCCAGAAGTTGTGAAGAGCGCACGAGGGATAGTTTCTCCTTCAGAGCCTCTTGAAAAATCAATGGAGAATCAATCAACTCGACTGACTCTTTGATTGTGGACTTCAGGCCTCTAGAACTGAGAGAGAATAAATTTATGTTGGTTTAAGCCACTTTGTGGCAATTTGTTTCGGCTGCCCTAGGAGACAAAACCAGTCACCAGGCTTGGGGTGATTCCAGTGGAGGTGTGGCCTTAGCTGAGGACTGAAGGGCTAATGTAGAGACACTGCTGGCCATGTGTTCAGCCACAAATAACAGAAAACCCATCCAAAGTGGCTTAAACAAATAGGGTTCATTTATTTTCATGTAACAAAAAATTCAGAGATCAGCAGTCTGGGGTTTGTGTAGTTAGTTGCTCAATGACATGAGGGACGCAGGCCCTCCCCATATTTCTACTCTGCTGTCTCTAGCTTGTCAGCATCTTTTGTTCTCGTGCTTGTTGCCTTATGATCACCCAATGGCTACTGAGCCACTCGGCCACACATCTGCATTCCAGGCAGAAAGAGGAAGGAAGAAAAAGGGAGAGTCTTTTTCACAAATCACCAGCAGACTTCTTTGATTTCAGTGGCCGGAACTGGCTTACATTTCATATGGCTTTCCTAGCTGCAAGGAAGGGAGGTAGGTATTTATAGCTTTAGGTTTTAAGCCTTAAAATAGAAGGACACAAGTAAGAAGCTGATCACTGGTGTTGAGTAAGCCATTCTGCAATACCTCTAAAATACCATCATTTTAGATCAAGTTTTAGGTCTGGCAGCATGTAAGAAGAAAACCAAAATATTAGTAGTTTAAAACACATAAGATTCTGGATGTAGACGATCTAAGGTTGATATGGAGGATCCACAATCATCAAGAGAGCAGATTCCTTCTTTCTCTTCCTTCATCCTTAGAGTCCATTCTCATTGTGGACTCATAAGCCAAAGTGGCTGCTGAAGTCCCAGACATCACCATTTCATTCCAGAAAACAGGAAGGATGAAGGCGGAAGGCAAAATAGCACACTCCAGCCAATTGTCCTTCTTCTGAGGAGTCTTCCAATCACTATCGCCCATTATATTTCATTGACTAGTATTGGCGGAGAAGGTGAAAAATGTTGCTTTGTCGAATGAAAACATAGCTGTCCCAGGAAGTAAGAAGACAGTTAGATATTGGGTAGGCAATAAACAGCTTCTTCCTCACAGGGCAAATAAGTTTCATCTCCAGTGGCAAATTTGACTTATTTGGAGTGGTTTCCTAGAGCACTGTGTTAAAAATGATCCTGAGGCCATAATCTGGGCTCAGTGGGTAGAGAGCAATGGTTGATTAGGGATCTTGATCATGGTCATGAGAGTCAGGGTGTAATGATATGTATGGGTTCCTCTTCCCTTGGAAGGAGTGGGAGAAGCTCGTTTGCTGGTGACAGGGGTGACTATATGGAGATGTATCTGTTTGCTAGGGCTGCCATCATAAAGTACCACACACGGGGTGGCGTCATAGGAGAAATATATTTTCTCATTCCAGAGGCTCAAAGTCTGAGATCAAGGTGTCAGCAAGGTTGGTTCCTACTCAGGGCCGTGAGGGAAGGATCTGTTCCAGGCTTTTCTCCTTGGCCTGTGTCCAAATCCTCCTCTTCTAATAAGGACACCAGTCAGATTAGATTAGGGCCTATCCTAGTGAACTGATTTTGACTTAATGACCTCTTCAAAGGCCCTGTCTCCTAAGATAGGCACATTCTGAGGTACTGGGGGTTAGGACTTCCACATATAAGTTCTGGGGGGCGCGTTGTCCAAGAATATTTTTTTTCTCTTTTGACTGAACCCTGTTCTGTCTGAAGTCAAAGACCACTGCAAAATAGGAACGTCTGCCTGGGGTGGCCACTCTGTGTGTGTGTGTGTGTGTGTAAGGAATGCAGTGGGTACAAACTGGGGCAGGGTGGGGGGGTGATACTCCTCTCACAACAATTTCCTTAATGGTTGAGGCTGTGGTTGTAGTCATGCTATCCACCCTCATTATTACTTATTTATTTGTTTTTGTTTTTATTTTTATTTTTTTAAGATTTTTTTATTTTTTATTTGACAGAGAGAGAGAAAGTACAAGCAGGGGGAGTGGCAGGCAGAGGGAGAGGGAGAAGTAGGCTCCCCGCTGAGCAGGACTCCGGGATCATGACCTGAGCCGAAGGCAGCCGCTCAACCGACTGAGCCACCCAGGCGCCCCTATTTACTTATTTTTAAATAAACAGACCTTCCCCTACTAATCATGGGAATATATAAGCTGGAGCAGTTATAATCTACCATTCCTCTCTTCGTGTAGATTGATCCATGCATAGTCATGTAGCTCAAGCTAAGCCCTTTCCTGGAAGTTTTCAACAACATCTGGGAGAGAGAAGTTCTCCTTCCTTTAGGATCATTAACCTAGAAGGCTGTAAGCCCAGAGCAGCCCGTGCCTTGTCCCTTGCCCTGTGGAGAAATTCCATGTGCAATAAAATGAATGAAGCCAAAATACAGAAAGGAGCAGAGACAGAGAGTAGAGATAGAGTCCCCAGAGCGTTTGAGTCTCTGAATACGGGCATCCTTAAGACCAGCTCCATCCTTATCCTTTTCATGACTATGTAATGCAATACACCCCTAGCTTTGGATGGTGGAGTTGGGTACCTGTCACTGGCAATCAAAGAATCCATATAATTCCCCAACAGATGTATATAAACACTTTCAACAAACTTTCTAATTTGTGGGATTATGAACCACAGAGCAGAAGCTTAAATTTCTAGGTTTGTTTCTTGGGAACTCTTTTAATAAATTTGTGGTTCCCTAATTTTTAGTGAGCCTGTCTCCTGCAGCAGCCAGCCGGTAGCTCTGGGCTGGTGGTTCTCAGAGGAAAATACTGTACTTTTCACTGGAAAGATGTTTTAGGGAACAGAAAACAGGGTCGTATCAATATTAATTCACATGGGAAAATTATGTAAGTGCCATTTAAATATTTATCTTCAAAGTAAGCTTATAGCTTAGAACCTTTTTATCTTTACAGATGTGGCATTTCTTTAATGGGCTTCTAATGGTGTCCAGCTCATAACTTCCTTTTTTTTTTTTGCTTCCAACTATACCATGTTTGATTCACCTTAAAAAGCATTTAGATTTGAGTGCCGGTTATTAGATATGATGGCCAAATTATATTTTAGATGAAGCATCCCATCTACATTAGCACATTTACATCTCTGGTCCCAAAAATATTTATAAGAAAACTTCATCTTGTGACAAAACATGCAAATTCCATTCCGGGGAGGAGTGACATTGCTAATAGCAGAGAACAGTGGCCTGACAAGTCTCTTTTCTCACAGGAGCTATGTAGAAACACTTGCCATTGAAGTTTTGTTTGCCCTTTAAAGTTAATGAATTGCATGATCTAATAATAACTAACTGTACCTTCCCGTTGTCATAAAGCCCTTAAAGCATTTCACAATCAATTAGCAGCTCAGGGACGTCATTATTATTGGCCATTTTGCAATATGGCTGTATTCAGAGTTAATACAGAGTGGATTTTACTGCTCAGCAGCTCATGGTGGAGCTAGGTGGCAAGCGGAACAAGAAGGCTTTGAAGTTGGGGCGCCTGGGTGGTTCAGATGGTTGAGCATCTGCCTTCGGCTCAGGTCATGATCTCAGGGTCCTGGGATCGAGCCCCACATCAAGCCCCACATCGGGCTCCTGGCTCAGCGGGGAGCCTGCTTCTCCCTCTCCCTCTGCCACTCTCCCTGCTCATGCTCTCTCTCTCTCTCTCTATCTCTGTGTCTCAGATGAATAAATAAAATCCTAAAAAAAAAAAAAAAAGAAGGCTTTGAAGTTTATAAGGAAAGTTTTCAAAGTCTCACCACCTTCCTGGCCAGGTTTTTTGATTCCTTGCTTTTATTTTTCATGTATCGCCTTTCTCATTACTTATGCCCTGTCCATTAAATCCAGCACTGGGCATGAGCTCTGGTGTTTCTTCTTTTCCAAGCTGCCGGGCTGCATTGCTGCTCTTGATTAAATAAGTTCAGTGTGGGTACCCAACCGAAGCAAAGGCCAACACTGCCTCATTAGCCAGGAGATTTGGTTGGCACGGGCCAGCCAGCAAGCAGGGTGAGCTAGGTCAGAATGGATTTTAGGTTGAGGGTGTGCTAGACACCGTTCAAGACTTGGGGGCCCAATCTAAACATTAAAATGCCACCAGCCTCTGAGCCAGCCCCTCGAAATGCTGTTGAATCCCTGTATAATTAACTATTTGCTCATAACAATGGGTTGCCTGAAAGATGATGGAAGGATGTGGTCCACTTTCCCTAGAATCTTCGGATGTGGACACTGCCTGGGACTTTTGGAGTTGATGTGGTTTGTCTGTTTGACTCAAACACAGGCCAAATTTAAATAGCTCTTTATGGAGTCACCTAAGGGGAGTTTTAAGGTAGCTTGAAAAACTTCCTATAATCTACTTATTATTTGGAAGCTCTCAACCTGACCGGAAACTGAGTATCTTGTCTTCTTGGACAGTTTAAATCAGAAAGGGCCCTGGGAAACTGGGATGCTCTATAAAGTGTCCCAAGCTGGGATATTCAACTCAGCTTTATTCTCTTGGCCAATCCCTGCCTTTAAGTGACAGAAAAGTCATGTTTTAGCAATCAGTACAGTGTGGCAGGCTGAGGAATGCCCCCCCCAAAATATTATTATCTCAATAATAGACTTTATGAATGTTACTTACATGGCAAAATTTTTTTAAAAAATTAAAAATTACAGATGGGATTAGATGAAGAATCCTGAGATGGGGAGATCCTGGATTATCTGGGTGGGCACTAAATGCAATCATTTGCATCCTTATAAGAGGGAGGCAGAGGGAGATTGGACACAGATAAGAAGAGAAGGCAAGGCAAAAAAAAAAAAAAAAAAAAGGAAGAAGAAGAAGAGGGAGAATGGAAGGCAAGGTGGCCAGAGAGCTGGAGCTTACAGTGATGCAGACACAAGCCAAGGAATGCCAGCAAGCTCTACAAGCTGGAGAGGCAAGGACCAGATCCTTCCTGAGCCTCTGGAGGGAGCAGGGCCCCGCCAACAGCTTGATTTTGGACATCTAGCCTCCAGAACGGTGAGGGAATGAATTTCTGCTGTTTTAAGCCACCGTTTTGTGGTAATTTGAGGTAGCAGCCCTAGGAAACTAATATAAACAGGGTGGTGAGGTGATGTGAGGGGACAGAGAAGAAGATCCAAAGCTAGGCCGGGATCTGAATCACCCGAGGAACACAACTGTGGTCCAAGACCGGGCCCCGAAAGACAGTCCCAGATGAATTGTCTGGTTAATTGCTAAAGAAATTAAGTTAAGTTCGAGACTGATGGTAGAAGTTTTGAGACTCCCCAAAACTTGGGTTACGCCCACACGGCAGACTCTATAAACCACACGGCAGACTCCATAATCCCGCAGATCTGCTGTTGTGTGTGTATAAAAACGTCAGATGCTAAAGGTCTGTGGAGGGTGTATTTGTTCGATTTTCTTTTGTCTCAGCTTTGTCTTTAATAGAACTTCATTCTGAGCGTTGTTTTCTCTGGTTTAACTCTGCTTTTGGTAGGAGACGTTTTGCAGGATGACCCCTCACGTGGTACAGGTGAATCACGAAGGCCTTTGTTGAGACCCAGCGTCTTGGTGGTCCTTTGAGGCAAAAAGGGAGGTCTGGCATCCCGGGGGTCTGCCTGCTGGGAGTGGACTGACTCCCCGTCCACTGGGAGGTGTCGGCACGTGTGAGGCAGGTGGAAGGGTGAGTCTGGGGGGCTTGGCTCCCCCAGGGCTACGTGAGTTTTGATATGAAATAACCCGTCTATGGCGCAGAGTCTCTCACTTCTGACCAGAAGCCCCCGGGGGTAGCGTTGGATGTGCTGCTCACGACGAGGGGCTGGAGGAAATTCAGCCGAACAGAACAAAGTGATTCTGAGGACAAAATGGCTCAATCAAGGGAAAAGTGATTTCAGGGCTGACATCAGCCTGACATTAGCAACCAGGTTCTTCTTCTTATCTGCTTTTGAACCTCAGGAGGAGAACTTGTCTACCTTTGATACTGTAAGCAGGATGCTTCATGTTTAAAGATTAAAGCAGCTTTCTGGCTTGTTAGAAAGAAATCACATGGGAATGGGTTTCACAGC
Source organism: Phoca vitulina (assembly GCF_004348235.1). NCBI lineage: Eukaryota > Metazoa > Chordata > Mammalia > Carnivora > Phocidae > Phoca > Phoca vitulina. The sequence goes on from NW_022589737.1 coordinate 18,385,964, forward strand.
CAGAAGCTGGGCTCCATCAAAAGGATGTCACTCTGATGGGGGAACATCTCCCCCTCCCATGAATATCAAAAAAGCCAGTGATTAATTCTTTCCATTAGGAGCCCCATCTCCCACTACTGTTATGTATAGGATTGAAACAATGTAGTCTGATTACCATTGTGTCCCGTGTGGCTTAGACTATAAGTGCAAAATGTGAAATGTAAGAGGTTTTTTTTTTTTTTTTTTTACATCTTGTCACTCCAGATGAGGACATACTTTGGAAGTGAAATTAGAAACAATGCACCGGTAATTAAAGGCCGGTGTCTTCCCTGGGACTAAAACACAGCCCACGGTGCCAAGGTTTTGATTGACAGTATGTAATTAAAAGTTGCTTTAAATGGTTACTAAACATAACCAGCCACAGAAGGGTGGCAGAGAGGAATAATTTTAATATAGGAAGTTTTTAAAAGCTAGACACATTTGGAATATGTGTAAAACATCTGATTAAACATTTAAAGTTAAATCCCTAGGGTGCACTGAAAGGGTTATACTCCACAGTGTTTGATTTTTTTTTTTTGTTTGTTTACATAAAGCAATAATTTACTGTACGCTGTATTTACCAGAAGTTACTGGTTAATATGTATAAATTTTGAGGGAATAGGGGAAGCCTGGAGAACACTAAGTAATGGTATTTTATTTTTTTTTAATTTCTTTTATTTTTTTAAAAGATTTTATTTATTTGACAGAGAGCGACACAATGAGAGAGGGAACACAAGCAGGGGGAGTGGCAGGCAGAGGAAGAAGCAGGCTTCCCACGGAGCAGGGAGCCCGATGAGGGGCTCCATCCCAGGACCCCGGGATCATGACCTGAGCCGAAGGCAGACGCTTAATGATTGAGCCACCCAGGTGCCCCTAAGTAATGGTATTTTAGAAGATAAAATCCAAGATGCCTGGATTTATCCCTTTTGTTGTTGTATTTATTTAATATGATTAAAATAATTTAAAATGTCAATTATTTGTTTTGCTGTATATAAATTATACGTCAAGTAAAAATTTTAATTGTTGGTCAATTTGAGGACGATATTTTGGTGGGGAGGAGGAAGCAGCTGAGAAAGGGCAAAATGCTTCTTGTGCTCCCCGAGCAACAGTTACAAGAAGGCCCATTTATTTACAAAAGCATCTCAGTTGCAATGTCACTAAGGAGTTGCCAAAATGCAGAGGAAAGCATTTTAAAGATTGAAAACAAGTAAGTTGATTTAATATGTGTATTTATGAGTTTAAAAGAGTTCACATACTATGTTAATGGGAGTTTGTTTTTGCTGGAAATACTAGCTTTGATGGTCAAGTCCAAGGCCCCCTGGGTGTCCATATCCAGGCCCACAAGCTGGGAAAAAGCACTGCTGGCATCGGAGAGCCCTCCCCTGTCCCCGTAGGCACTGCTGGTGGTCTTACAAGGGCACTTACAGTGCAGCGGACCCCATTAGTTATTCATGTAACCAACTCTGAGCTTTCTTCTTTGCTGTTTTTAGAACTTCCCATAGAGATGGGACTGAACTGACATCAGGTAAACAGGCACAGAAACTCCTGATTGGCATTGTTAATCTTCCCTAAAGAGAAACGAAACAGGACCTTTTAAAAGGTCAGGCTGAGAGCGTTTGGTAAATCTGAACAGCCCCGAGAAAAATGTTGCTCAGTGAGTTCACAGCCAGTCCCTCACACCCGACCTTCTATTATAAACTGCTTTGTGATGATGCGGAGAGGTGAAGATCTTGGTTCCCACTGGAGCAGTGGAGGTTCTTTGTCAGGACTTGGTTCCATCCTGACTCTCAGATCAACTATGGTGACAATTCAGATTATTGTCTGAGAGGGACTCACTGTCTTTTTCAGCATTAGAAGTACATTCTGTTGTCTCATCAAGCAGCCCACTCACCCATGGAAAAGGCTAGATGTGATGGGAAGCAAAAGAAGTGATGTGGGGCTCGATGGTGGGGCTCAATGGCGGGGCTCGATTGGGGACCCTGGGATCATGACCTGAGCCAAAGGCAGATGCTGAATGACTGAGCCACCCAGGTGCCCCTGAATTCTTAGTATTTTAAGAAACAACATTTAATACCTAGTAATGAGGATTCAGACAATACTACCAATATCTGAATACCTATTTTGCTCATAACAAAACAAGCAATAACATTTTCTCTTAAAAACCTCTTCTTATAGTCACGTTCTCATCCTTATTGTTTGTAACGGCTGTGAAGTAACAGTTTTCCCGTATCCACAGATCCTTGAGTTTCTGAGGAGAGAAATGAAAAAGTGTCCCCACTTCTCCGCAGAGCCAGGAAGAGGGGCAAAGCCCAGTAGCGATTGCCTTTAATTACCCAGCATGGCGAGTGAAGGTTCACTAACCTCAGTTTTCCCCTCTGGTGCTTCCCTGACTTTGCTGAATGTGAAAGGGGCTGAGCCCCCAGCAGACCCCGAAGTAAAGCAGGGGAGCCAAAGACTGACTTAACAGCATTTGATGAAAATACAATTCCTTAAGATATTTTCTGGAACTAATTTCAAATTTACAGAAAAGTGGCAAGAATAGTACAAAGAACTCCCACAGAGCCTTTACCCCAGTCCCCATTCCCTAACTCCCTGAGGGGGCATTAACATTTCACCATATTTGCCCTGACGTTCTCTCTTTCCATGTATATTTATTTGTACGTAGAGTGTTTTTCTTTTTCTTTTTGAACTTTTGAGAATAAGTTGCAGATAGGATGCTTCCTTGTTCCCCCGTACGTCAATGTCGATGTCCTAAAAACAGGGACATTCTCCTACCTTAACCACAGGATAGTCCTCAAAATCAGGAAATAAGCTCTGATACAAGACTGCCATCTGATCCCCAAGGCTCGTTCCAATTTCTCCGATAGTCCCCATCGTGTCCTGTAGGGTCGGGAGCAAGCGCGGGGTCACGTGATGCAATTCGTCCTCCCGGCCCCTTAGTCCCCTTTAATGAGCACATTTCCAGCAATGCGCTGCTACGCTCGCTCCCTGGGAGAAAAAAGAAGCCCTGATCTGTAGTGGCTGCCAGATTTCATGGCGTCAACATTCCCATTCTGGCCAATTTCAAGTTACCAACTTGATGTCCCCGCCGCTGAAGTGCCGAGTTCGGAAGAGGTGCACACCATTGATTTTCCAGACGGGGTCTGGGCCAATATATCGGCGGGCTCTCCTACACCACTGATTTCCCCTGCCTTTCCCTGCATTGCGTGACTATGATGGGACGTTTTTCAAGAGTACAGGCCAGTGACTCTGTCCTTCGTTTGGGGTTCGTCTGAGACTTCCTTGGTCTCCATTCAATTTAGAACTTTGTGGCAAGAATGCCAGCCACAGAAACGATGCTGTGTTCTTTTCAGTGTTTCATGTCAATGTCGATTAGCCCCATTACCCCCATTCTTCTATCACATGGTGAGATAGTGTCTGAACGGGTGTCTCCACCGTAAAGATAAACAGTATTTTATACCGATTTGGTAAGTAATTAATAAGCATTTCATGGAGAGAGACTTTTTAAAATTGAAGTATAGTTGACTGTAGGGAGATATTTTGAGACTGCTTAAATGCCTCGTTCCTCCTTAAAATTTCACTCGTTAATTTTAGTATCCATTGATGAGTCTTGCCTGGATTATTCCTGTTATGATTGCCAAATGTTGATTCTCTAATTCCATCAATCCTTTTTAATTGTTATTAGTTGTCATTCTACTTTAAGCAGATCCTTCCCTTTCTCTCAATTTCTTTATATTGGTATGGACTCAAGACTATACTTTCAGGGATCATTTCTATAGTTTGTTATATTGGTATGGACTCATGGATCTCTATTTTATTCAGTAGGTTATAATTTGTTGCTGTCATTATTTATATTGATGCCAAAATATTGTATATTTGGCCAGGTTGAGCCTCTTCAAGATGGTGTCTATGCTCTGTTGACAGGTTCTCATCATTCTTGGATCAGTTTTTACTTTGTGGTACAAACTGTCCCAGGGGTATCTTGTACCTTTCCTGCATCAGCTCTGGAACTAGCCATTTTCCAAGGAGCCTTGGTTCCTTGGAGCAGAGAATGGTATTTAGTAACCAAGATCTGGGTACTAGATGTGATCATTCTACTGGGGTTTTATTGCTTCTAGGCCTTCTCAGACACATGTAGGAGACACACATATATGTACACACACACACACACACATGCACACATGCACGCACATGCATTGTGCTGGACATGAAAATGTACCATTCAGGTCCCCCTTCAAGAAAGACTTGTTGCCGAGAACTGTCTCGCCTGGTGTCCCACGTTTCTGGGGGCAGCCAGCCCACATGTAGTGACTGATCAAGGGAAGGGCAGAAAGCCTGGTAATTTTGGTGCAGGGAGGAACTTTGACAGGAACTCTGACAGAGTGACTTGTGCGCACCCTGCAGTTTAATGTCTCCTTCTGCCCAATCTATTTCCTTCCACACGTTTTGATCCCTAATAAATATCCTACGCTCAGAACTTTATCTCAGTGTTTGTCTCCAGAGAACGCAATCTGCTGTGTGCATGTCACACACACACAGATATCCACACCTATACTTATAAATATGTGAATTCACACCATTACTTCCAATACCGTCTAACCCGATGGCTTGATTCCAGTCTTCTCCTCTCCCATCATCATTAACATATTCACTTATTTGCTCCATCCCTCCATATGTGAGCAGTCTCCTGACTATTCAGGCTGTCTTCCCAGTCCCAGCCCCATCCCCCCGACCATCCTAGCCTAATCCTTGGCCCTGCTGACTTCAGTGGCCGTGTTAGCTGAATCCTCAGCACTGAACAAGAGGAAGGAGGGGTCCAATTAATTTTATTAGATGGGGGTTATAAAACTTACTATAAGTAATATATTTTATTTGGTATGAATATAAACTTCAACAGCATGTGATGCTTGTTTCCTTTTTTACTAAGGTCTATGAAATTCATATTATAGTTTCATCTGATGTCAAATAGAGAAAGAGTTTTCAGAATCCGTATTCTGGTGCATATGATAGAAGAGAAATGTCAAGAGAAGGCCTTAATTGCTTGAGGAAGTTGCTCGATAAAAAATAGCAATCATTTCCAGCTGAGATAGAAAAGTCTTTGCAGAGGAGGTGGGGTTTGAACTGACTTCTCTAGAATGTGTTAGATTTAAATAAATGCATCAGAAGTGGATCAGGGAAAGCAAAGGCTGGGACATGGAGTCTAGGAATAGGTAGAGTGGGTAAGAACAAGGAATATCAGGGGAATGTATGTAGACTGGGCAGAGAAAGATTCATGTAGGGAGAATGTGGAACATAAACCTGGAAAGTCAGCTTGTGGAGGATCCTGTCCATGTTTCAGATTTTATTGTGCAGGCAATGGAGAGCTACTCTTCATCCTTTGAGTGTAGTCATAAAGATTAGTCTAGCAGCACTGGTCAAGATGCATTGCTGGGAGAGAGAGCGGTTAGGCCATTATTTCAGTGGTTTGAGTGTTGATGATAAAGGCCCTGGTGGAGCTGGTGGGCCAGTCAGGGTCTAGTTAGAGAGGCAGACCCACTATGAGTACTGTGGAATAAGGATTCATTGTAGGAATAGACCCTAGGCTATTGTGAGAGAAACTATGGAAGTAAGGGTCTGGAAGGGGGAGTTGTAAGGTCAGAGAAAAGTCACTAACTAGTCCTCCTAAAGCAGTGGCATGAGTGGAAAAGTTGGAGCTTCTTGGGGAATCTGGGGGATAGGTCTGTCTAGCTTCCAGGGTGAGGAGGTAGAAAAGTTTATGGAAAATCATCACTTCTGTGTAGCTCCTGTTTTTGTAGGTCTGCAGCCAAGCATCTGGGAGTGGGCCTGGGCTACTGTTAGGGCCAGCAGTTGGGAAGGAGAGCTAAATGTCAAGCAGGGGAGAGCAGGGATAATCTGGAACCCACCTGCACCTCTGCCTCTGTCTGCCACCACTTCTAACCACGATGACCTTCAGAGAGTAATGGCTGCTCATTCACTCTATCTTCCAAAACTTGCATACATTCTTTGTGTGGCTCTAGGTCCTCTGGGAAGCAGAAGCCAAAATGGGACTAGCTATGCAAGAGACTTTTTAAGGGAAACATCTGTGAAGGAAAATGGAGAGAACCGGGATAGCAGGGAGGCTGAATGAACCATCAGACCATGGTGCAGGTCTGATCCTGGGTGAAGGGGAAAGGGAAGAAAGGAAGATTGGGTGGATCAATGCAGCTCTAAGAGAGTTTTCCAAGGCCAGTGGGGAGTCCTCAAGCCAAAGTCGCCCATCTGAAGAATGTCCCATCTCCTGGGTATGAGCCTATCTCCATATTCCTGCCACGCTCAGTCATTGGCTGGGTGGTTCATGGAAACTGTGGCCAGGTGCCTACGTGGTGATAGATATCAGAGAGGAGCCGTTGGGACCAGTCAATTCACTCCCTACATTTGGAAGTGGGAATAGATCAGATATTTGGAATCATTCTCATGGCCGTCATATTCTTCTCTTCACCAGCTCTTACCTGGAACCATATGGGGAAATGGATTAAGTTCTAGCTTAACCAAATCAGCACGGTACAGGCTGCCACTGTGGGCAGCAGGGGGGATGAGCAGGGGACTTGAGAAGTGCCCGGCGAAGGCACGAAATGGCAGGAGTTGGTGACTAGAAAGATGAAGGGTAAAAGAGAAGAAAGAAGTCAATGAGTCTCCAAGGTTCAGTCAAGAGAAAGAGAGAAGGAAGTTAGAAGCGAGGGCTGCTCTGGAGGACAGCTGAGAAACCCAGTTTTAGACACATTGAATCCGAGGTCCTGGAGGGACATGCAAGTGGAGCTTTCTGCCAAGCAGCTGGGAATACTACCTGGGCGCTTAGGAGAAAGCTCAGGGAGAAACGGATGTTCACACAGGTGGAAGGATTTGTGGGAACCTCGAGAGTAGATGGATTCTGAGAGACTGTGGATGGAGAAGAGGAATTAATCCGGATTATTCCCACACTCGAGGGACTCGAAGATGAAAGGGACAGAGGGATCACCCAAAGATAGAAGGACCACAATCACAGAGTGCCACCAACACTGCGGGGGGAGGAAGTAGAGTCTCACCGAGGGAAACACCAGCAGTATCAATGCTCCAGAGAGGCTAAGACATTGTCATTAGATTTGGGATCACAGGTCATGTGTGTTTTGCATAGTGTAATTTCCAATAAGAGGTAGAGGTGAAGGCGGGTCTCTGGGCTTTAAGAAACGAGTGGCGAGGTTAAAAAAGTGACGGGTGCTCGTGTAGGCTAGCAGAGCAATTTGCTCAGCATCGAGGACAAGTGAAAGGTTTTCAAGCAGAGGTAGACTTGAGTAGAATTATGTGCCCAGAAGGAGGAGCCAGTGGAAAGAGGAGAGATTGACATTATTAAAAAGAGCAAAACAGGGAAAGAGGCTGAAAGAGGTGGAATCAAGAACTCAAGAGAAGGAGTGGTTAGTGCTAGAAAAAAGACCCACGTATTCTTTTCACAAATACCCCTCCCCTTCTCCTGCACCCAGCAGAGGAAATCCTGGACCTTCTATGGAGGTCCCACACATTACCCTTAGACTGATGAGCACCACGCCTTTTTTCCTACTAACAATACCTCATAAGCCAATCATGTATTTGCAAACTACAAAAAGCTTTTTACACAGTTTTGCTTATTAAACCTAACTGCATGGAACAATTAGTAAAGAGAAATTATCTTGCAACTCACCGGAGAAGAATCACCCACAGATGTCAGGATTCTGGTATTTTATCCCTCTATTAAATTTAAGGCAGAGGGGCTTGTTAAACTGGCTTTTTATTTGGGGATTTGTGGAGTTAGCATATTCTGAGTGTCTTCAGCAAGATAATTTAGGTAAGAAAGTTTGTGCATATCTTTCAGTGCAGGTGACAACATTCCAATGAAGTATTTCACAGAGCACAGAACACAGTCATTAATAACACAACATCCTCAACAGTCATGCATATTTCTTTTTTACAACAAGCATCTTGTTTGGTAATGGCAGGACAGCAGAGTGAATATCCCGCCACATTGAAATTCATGAAGTACAATCCATTTTATGAAATGCACATATAAAGACTTTCTGCTCTACTCTTTCTAAACTGCTGTCTCTGTCCTTATAACTTGGGGATTTGGGAAATTCTCTCCTGGTAACAATACGTTAAAATGCATCTCCCCTGCAGTACACCCATTATGTCGATTGAACTACATAAAAAATCCTTAAAATATAGCCTGCCTTATCTATAGAAGGATAATTATCTGTGGAGGATGCCATGCTTAGAAGGAGCAGGGGGAAAGGACTAATGGCTTGAATGGAGGACCGTCCTGGGACTCAGCATCTTTGTAAGAGCAGCTTGGAGTACACGCTGTCAAAATACATCAGGCAAATCAAAAGATTAGAGTCCTTCTCCTTTTGTAAGATGAGAGGGGAAAATGAATAAATGCATACTTGGCACTGCTCTGGTTCAATTCCGTTCTCTAGGCTGCTCTGCCAAACCTTGTTTATTGAGACTAACTAGGGAGAAGACATGTCTGACTTAGGGAATGTTTCCAAAGAAGTGCACTTTTGATACTTCTAAATGCAAATAGCAGCTCAGACCAGGTGCAGATATTGCCAGGTGGGTGTTTTGGGAGGGCCAGCTTTGTGACCGGAGCTGACCACAATTTGTAATTAGCTTAGTGACTATGTGTGCAGTAAGTTGATGCTTCTAAATTGTGGTCTTTCGGGAGTGCCTGGGTGGCTCAGTTGGTTAAGTGTCCGACTCTTGGTTGTGGCTCAGGTCATGATCTCAGGGTGGTGGGATCGAGCCCCGCATCAGGCTCTGCGTTCAGTGTGGAGTGTGCTTGAGATTCTCTCCCTCCCCCTCTCCGGTTCTGCCCCTCCTCCCACATGCACGCGCACATGCTCATGCTCTCTCTCTCTTAAGTAAATAAATAAATAAATACATAAATACATTAATGAATAAATATCTTTAAAGTGTGGTCTTTCAACACATTTTTTACTTTTCAATCTTCCATATTCTTCTTGTAACTTTATTTATCCTAGTAAGTAATCTTCCAGAAATAAAGTTCAGTCGTGTCCCTGTTTCATGAATTCAAATTTAGTGGCACCTCAGTTATGTAGGATTTATTTGTGTGCCTGTGTATTTGTATGTGTGTTTTAAGCCATTTTTATATTTAACCCAGGAGGGAGAAAAAGAAACGTTAAGTTATAGGCCACAGTGTCATAGAAGTTCTAAGGGTGGTTTCAAGGGAAGTGAATTTTACCATTTTTTGAAAAATACCATGTTCCAGACACTGAATTAGGTGATTTCATATTAGAAGCCAGGATTTCTAAATCCCAGTCCAGGAATCCTTGTAGCCTGATCTTTTAAAATCATCTAATTCCCTTTTTTATTTTTTTTTAAAGATTTTATTTATTTATTTGACAGAGAGAGACACAGCTAGAGAGGGAACACAAGCAGGGGGAGTGGGAGAGGGAGAAGCAGGCTTCCCGCTGAGCAAGGAGCCCGATGCGGGGCTCGATCCCAGGACCCTGGGACCATGACCTGAGCCGAAGGCAGACGCTTAATGACTGAGCCACCCAGGTGCCCCTAATTCCCTTTTTAAAAAAGATTTTATTTATTTATTTGAAAGGAAGAGTGAGAGAGAGTGGGAGAGAGAGCAGAGGGAGAGGGAGAAGCAGGCTCCCCGCTGAGCAGGGAGCCCGATGCAGGGCTCGATCCCAGGACCCTGAGATCATGATCTGAGCTGAAGGCAGTCACTTAACCGACTGAGCCATCCAGGCACCCCTAATTTATATTTTTTTATAAAATTGTAGCATTTCAAATCTCAATTTTCTATAACTATATGTTAATGAAGGGATAGGCCTATAGATTCAATTAGCTACTTGGACTATTTTCTTTTCTTTTCTTTTCTTTTTTTTTAAAGATTTTATTTACTTATTTGCCAGAGAGAAAGCGAGAATGAGAGAGAGAGAGAGCACATAAGCGCGGGGAATGGCAGGCAGAGTGAGAAGCAGACTCCCAGCAGAGCAGGGAGCCTGATGTGGGACTTGATCCCAGGACCCTGAGATCATGACCCCTAGCCAAAGGCAGACGCTTAACTAACTGGGCCACCCAGGTGTTCTAAAATCATCTAATTCTTATACTAAGGAAATATGCTTCCTTGAAAGACACAGAGAGGCTGGGACTAGCCCTCGGGATAGAATAGGAATCGGGGTCACTTAGGTGGCAGCCCCGACTAGCGGAAACAAAGTAGATGACCCAGAATCCAGGCAAAAAATTCACCCCCTTCACCACAAAGACTGAAAAAACTCCAAAGCAGAATCAAATACTGAGTAAGGAAAACAGATGGCCTCAAATCAGCCAACATAAGCGCATGTACTTTTCTTATGATAGAGTTTCATGACTTTTCACTCAGAATCGATTTACTCTTATATTGGACACAACTTTAACTTGCTTGAATGACTGGTTTCTTGGCCAGCAGAGATTAGAAGCAACCTGTTCCATTAGGATGCTGGTAGCAGCAACCGTACTTACTCATAGGAGGAGGAGATGGAGTCTAGCACGTCCAGCAGACGTCCAAACTCAATGCCTGCACGCAGACAATAAAGTGCTCCAGGAATCCCCAAGTGTATTTCCACGTTGTAGCACAGGGAAATATGCCTCCGACTAGCCAAGCAAAGATTAATTTCTGTCCAATAGACTCATGTTAAGGTGGGGAAAATATCTAGAACATCAAAATGTTTGGGAGTAGAGTTTGCACTACATTTAGGTTTTATTAATAAGGACCATTTTATTTGAGGCAGAGCCAGAAAAAAATGCTGTTTTCCTCTCCTTTTATTTCATTCTTTTCCTCAGTCATCTACTTGTTCCTTGTTTGTGTCCATCCAACAAAATTTGATGTGGCTGAGGTGTTACGACATTAAGACTTCGAGGAAATACCACCGTTTTAGGTGGCCTGATTTCTCATTGATTTTAAATAATTTATACAGGTCTAGCAACTCTCAAGACCCAACTGAAATCTGGGGAAATGTTTCTCTGGTGAGAGGGAAACGAAGGACTTCAGAGTGTCCATGAGAACCGAACCACAATCCAAGGCAGTTCTTGTGAGAAACGTTGAATTGTGAGTGAATGAATGCTTCTTGTCCTTAATACAGCTCTTCTGCACATAAACAGGAGGCAATATTATTGATTCAAAAGAATAAGAAGGAAAAGGAACAGGGAGGAAACACAGAAGAGTGAAAAGAAAGGAAATAGATTAGAACAGGAGGATGAGGCTCCTATCCAAGCAATGCAAGGACTTAACACTACTCCTCAGCCCAGGATAAAGTAAACTCTTCAACGGCATCAAAATAATGCACCAGCCCAAGATGTGTGGAAGACCAGCCTGAACTCCCTTTTAAAGTTCACTTCCACAAACATATTCAGTTCTGTTCAGCTAATTTACTAGACATTTATTGAGCCCTACAATAGGGCAAGGCTATTCAATCTATGTGATCTATTAGAACTATCCCTTACTAATTAGTTCCAAAAATCTTTGGACACACACACATTTTCATTACTTTTAGATAACATCAATCAAGGGTACCATTTCCTTCTGATCACTTTCTTTTCTTTTCCTACACAATTGGAAACCAGAGAATTCAAGTCTTACACAAACAGCCAAGAGCAATTATAACAAAACTTGTTCAACAAAACTGTGAAATTGGCTAACCTGATCTTCTTTGCCTTCATGAGGGGCCCTTCCTACAGCAGCATCATTTAATTTCCACATTTATTGAGCACTTACTCTCTTTCAGACACTAGAAAACCTGCTTTCAGACAATATTTTGGCATCGGTTATTCATTAATTTTCAAATGAATATATATATTCTTTTAAGTGCCAGGCTAGGTGCTGGTACTTCACCAATAAACTGTTATATATATATATTTACAGTCCAAAAGTACGGTCTGTAAGTCAACGTGTTGCCTTCCACAGGGTATCTGCTTTTAAATTTTCTCAGTTTGCAGAATAAAAGACTTGCAATCAGAGGGGAGGAAAAAATCTATTCCTCTGCTTTCTTAAGTTCCATAGTGGGGGCCTGTAAATTAAACTGCCAAAATAGAAATTAACAGGAGAAAAGGCATACGCATTTCATTTCTTGTTAATATTTTAATTTTTATGTGTGCAGACACCATCATAGAAAAGAAATAAAGATCCAGAGAAGCATTAAAGACCTGGGGGCTTATACACCATCTTAACAAGGGTAATGCATTTGAAGAGAAGTAACAAGACAAAGGAAAAGGACTGCTGGGGGCAGTACATTGACGGGAGGTAAATATAAGGTTAAATATAATGGAAGATAAAGATCATTTTAGTTAGGTTTGTGCAGACTCATCTTGGTCCCGACTTTCTGTCTCCAGGCATAAGGACTGTTCTCCTGGTATGGGAGACAGGAGGGGGAATGCCTTCACAGAGGGAAATGTTTATCCGTTTCTAGGTAGACAGGGGGAGAGCAAAGAGCTCTTTGCTCTTTCTGTTTGCTGCTTCTTAATTGTCTTCAGTTCAAAATACTCTTCATGCTAAAGTGGCATTATTTTGGGGTGGCATATTCAGATCCCCATCAGTACTTTATTGAAGGAGCCTGGGACAGCAGTTACTATCGCTGGGGGTGGGGGTTAGTTGGGGGCACGGAGACTGGATTGATGTGGACTACTTTCCCAGCAGGATGAGGGAGTTGGGAAGGCGGAGACGTTGGAGGGCTTTCTTCCTGGAACAAGTCACTGGTCATCTGCACAGCGTACCCTCCAGGTGACCCTTTTGTGATGGTTTCACGTGGGCCAGTGAACGTGCCTTCTTCTTTTAGGCTTTCCTTTGGCCTCTTATTCATGGAACTCTGTGGTTCTGTGCCACGATTAGGCTCCTCCCTGTTCCCACCCCCACCCCCCCTTCCATCTCCTCCGTCTCCTCCACACCCCAGCCCTGGACCTGGTGGGGCTGATTTCCTGGGTCTGCGAGCTTTCTCCAAGACTGCACTCCTCAGGGGTTACCTCGGTGCCCTTGGACCGAGCGACTTCATTTTCTCAACCTCAGTTTCCTCAGCTGTCAAATGGGGCCTGTACCATTTGCTCCAAGCGTCTCGGGAAATTCTATGTATGCGAAACTTCCACATAATAACAACTAATGTTTATGGAGCACTTGGGGAAGGCCAGGCGCTTTTCTACACGCCTGACGCGGTTATCTCGGTAAGTCAAAAACAGCGGTATAGAGTAGGAGCCTCCTTATAGAGAGGAGGGAAGGGGACGGAGGGGAGGCAGAGGTGCCTGAGGTCCGTGGTTACTTAGGTGCCAGAGCTGAGTGGGGGATGCAATCTGTCGGTCTCCAAGGCTCTGGTCTGTAAACCACTGTCCTCCGCGCAGCCAGCACAGGGCCGTTTCTCTTCTTTCCTTGGAGCGCTCTCTAACGCCCCCTCCCGGCCGCTGCCTCCGGCCAGCAGTTTCTCTGTCGACCCCTACTGGACGCCAGCGCGATAGCACCGGCCGCCCTTGGCGCGGGGACGGCTCGCCGGGATGAAAGCTTGTGGCTCTGGCGCGGGAAAGCCGGCGGGAAGCCTGTTCTCAGGGGCCCCTCGCTCTGCCGCACCGCACCGCACCGCACCGCAACAGTTGCCGGTCTCTGCTGCAGGTCCGGCCGTCTGGAGAAAGGCCCCGAATCTCTGCAAAGCAAAAACGCTAGTGCACACTGGCCTGGCATTCAGACCCTTCTCTTCCAGTTTGACCCAACCCACGGCTTAGTCACCTTGTACACACGGCGGGGGGGGAGGGGGCGCTGGTCTGAGGAGTGATTTCCCAGGCTCCCGGTTTGTTATCTCTCCTGAGAGCGTTTGCAGCTATCTGATGGCGCTTACTCTGTGTAGCCCAAAGAGAAGAAACCACCCGACACAAACTTCAGCTCGATATAAAGAAGAGAAGGATTTTTTTTTTTTAAAGATTTTATTTATTTGAGAGAGAGAGCACAAGCAGGGGGAGCAACAGAGGGAGAGGGAGAAGTAAGTTCCCCACTGAGCAGGGAGCCGGGATCATGACCTGAGTTGAAGGCAGATGCTTCACCGACTGAACCACCCAGGCCCCCCCCCCCCCCGCTTTTATTTATTTATTATTTTTTAAATTTTATTATGTTATGTTAGTCACCATACAATACATCATTAGTTTTTGATGTGGTGATCCACGATCCATTGTTTTCGTATAACACCCAGTACTCCATGCAGTATGTGCCCTCCTTAATACCCATCACCCGGCTAACCGATCCCCCCTCCCCGCTACCCTCTAAAACCCTATTTGTTTCTCAGAGTCCATAGTCTCTCATGGTTCATCTCTCCCTCCAATTCCCCCCCCCTCATTTTTCCGTTCCTTCTCCTAGTGTCCTCCATGCTATTCCTTATGTTCCACAAATAAGTGAAGCCATATGATAATTGACGTTCTCTGCTTGACTTACTTCACTTAGCATAATCTCCTCCAGTCCCATCCATGTTGATGTAAAAGCTGGGTATTCATCCTTTCTGATGGCTGAGTCATAGTCCATTGTATATATGGACCACATCTTCTTTATCCATTCATCTGTTGAAGGGCATCTCGGCTCTTCCCACAGTTTGGCTATTGTGGACACTGCTGCTATGAACATTGGGGTGCATATGGCCCTTCTTTTCACTACATCTGTGTCTTTGGGGTAAATACCCAGGAGTGCAATTGCTGGGTCATAGGGTAGCTCTATTTTTAAATTTTTGAGGCACCTCCACACTGTTTTCCAAAGTGGCTGTACCAACTTGCGTTCCCACCAACAGTGTAAGAGGGTTCCCCTTTCTCCACAACCTCTCCAGCATTTATTGTTTCTTTCCCTGTCCATTTTTGCCATTCTAACTGGTGTAAGGTGGTATCTCAGTGTGGTTTTGATTTGGATTTCCCTGATGGCTAATGATGATGAACATTTTTTCATGTGTCTGTTAGCCATTTGTATGTCTTCTTCGGAGAAGTGTCTGTTCATGTCTTCTGCCCACTTTTTGACATAAAGCTTGTTTCCGTCTGTAGAATGAGCCACTCGCAGAAGGATGAATTCTCTGTCTGTGAAAGTGTGCAGGCCCCCGGAGGCTTCCCGTCAAGGTCACTGGAATGGCATGGTTAACAGTGAGAGCAACATCAAACTGCCTTTGGATCCAGCAACACCACGTGCTAACGGTATGCATTGCATGAGTCATGTCATCTTGCTGAGTTTCCTCGTATATGAAGTGGAGTAAGGGTCTGGGAGAGGCTTAAATGTTGAGAAGTCTGTGGAGCACCTCGATTGGTGCCCCACACTCAACACATGGTGTTTATTTATCTAACTGATGCTCATAAGGGCCTTCTTATGTGTCAGACACTATTCCAAGTGCTTTGCAAATACGAACCCACTAATTCCCACTATAGTCTTATGAGGTAGAGCTGTTACTGTATCCTGGTGGGATATTGGAGGCAGTGATTTCTAGAGCCCCTTCCAGCTCTGCGATTGGATGACCAGGCTCCTGTGATGGCAATGTTAGTAACAGATCTGGCCAGGCAGCTCTTGGTGAACAGAACTGATGCTTGATGGACTGATTGTATTAGCCACTAGCTTTCCTGATCTAGGAAATCCTGATTTAGGATTTCGGTGGGGCACTCCTCCAGTCTCATGCAGCTTAGAGCCCCTGAAAATACCCCTAATCAAGCATTTTCTCCCATACAGACATGTCCATTAACAAATTCTTCCATTATCCTCGAAAGCATGCTCTGGCTGCCTGGAAAATTCTCTCCTTCCCTCCCCCCCAGCCCCCCTCTCCTTCTTCTCATATTTAATTGCTACAATGTATTTAATACTTATCCATGCCAGGATCCATGCTAAACTGTGTGTGTGTGTGTGTGTGTGTGTGTGTGTGTGTGTGTGTGTTTGAGCAGGAGAGTGACAGGATCCAGTGGTGTTTTGGCAAATCATTAAATATAGACCCAGCCTGATCCCATGCAGGCCCTTGCTTATTTACATAGGTTACTTTAACGTGCCTGGGATCTATTCTTGTCCCTGAAAAATCTTGGGTCCTGTGCCCCACTCCAGACTAACTAAATAAAAAATTTACGCAGAGAAGGGAATAGAAAATTGGATTTTAAACAAGTGCCTCTCTAAATAATAACAATAATAATAATAATAATAACAATAGTAAATAGTATAGGTTCTCATCCACACTGAAGTTGGAGAACTATTCACATGCAGACCAACTTGCTCATTTTATGGATGAGAAAACTGGAGTCCAAAGAAGGAAAGCAATTTGTGGGGCAGGACCTGCCAGCCAGGTATCCTCATATTGAGCTTGCTGCCCTGTCTACAGCCCCGGGGAGGGAGGGCCTGGGAAATGTGCTGTTGCAAGTCAAATCTAGACTCAGAGCAGAGATTTCCCAGCAATGCTGACTAGGCTCCAATAATTTGACTCACTGGAACTGAGACTGAGCAGGTGTGGTGTGAAGGAAGGCCACGAGCTCCCTTATCTCTTAGCCCAGCCTGGGCCATGCCCTTTGCTAAGACAGCCCAGTCAAGTGGACTCTTAATTACTCTGTAACGAGGTTCCATTCTAGCCTCTAAACTCTTCCTGCTATGGGTGAAAACTAGTTCTTCTTATTTTTTCTGCCTGGCAAAGAAAAACTATTGTTTATAATAACCCCTATATAATTAAAGGTATGACTGATACATTTCCAATTTTTTTTCCTTGAGGAAACAACCAACTTTTTTGGCCTTTAAGCAAAGCCCATTTCTTTACCCTTTTTTGTTTGTTTGTTTTTAAAATGCTGCCTATGGGGCGCCTGGGTGGCTCAGTCGTTAAGTGTCTGCCTTCGGCTCAGGTCATGATCCCGGGGTCCTGGGATCGAGTCCCACATCGGGCTCCCTGCTCGGCAAGAAGCCTGCTTCTCCCTCTCCCATTCCCCCTGCTTGTGTTCCTGCTCTCGCTATCTCTCTCTCTGTCAAATAAATAAATAAAATAAAAAAAAAATAAAAAAAAATAAAATGCTGCCTATGGTGTGGAACCCCAAACTAGCCATAACAAAAATTTAACATAGGGTTATTAAGTAAGTACAGAAATAAATAAAGGAATGATTCTCCTTTATTCCCTCCTCCCATCTAGGTTATGAGTTTCTGTGGTCAAAAAAAATAATCTGTAGGAACAAAAAAGGACTCAAGCATTTACTCACAGAAAAATCTGTCATGCAAAATGTTAGCTTTTGAAAAATGCAGCTACATGGCGTCAGTCTTAACACATAATTACCAGCTGTGCTGACCTGGCGTCTCATGACCTTCTTCCATTCTTTAGATACCATGTTCATTTTCTATCTTCTGATTGCCTTGTCTTTTACCTCAATCTTGTTTTTATCACCTTTCATTATAAAGCACTTTCTTTTTTCTTTTAAATAATGGGAAATTGTTGTCATGGAAAACCTCAGTTCTGCTATTTACTTAGCTGTAGCAGGGGCTCACAAGGCAGATGCTTTACCGACTGAGCCACCCGGGCGCCCTCTTTGAGGCTTCTTATAGAAGTACCGTGGGGGGGGGGGCACCTGGGGGACTCAATCGGTTAAGTGCCTGCCTTCAGCTCACGTCATGATCCCAGCGTCCTGGGATCGAGTCCCACATCGGGCTCCCTGCTCAGCAGGGAGCCTGCTTCTTCCTCTCCCTCTGCCCCCTCCTGCTTGTGCTTTCTCGCTCTCACTCTCTCAAATAAATAAAATCTTTAAAAAAATTTAAAAAAAAAGTACTGTGGCGTAGCTGAACTCTTTATTTTTATAGTCTCTCCACTTCTCTAGCCAAAGTTTCCAGCCTTAATCTGGTGACATCTGACCCTAATCTCCAGGTCCTAACTGGTTTTACCACCCTCTCTAAGGTGTCTGCCAGTTGCCAG
Organism: Phoca vitulina; assembly: GCF_004348235.1. Lineage (NCBI taxonomy): Eukaryota > Metazoa > Chordata > Mammalia > Carnivora > Phocidae > Phoca > Phoca vitulina. The sequence continues at coordinate 18,403,894 of NW_022589737.1, forward strand.
CTCCCACCTCCTACACTGGTTTCAGCTATGTTATTGGCTCATTTCCTTATCTGTCTCCTTATTTCCTGCCCTTCTCCCCTGCTAGACTGTAAATTCCATAGATCAGCTGAACTACATAGTGCATTATTTCCAGCACCATACACAGTGCCTGGCATACAGTAGGCGCTCATTAACTATTGATGCATGAATAGAGATGAGTTGAGATGACCTTTAAGGCCCATCCTAACCCTCAGATTCAATCAGCTTTTTCCTCTTTATTCATCCATTGGGATGGTATGTAAGAGGTTTCCCCCTGCCAGAAGGACTGGATAAACTGTGTGCAGTGATATCTACCTAGACTCCCAAAAGAAGTGAAAAGTAGGCTCACTTGTTATCCCACCAATGTCTTAGTAGTGCCCTGGATGTCGAGTGTCTGGACTGTACTACCCAGAGGTAGGTCATGGACAGAGGGCGGCAGTTAACCAAGACCGAATGTCGTACGCCACCCATGATGTCGGAAGTCCTGCACACGAGTCCACGTGTGCCCACAACTGGAGTCCGAGTGTGATCATCAGTCTTCTTGCAGATGGTCAAAAACACTTATCAATTTTGGTCCTGACACAATTGCTGGGACAACATAAGCAGTTAAACTTTTTGACTTCTTTTAGGTTGATGGAAAGATGCTGGAATGTGCTCAATAAAAGCAACAGTAATAATGCAATAAAACCAATAATAAATGAGAAAATTAAAATATCAACAATAATTTAAACAGAATCTGAGGTGCAGAGGCAAATTGTAATCTCTGATTGGGTTGAATCTCCATATGTGAAATCTTAAGGCTACAGAAGGCAATGTTTTTAGATAGCTCTCATGTACATCTTTATTGAAGGCCTCAACGCCAGGCTGAATTGATTGCTTTTTTCCATATATTTATTAAATTTGAGAGCAAATATTTGTTTCTATGTCTGTTCCCTCTACTATAACGTGGTTCATCGAGAGCAATGATCATATCTTATTTATTTCTGCATCTCTTGCACCTGCTACCTGGCTCTCGAAAATTGTTTACTGAATGAATGACTAACAAGGAGATTTAAATATTATTGACTAGTAAGTATTGCCAAAATGTTTTATGGCAAATTAGATTGAGACTCATTAATTCTGCCATGATCATTGTGATGTGTCCTGCTCTCAGTGATTATGTTTATAGAATTTTTAAAAACTGGTTTTTCGTCTAAGATCAAAATATCTTAGAGTGGGGAACGCCACGCATGTTTGGGAGAGGAAAGTAGCCAGGAGAAGGATGCCTACATGGCGCACTTCTAGGAATACAGAATGATTTTCAAGTGATCTCAGGTCAGACATAATCAAGAAAGTAAATATATTGAGGGGGCGTCAAATACCTGTAACACAATGCAAAGCATTAAAGATCATCTTGTGCTCCAGATTAAAAACATCGTTGCTCCACTCAAAAGTGTACATAATAGTAAATTGACTGTAATTATTAATACCAATAGTCCCATTCACTGAAAAATCAGTTTATAACAAAGCATTATTTCACTTCCAAGCTCCAGGGGCCATAGCCAAGCACCTGCTAGAGAGGCAGTCATGGGGGATTATTATTAATTATCTGTCCAATTATTCCTCTCTCCCTTAGGAACAGCAACAATATATGCTCCACATCTAAGAGAGCAGGAAGGATCCACTCGTGCCCACCTTACTACCTCAGGGTCCTTCTGACAGAGAGATTGTCCTGGCCTGCGAGTAACAGCTGTCGTTAGAAGGTGCACAGAAATTTGTGCGACTGGGGGAGATGGACAGAAGTTTTCTGCACTGGAGAAGTCGTTTCCCTTTTCCTCAATCACTTTCCCTTTTCCTGACTCCCCTCTACCTCCTCACCCCACCCCCCAAAAACCTTCCTTCAGCACTACCATCTTCTTGAGCTAATCTTTCTATCGTGCTCCCAACCTAACTGGTTTTTGGGGGGACAGCTTAGGGAGATGGCAAAAGCGCTGTGGAGCATCTTTAAATTGAACAAGGCTTTTTTTTTTTTAAGATTTATTTATTCATTTTAGGGGGAGGAGGGGCAGAGGGAGAGAACCCACAAGGAGACTCCCCACTGAGCTTGGAGCCTGAGGCAGGGCTCCATCTCATGACCCAAGAGATCATGACCTGAACCGAGATCAAGTCTGACCCTTAACCGACTGAGCCACCCAGGTGCCCCCCCTTTTAAAAATTGTGGTAAAATATACATAAAACTGACCATGTTAACCATTCTAAAGTGTACACTTTAATGGCATTTTGTATATTCACAATGTTGTGCAACCACCACCACCATCTAGTTCCAGAACATTTCATCACCCGAAAAGGAAACCCCACATCCATGAAGCAGTCACTCCTTATTCCCTCATACCCCCAGCCCCTGGCCACCACTAATCTATGTGTTGCCTGTATGGATTTGTCCATTCAGAATATTTCCTATTCAGTCTGTGGCCTTGTGTGACTAGCTTCTTTCACTTAGCTAGGTTCATCCATTTCATATCAGCACTCCCATTCCTTTTTTATGACTGAATAATATTCCAATGTGTGGGTATACCACATTTGGTTCATTAGTTAATAAACAGTTTGGTTGTTTTTTTCAGCCAAGCTTTTTTTTTTTTTAAGATTTTATTTATTTATTTGAGAGAGAGAGCACAAGTGGGGGGAGGGAGAGGGATAAGCAGACTCCCCACTGAGCACGGAGTCCCACATCGGGGCTCGATCCCAGGACCCTGAGATCATGACCTGAGCCGAAATCAAGAGTCGGCGCCCCTCCACCAAACTTTTTAAGGATGTCCTCCATGCATTACACCCATTTCCTTAATCTAATGGGGGACTTGGCTTCTTCCGTAACAAGAATAACAACCACTAATGAAGGCAACCTATGGTTTGAAGGAGCTCGCCTGTTCCAGGCATCGTGCGCTGTGGTTTACAAGCATAATCCCATTTAATCCTCATGGGACAAAAGCCTGTGCATGTTGGTCTCACGCCAGGCAGCCCAGCAGAGGGGCCAGGGGCTGAAATCCAGCCAGGCTCTGCCACCTGTTTCTGTCTTGAGGGAGAGGTGCTGGGCTCCGGTGTGCACAAAAGCAGCCCTATCAACAGCAATTTGGGGTAAATATTCTCATTATTCCCAATCTAATTTAAGGAAAATGAGAATTAAAGAATTTCCATCATTTATTCGAGATTACACATCTAACAAGGAGGAAGAGACCAGATGAACCCAGATCTGACTAGATCTGTATCCTTGGCCACTACCTTATACCTAGAATAACATTGGCAAGGACCTCTGCGGCTTCCTTTCTTCTTCCAAGATTTTCTTTTGTCATAATCCAAAGTGAAAGCTCTATTTTACACTCTACCCCAGTCTGTATTGCACACGTGTAACAAAACAGTTTCATGAAAAGACACTTAACCGTAGTACCTGCAATGCACTTTTTTGTTCTATCCCGTTTTCTTAAAAAAAAAAAACCGGTAAAGCTCCACTAAATTGATTTCCAACAGATTGTCACCCACAGTTTAAAAAAAAACCCTGGCTGAAATCTGAACATCCTTTTTTTTTCCCCAGCCTTTACTCAACCTTTTTGTGATATTCGACACTGTCGGATGCGCCTCTACTTCTCGAAACTCAGCATGTTTTTGGATCGCTCTCATTTGGGCTTGAGAATGCGATTTCTGACTTTCTTCCTGCATCTCAACCTAAATGTCTTATCTGTGCTTTCACCATAGGGGCTCAAAGCTGAGCTCCTTGTTCCTGTCTCCCTCTCCATCATTTCAAAGCTATTGTTTTCTTTACCACCTCTGCTCCCTGCCTCAGTTAATGCTTGCTCCATCTTTCTCAAGGTAGGTAAAGAACTCATAACCAAAAGGTTGAACAGCCACAGAAAAGAATATATGCAAATGGACAAGCACATGAAAAGATGATTAACATCACCAGCTATCAGATAAATGAAAACTAACACTACCAGATCCCATTATATCTCCACAAAAATGTCTAAAATACAAAAGTTTGACAATACAAGTGTTGGCAAGGATCTGGAGCAACATCCATTGCTAGTGTGGATATAAAATGATATATCCACTTCGGAGGAGAGTCTCTCAGTGTCTTATAAAGTTAAGTTTACATTTTCTACATCGTCTAGCAATTCAACCCCTAGCTGCTTCCCCCATGAGAAATAAAAACATAATCCACACGAAGACATGCACATAAACGTTCAGAACAGTTTTCTTTGTAATAGCCCCGACTTGAAGCCAACTCAAACATCCATAAATAGGTGGTGAAATAAATAAAATGTGGTACATCCTCACAATATATAGTACTCAGCCAAAAGAAGGCACAGGCTACTAATAGAGACAACATCCTGTGTGAATTTCAAAAATATTATGCTGACTGAAAACCACCAGACAAAAAAGAGTGCATATTGTAGGATTCTATTTATATGATATTCTAGAAAAAGAAAAGCTAATTTCTTGGGACAGAAAGATGTAAGTGGTTACCCAGGTTGGGTAGGGTGGGGGAGTTGTTTCCGGACTGGGGAAGGCATCAGACAACTTTTTGGATGATGGAAATATTCTGTCTTGTTTGTGGTTACATTTGGTTGTGGGTGTATACATTTGTCAAAACTTATCAAACTGTATACTTCAAATAGACACAGACGTTTTATGAAAAGTGTATCTTTAGGAAGTTGATTTAACCAGCCGATGGGAATTTTAAAAAAAGGGGGGGGTGTTCCATCTCTTCCTTTCTGTCACCTCCTACAACGAATAAGTTACTCGATTCTCCTGACTCAGACTTTAAACATTTCTCTCAAATGAGACTCTTCTCTCTCTCTCTCTCTCGCCTCCTTGCAGAGCCATTCATACATGGGTCCCTCTTAAGGGTCATTTGTAGTCATGTTGAGTTTTTACAGCTTTACACCTTTGTATATTCTGCACCTGCCACCTCTCTTGCCCTTCCTTTTCTCCCTTCCTATGTATTTCTATTTCTTAGAGATTTCCTTCTCTGTGAAGCTTTTCCCCACGTATCCAGGCAGACGGAGGTATCTCGGAACCTTTTACTCAACCCTAACACAGCATTGGCTCGTTATCATTTGGTTGTGCCTGTGAAGTCTGTTCCCTTTCTAGGCTGTGTACGCTTTGATGTTCCAGGCTGTGCCTAGTCATACCTGTGCCTCGAAGCGCCAACGTGATGGCACTTAAATGTTTATTGAAGTCAAAGTACCAGGCACATACATTGCCCACATTTCTATTGATGAGAAAGTTAGCAACATAAATGCTCCTGCTTGAATCAATTTTTTTCCTTTCCAGTCCTCCCATAATCTTTTGTCCATGTCTTTCTTGTAACACTTATTATTTCCCTACTAGACTGTGAACTTTAAACAAATTTGCAATATTTTAAGCACCTAGGAATCTCCGCCTTAATTTTAAGCAACCTTGTCAAATCTGAGCATGTTTGCTCTGTTTGCTTCAGAAGTTTTTAAAAATAAATATGACATTTATAGATAGAGTTGAAGGCTCCTGGGTACCCCTTCCCAAAGCCATTCCCTTTTCTCCCTTTCTGAAAGGCAATCATTCTCTTAAATTTGGTGTTTATCATTTATTTGCATATTCTTAAACCAAGTATGTATGAATTCATAAATAATTCATAGTATTGGTTTACATATTTTAAAACTTTATACAAATAATATAATACTACACACATTCTGCAAGTTGTTTTTTGTTTTGCTCAACATTATATTTTTACATTGATCCGTGCTGATACATGTAACTCTAATTTAAATGGGTGACTTAAGGACTACACCTGCATAAATGTTCAACTAGATGTAGTCCAACTCTGTGTAAGCAGAGAACACGTTCCGAAAATATATATGTATCTTATATATCAAATTTTTCTCTCCAAACTTCACTGTGGAAGCCGAGTCAGGCACCATCTTTAAAACCTCCTTCTCTCTCACACTTACGTCAGATCACATTTACTTGAAGTATCTTTTCTCCTCTCCCTCCATTGCTGCTATCCCAGGCCATGGTCCTATCAGTTCTTGGTAAGACCACCAAGATAGTCCGCTAATTGGCCTTCCTACTTACTGACAACCTCCCACCCCTCTCTTCTTTACACAGCTGTTGGGGCAACTTTCCCAAAGGCATGTCTGACCACATCAGATATGACCCTGACCTTAGAACCCTTTGGAAGCACCTATTACTCTTAGGATAAGGATCAAATTCTTAACTCTGCCCAGCTCTTGGCCCCTCACCAAGCTGCCCCTGCTCTCCAGTTTCCCCACCCCTCCTGCGTCCTGGCCTTCACCTAAAATCTCCTCCTCACCCTCCTCATACCTAACTCCTCAATCTAGGTCAGCTTCCCTTATTATTCACTCTTAAAGAGCCTTCTTTTCCTCCTGTGTCTATTAATTCCTATTTGGTATTACACATTCACTAGTGGGATTGATTTGATTGATTGGCTGGCTTTCAACTAGACTCTAAGCTTCATGCAGGATTGAACCGTGTAGGTCTATGCTTGCTCTGCCATGCGTCTGGACCTTTCTTACAGCAAGTCCTTCATAAATATTTGTTAAAGAGTGACTGAACCCCTGGGAAATTGATTTAAAAAAATAGACCTAGAGGATGATGCAAGCCTAGCCTCTAAGTGTTGGGTTAGACAATCATTTACTTCAAATGAACAAGATTCAAGGACACTGTAAATTGTGGAGACCTGTGCCCTGATAGGCCAGGAAACGTATCCCTCCCCGAAGGTTGAGACTTGGCAATTCCCAGTACCCTATGTCAGAAGCCAGCTGGCTGCCCACACCTTTGAAAACACGGTGATACATTAACCTCAAAGGCAAAGTCCAAGGGCACGACTTTGCTGTAGGACTGTCTGCCTGACTGCAGCTTGGATAGCCTGTTCTCCAAATGTGCACTGACGTCAGTGGGAGTTTCCTGTGCTCAGTGTGTCTCTCTCAGCCTCCGCAGCACATTCCGAGAGAAGAATTTGGCCTAAGGACATTTCACCTGCTGCTTCTTTGGGGATTAAAGTGGAGTTTAGCCTTTATACTTGTTTCCTTTTTTTTCTTTTTTGGCCCTAATGCAATTTAACCTTCAGCTGCCATTGGTATTTACTCCCATTTTACTATTTATAAACCATTAGATAAAAACCTGAATGGGGCGGTGGGGTGGGGGGGGCATACCAGCAAGTCCCCAGTCTTGCCAACGTGCCCACCTGGCACACTCAATGGCACAAGGAGAAAAACGTTCTGGCACTTTGGGATCCAACAGAAGCTTCAGAATTTCAAGTGTTTTATGTCTTTTGTATTATTAAAAATGGTTTTCAATCTTTAAAATGTGTTAGCCTCTAGGATGTCGGAAAACCCTCACCAAGTGACTACTCAGAGCATCATGTTACGTATAATACAAGAAAGATGCTCTTAATGGAAAAGATTTCCTGCCACATGTTCATACAAAGTAGAGACACGAAACCCTAAGTTTCATACAGGGTTCTTTAAAATACAGTATGGCAAGATATTACAATATTGTCAGAAACGTCTGTCAAAATAAACTCCCTCTCAGAGTACCTTAGACACACCTCAGTATAGGGTTTATCAGAAAGCATCATAACTTGAATGTCTCCTCACTCAGACTGGGAGCCCCTTGAGGCCAGAGCACATTTTTCAGCTGTTTGTGATAGACTTAGCTTCCATCGGGTTATCTGGCCCATGGTAGGTGCAAAAGGAAAAGGACTTGGAATCAGAGAAGTATGCTCCAATCTTGCGTTCATATTTTCAGACTCTAGGGGGGCCTTGGCAAATACCTAACCTCCTCAAGTTCCATTATGCTGTAAAATGGGGAATCACACCTCCTCACAGGGCAGCTATGAGAATGAAGTGAGGTGTGTGTCCTGCGTGTAGTAGGTATTCATTCAGTGAATGAATCACTGTTATCATCAAGAACTTAAGAGCTAGGATGCTGGGCTCACCTGTTGCTAGCTGTGTGACCTTGGGCAAGTCCCACAAGACTCTGAGTCTTGGCTACTCATCTGCAAAATGGGAATGATAATACCTACCCATCAGATTTGTGATGAGGAACAGATTTCAGACTGTTGGATTTAACGGACCCAAACCAAACAAAGTCTAGTGACTAACACAGAATTGCCAGTCCTTTATTTTTCCAAGTAGGAATGTTCCAAAAAAGAAACTATCATCTACCCTCACCATAAAAGAAAGAGTATTTTAAGACCAAAAAAAGCAGGACGGATTAATTTCTTCAAATGAACATATCTTTAAGGAAAAATGCTTTCCGCTGTCTTGACTTCAGAATGATGACAAGTTTAGTCTTGTGCCTGCACGAGCCCACGTCCAGCCTTTGGAAACTAGTAATGAGACAGATTAAATGAGGTGATACGCGTGAACAGCTGAGCAGAGAGCCCAGCACACAGGAAACACTAAGTAAATATTAACTGCTATTTCATATTATTTCTATCATCATCATAAATTAAAATACTTAACAATTCCATTAAAAAGTCTGATGAATGAACTAAGTGCCTGTTATGTTTGTAATGAAGGCAGCTAACAAAGGAAAGAGGTAATGACATGAGTAACTTACCGGAGGCTTGGGGAATAGCGAGATTACCAGCAAACATTCACTGAGGGAGGACTTACGTTTCAGGCGCTCCTTCAAGTATTTTGCATGCATGATCTCATTCGTGTTTCATAGAAACCCCATTTTTCCACATTAGGCAACTGAGGCACGGAGAGGTTATGGTCACCTGCTAGTAGGTGGGGAGGCCAACATTCCAACCCAGGCAGTCAGACTCCATCGCTGTGATCTCCTGCTTCCCCTTTATCTTTATAAAGATAAAATATATGATGAATTCCAATGTAAATGAATATGCTGTACAAATAGAAGAAGGGAAAGATAATGGAGAGGAAGAGCGACAGACTGTGTCATTGAACTAGATACGGGGCACCAAGGAAAAGCATTAGAAGATGGGCAGATAGCCCCATAATCACATCAAGCCTTATGTAAAAATGTCATGTTCTAGAAATGTGTCAGATACCGTTTTAAGTGCAGTTGAAGAATTTGATGTGTCAACGGCTGGGCACATCACCTTTATTTTCGGCTGGGCTTCTCCAGTTGGGTTTTCTGAAGTGTGACATGCCTTTGATAGTGATGGCTGGGAGGGGTGAGGCAGGAGCGAGGGGGGAGAAGAGCCGTTTGGCTCCGAGTCTTGTTCCCAGCGTTTTCAACGCGCGCCATTGCCAAGGCAGCGGAGGAAAGCGCTGGTAGGGCTCGGCGTTCCAGCTGGAGAGGGCTGAGCAGCCAGGTGGGCACTGCCTGCCCCCCCGTTGCCTGCCTAGGGCCCAGGCTCACGAATCAATCTGCCTTCCCCGCGAAGCAGCCCCTGCTCCGTGGCTCTGCACCGGCTCCACGGCGGGGGCGCGAAGCCAGCCCTGGAAGCGTGCCCGTGCAGAGTGTAGTAAAACAAGGGGTCACATTTTCCCGGAGCCTCGCTGCCAGCACGCGGCCAGCAGTCCGCCGAAACTGGCGGTCGTGGGCTCCCAAACCTCCCTCCGGCCCAAAGCGGACTCGGGGGCTTCTGGGAGGTGGTTCAGCCGCAGCGTGCCCTGGATGCTTCCCAAGCTGACACTCCACGGCCGGGACCCGCGGAGCGCCCAGCCAAGGTCCCGGGGTCGTGGAAGGGGTGCCAACGAGAGTTGCTCTTCTGAAGACCAGAGACCTTTCTGCTGGGTGGAGGCGAAGCCTCCGAGGTTCACAGGATGCCAAAGCACACAGGCTTTCCATCATCTCATTATTAATCTTGTTTCTTATTAACCCAAACAGACACTGTAGCCTTACCCCGGTGCTGCTCAGCACAGAAATTATATCCTCTTCAGGGTTCAGACTGATGGCATTTGCTGCCTTCCAGGCTCTGCTCTAAGCCCTTTATGTGGATCATCTACTTCTCACGACCACCCTTTGCAGAAAATGATGGGAAAGTGGAGGAGAGCAGTAACGCGCAGAGGGACAAATGGTGAGTGTGTTTGGAGCCCAGCTTAACCCCAGCCACACATCAGCACATTTATCCCATGAGGACTGTGAAAATAATTATTATTTAAGTGTTCGTGTCTCTGTTTTCTTCCCAGCTAGATTATGAGCCTCTGAAGGGAAGAGCCCGCTTTATGCAAAGATGCTTCCATAATGTCTCGGTCAGCTCGACTGCTATAGCAAATACCACAGACTGCGTGGCTTAAACCACAGACATTTCTTTCTTACAGTTCTGGAGGCTGGACGTTTGGGGTCAGGGTGCCAGCTGGTGAGGTCCTTTCTTCCTGTTTATGTACTCACATGGCCTTCCTTGGTGTCTGCTTGCAGAGAGAGAGAGACAGAGAGAGAGAAAGAAGTATCTCTTCTTCTTATAATGGCACTATCCCTATCCATGAAGACCCCATCCTTATGGCTGACTCCCCTCCCCAAATCCCCACGTGCTAAAATCGTCACATTGAGGGTTAGGATTCCAACAGGTGAATTAGGGAGGGGGCACAAACATTCAGTCCATAACACAGAATATTCATTCACACACTTGGGAAATATTTACTGAACACCTATTAAATGCCGAGGACTGTGCTAAATATTTGCCTATACAAACGCACACAAAAATCACCAAGCCTGTTCTTTGGGAACTAATAGGGCCATGAGGGTAATGCACAGGGAAGTCAATGGGTTATTACAAAACGACAAGGTCTACCTGGCATGTCCTATGCCATTTAGGCACATCTTAGCAGTTAGTTATATTTATGCTGCCCTCTCAAGAGTGCCACTGGAAGTTAACCTAGTTTGTTTGTTTATTTATTTTTTAAATTTTAGATGCAATAAACAAGAGTGTTCTTCTCAGATAAAATACTTAAATTAGTCCAATGGTGGGTGTGGCATCATAAAAAGTATATATATTTGGTCTTTGTCTTTGGTTCCTGACACAGAGATCCTAAATCCCTCGGAATTTCTTGAGTGTGAGGGATGCTAGGAATATCTTTTGTTGTAAAGAGGTGACTCTGGGTGGGCCCCCAGATAGCTTCAGAATGGGAGCATGCGGCCAGAAAGACCTAGAACTTTCAGCCCCTCCCTCCCTCAACCTCTGGGGAGAAAAGTGAGGGTTGGGGATTGAGTGGAGCATGGCAACCTGATGACAGTTCCATAAAACCCCTAAATGACAGGGTTGGGAGAGTGTCCAGTTTGGCAAACACACTGAGGGGCTGGGAGATGTCCTAGGAAAGCACGGAAGCTGCATGCACTGCCCCCCACTTCCTTGTCCCATGCATCTCTTCCATTTGGCTGTTCCTGAACTGTACCCTTTATAATAAACTGATAATAGTAAGTGAAGTGTCTTCCTGAGTCCTGTGAGCCATTCTAGCAAATTATTGAACCTGAGGAGGGGGCGTGTGAACTGCCGATTTACAGCCTGCTGGTCCGAAGTAGAGGCGCCTTGGGACTTGAGACTGACGTCTGGAGTGAGGGCGGTCCTGTGCAACCGAGCTGTTTAAGTTGTGGGATCTGACCCTAACCCCAGGTCGTTAGTGTCAGAATTGAACTGAACTGTGGGGCACGCAGGAGGGACCCAGAGACTCAGAGATCTGGTGGTTGGTGTTGGAAAACAGCCCATCGCATTCTTGAGAGAGCAACTTCAATTCATCCATCATTCAACACGGACATCAGAAGATACACACATCTTCTGCCAAAGTATATCGCTGACTAAAAAAGCACAATTTCATTTTTATGAATTGTATGAAGATAGAAGATAAGTGTTTAAACATTTCATATGAAGTTCTTGTCGCAATTATTATTTTTTTAAATTAAAATTTTGTTAGTTGACACAGTGCAATATTGGTTTCTGGAGTAGAATTCAGTGATTCATCCCTTACATACAACACCCAGTGCTCATCACGACAAGTGCCTCTTTAATACCCATCCCCCATCTAGCCCATCCCCCACCCACTTCCCCCCATCAACCCTCAGCTTGTTCACCATCGTTAAGAGTCACTATGACTTGTTTCCCTTTCTCCTTTTTTTCTTTTCCCCCTCCCCATATGTTCATCTGGATTTTTTTTCTTAAATTCCACATAGGAGTGAGATCATATGGTATTTGTCTTTTTCTGGCTGACTTTATTTCACTTAGCACGATACACTCTAGCTCCGTCCACTTTGTTGCAAAAGGCATGATTTCATACTTTTTGATGGCTGAGTAATATTTCATTCTTTTTGATGGCTGAGTATATATATATATATATATATATATACACACACACACCACCTCTTCTTTATCCATTCTTACTTGATGGACATTTGGGCTCTCCCCATAGTTTGGCTATTGTTGATAATGCTACTATAAATATCGGGGTGCATGTACCCCTTTAAATCTGTATTTTTGTATCCTTTGGGTAAATACCTAGTAGTGCAATTGCTAGGTCGTAGGGTAGCTCTATTTTTAACATCTTGAGGAACCTCCATACTGTTTTGCAGAGTGGCTGTACCAGTTTGCATTCCTGCCAACAGAGCAAGAGGGTTCCCCTTTCTCCACATCCTTGCCAACACCTATTGTTTCTTGAGTTGTTAATTTTAGCCATTTTTGTTCCTCTCCCAATTATTATGAAGTCCTCCTAGTTCCTCTCCCTGCTTCTGTTCTTGTCCTGCTCTGACTCCCCCACCCCCCGTCCCCTCCCCTGAGCAGCCAGGGGAACAATGCTAAAAGCCCATCAATGACTTGCAATTGTTTTTAGGTTAAAACCTAGATTTCCTACCATGGGCTGCAGTGACCTGCGTGATTGATCTTCTATCCTCCCAGGCTCCTATGACGATGATGACGATCGATACACTGCTAGAATTTACTGAGCCTCCACTCACACTCCATATACTTTCTCTCACTTCATCTTGTGACAGCCCTAGTTCTCCTCCTCTTGAACTTTCCCAGCAGTCACACTATGCTCCTTTCCCTTCCAAATACTCGCAGAGCCCTTTTCCACCTCTGAACCCTTGCATTTGCTGTCCCCTTGGCTCAGGATGCTGTTGCCTCAGCTCTTCTCATGGCTGGCCCGCGTCCCTTCATCAGACGTCAGTGCAAACATGGCCTCTCTGGAGAGGCCATCCATGACACCTCCCTCTAAGTAGCTCCCTGCAATTACGATATCCTTTCCTGTTAAGGAGTCCTTGCTGATTAGCACTTGCTGGAGCCTGTCAGGATCATGTTTATTCTTTTCTTAAACCCATCTGTTTTTCCCATCTAGAATGTTCTGTAAGCTCCATGGTAGCAGTTTGCTAACCACTGCCTTGGTCACTGCTCTAGAGTCTAGTGTGTGCACGGAACAGAGGAGGCGCTCAATATGTATTTAGTGAATGAACTGATGTATTAAGTAAAAGGCTAAAAAAAATTCCCTATACATTTCTTTGTAAGTAGTGACCACTAAACTGTGTCAATATTTATAGATTAACAGGCCAGGTTTTCATATGGTCACTAGATGTGTATGTATTTGTTGGCTGAGTGACCACATGAAGAGCAGCCCATGTGAGCCCTGGGGAAACGTACCGAAGTGTTTCAGATAGAGCCGGATGATTGGGGGAGTACTGCCATTCAGTTAAGAGCGGAGAGCTGCGGGAGGAAGGAGTGGCCAGCTGTCTGGAGCTGTCCAAGAGCAGGTGCACGCGCTTTGGATGGGGAGTGGTTTAGTGTGGGCTGGAACTTGGGCTAGATGGGGTGAGGGTAGAAGGGTGATGAGTGGTGGGAGACGGTGTTGAGGGCTAGACCACAAAGGATGGAGAAAGGTGCTGAATGCTATGCCAAAGAGGACAGGCTTTATGCAGTGGCCGGCCATGCAAATGAGGGAGAACCCAGGACATCAGAGGGATTAGATTAATGCCCCACAGAAGGCAGGGCACAGAAGAAAGCAGGGGCTGCAGGCAGGACATGAGGCTCTCCCTCCACGATGGCAGTACAGTCAGAATGGAGAGGATGCTGTGCGCTGATTTAACGCTCATCACGTTTGCTCAGTAAATATCACATATTCCAATATGCACATTGAAATATACCACACACTCTATTAAACTGGTTAAAGAAAATTCAGGTGTTAGGATAGAGAGGTATACGCTTTCTTAAACCCCAGTCTGATTGCTAATGTAGGCATAAACATTACACGTCCTTAAATGAAGGACTGTAGATTTAATATGTAGCAAATCACAGGATTAAGGGCTGGAAGGTCCTGCAGGGTGGACCTGTGTCCTTAGTCTTCATTCTCACTGTATGGCCTTGATCTTTTCACCAGGGGCTTCTTCACACCCCTGACCACGCCACACACTTGGCCACCTCGAATTTTGCTCTTGCTCTCAGCTCTCTGTTTCTGTCTCCCACCCCTGCCAGGTGAGATCCTACTCATTCTTCTTGGCCAAGGTATGCAATCGTGTCTGATGCCTTCCATAACTTTGTCCAGGTAAAATCAACTGCTCGGCTCTATGCTCTTCTGTCATTTGCACGGAAGCCTATCATGTAAATACACATGGGGGCATAGTCGTGTGGGGCTCAACAGGGCAGGCTCTAAAGCCAGACTGCTTGCATTTGCTTTTGACCAGCGATGTGAATGCCTGCACTGCTCTGAGCTCTAAGTTTTCTTATCTGCGAAATGAAGATAAGAATAGTATCTCTAATAACACCAGCCATCTCATAGGGGTTTTAGAAGGATCTGATGGGCTAACACATGTGAAATGCACAACAGTCCCTGGCTCACAGTAAGGGGTTAAGCGTGTTAGCTATTTTCCTGCTTGACTGTGGGTTTCTGGGGCAATGGGTGTCGGTCTTACTCATCTCTGTAACTTCGGAGCCTGGCACAGTGCCTGGCGCCCGGTGGTCCTCGGGGAGTGTTGCCGAATGAGCGGATTGCACAGATGAGGAAACTGAGGCTCAGAGCAGTTAAGGGACATGCCCGTGGCCTCAGTAGGCCACGCACTCCGAACCTCGTGAGCCCCAGGCCAGTGCTGTTAGGTTGGCCATTGATTTGGCCACCTCTGAACGTGGAATAAGCTGTTCTGTCTGTGTGCCTTTAGCAAGGAAGACTCAGTGCATTTAAACTCACTTTTCAGGTTGCCTTTTATGATATCTTTAAGAGAGACATTTACAGTTACAGAACATAAAAAAAAAAAAAAAAACCTGAATGTAAGTGTAAACTTAGGAAATTACTGTGATTTAGGAAACAATAGGTGTTATTTTTTTCACAAGTTTTATATAATGTGAGTGCGTGCTATGGAATAATCTGAACAAAAGTTGTAAATAAAGCTGAAGAGGGCTTATTTTTAAGATCGGGCAGGATGGCAGTGTGTGCATTCTCTTTCAGACCTTTGCAAAATGTGTGGTATTTCTAACAAGTTAAATGTGAGACATTTCCTCACAATATTTATTGGCCTAAGACACTGTGAAACAGAGGTATACTCATGCTTTGGGGCCTGGATTTAGAGCCTCAGTTCCCTAAGTGTGTGTGCTAGGGAGAGGGGGAGGGCAAGGAAGGGTCCAATTTCCTGCCCTCAGAACTCAGACGTCTTGTGCTCCACCTGCCCTGACTCGGGGCCCACTTCTGATTTGAGAGGGGAATTTGAGGATCCCGAATCCACTGCAAGATGGTTCTGCTGTTGGGCCCACTTTGATCTGGGTCCCCATGTCAGTTAAGGACACCAGTTTGTTGATTTCCCTCTCTGTATCAGGCTTTTATGTGCTTTATCTCATTTAATCCTTGTGAGAATTTCACGTGTGATGAAAGGGATGCCCAGAGAGGTTCAATGACTTGACTTAATCAGGATTCAGAACGTGGTGCATGGTGGAAACAACCCAAATGCCCTCAACTGGCAAATGGATAAACAGAAATGCAGTGTATCTGTACAAGGAATATTACTCAGCCATTAAAAGGAATGAAGGGCTGATGCATGTTATGTATTAGCCAGGATTCTCCAGAAAAAACAGAACCAATAGAAGATATATACATATATCTCTCATATATTAATATTATCTATTAATAAATATAAATACAGTATATTAATATATGCCATACAATAATATTATGTCATATATGTAATAAGGAAATAGGTCACGTGATTATGGAAGCTGACAAGTCCCTAGACCTGCGGTCTGTAGGCTGGAAACTCGGGAGAGCTGATGATGTAGGTTCCAGTATAGATCTGAGTCCAAGGGCAGGAAAGGACTGATGCTCCAGCTCGAAAACAGTCAGGCAGAGAGAGAGAGAGAGAGAGAACAAATTCTCCCTTACTCAGCCTTTTTGTTCTATTCAGCCCTTCAACAGATTGGGTGAGGCCCACCCACACTGGGGAGAACAATCTCCTTTTCTCAGTCTATCCACTCAAATGTTAATCTCAACCGGAAACACCCTTCTAGACACACCCAGAACGTTTAACCAAATATCTGGGCACCCTATGGCTCAGTCAAGTGGACACAGAAAAATTCACCATCACATGCTATATGACATGGATGTGCCTCCACAACATGCTAAATGAAAAAAGGCAGACACAGAAGGTTACAGGTTGTATGATTTCATTTACGTAAACACCCAGAACAGACAAATCCATGGAAACAGAAAGCAAGTGTGGTTGCCAGGGGCTGGTGGGGCAGGGGCTGGGGGTGGGGAGCGACTGCTTAATGGGCATGGGGTTTCCATTTGGGGTGATGAAAATATTCTGGAACCAGATAGCCATGACGTCACACAGCACTGTGAACGTACTTAATGCTGCTGAATTGCACACTTTAAATTGGTTAAAATGGTGCATCTTATGTTGTGGTTTTTTTGCCACAAAAATAATAATTTTTAAAACTCTGGTGCCTCTGTCTTTGAAAACCTTGTTCTCACACGGCTCGAGGTGCTTCTGCCTTGTTCCTGATTCTCAGGCCCCACCTTGCACCTGGATCTCCCGTGAAGAAACGGCTCAGTCCGTCAGTCCCTCTGCTGCAGGGGCAGCTGGCTCTTCGAGGCCAGCCCTCCACTTCCCTTCCCTTCCCACAAACGCTGGGCTGGGGCTTCGTCCTACAGCAGGAAGCTATGATGTCACTCATTCCAACTTCCTGCTTGCTTGTGGTTCTTGGCTGACTGCTCCTTCATCTCTCCGTGGCTCCACCTGGCCCCAGCTGCTTGTCTGAACTCTCATCTGCAGCCTGTCGTTGGAGGGCCTGGAGTTCCATGGGCTGCTGCTGGGCCAGCCTGGGCTTGTCCATCTCAGGGAACCGGTCAGGCGGACCCGCGTCAAGCGTTTTCAGTGTCTGCCCCACTCACCATCAGTCCTTTCCCCCCGTAGACTCTTCCTTACTCTCCTACCCTATTCTTGACTCCTTGTCCTGCATTCCTAACTCCCTGTACCTGTCAAAGTGTCCCCAAAGTGACAATTAGTCCTCTGCAGAAACTGAGTGAAGGCAACTCGTTCTGGTCTTCTTTGCCTTTCCCTAGCTGGGCCCATGTTCCCAGAAAACATGTGGGTATTACCCACCTCCCCACCCCTCATTCATCTTCCCGACCTGTACATCTAGGAAAGATGGCACATCAGGGAAAAAGCCACATAATCCAAAACAGAGAACTGAAATGCTAGGAATTCTGAACACAAAAGGAAAGAAGAAACCATTACAAGCTCAGGGGAACATGGTTGCGGACCTTTGGGGGTCTTCCAACATCGCTGAAACAACATGTTGCAGGCAGCTGTGTCTCCCCTCCATGTCTCCCATCCCAAGGCCCCTGTCCTGTCCTGTAGGTGCTTGATTCCATTGCACTTTATCTTCCTGCCAATACGAACCACATACCATCCCCCCACCCCAGCAGCCTTCAGACACCTGCTCAATCTCTGAGTAAGTGGCCATACTTCATTTCCTATGAATTTCCTAAAGTCTGAAAGGGATGATGTCATTAGACATGTAAAGGGTAAAAAGAGCCCTTTTCATCTTCTGGCTACAAGGGTTCTAGCTCCGAGTGAAGCCTGGCTCACCTGTGCAGGGCAGGCAGGAGAGAAGGACTCGGAGCCCCGTCAGACTCCCGGGGGGCAGAGGGAAGAGATGCACAGGAGCTGGGACAGAGGTGCAGGGCTCAGGCCTGAAAAAGCAAATCTCTTGCTGATTGAGAGAATCAAGCAGTTTCTGTCTTCCTGGGTACTGCAGTAAATACAAAGAGGAAGAAGACACAGTCCCTGCCCTCAGAGGGGAGAGTAGAGGAGCCTGGCGGAACAGTCCAAAACAGCAGAGGAAAAAAGGTTGGGAAGAAGAGTGGCAGGGAAACATGGTGCAGACTAGACCAGTGTGACTTTTCATGACGCTGTACCTAGTTTCCTCAGCCCCCAAATGGCCATGAAGAAACAGTGGTGCTCTTCCTAAAATGAAATGACATACCTGATGTGAAGCCCTAACCCAGCACTGGGCGCTATCTCTGCCTCAAAAAATGTCAGTTCTGGTTTTCTCTTTCTGGGCTGAGCTGCCTGGGCATTCTCCTGCAGGCTGTGGGCAGCCACAGGGGTCGGTGAGCAGGAAAGGAATTTCAGAATCCTGGCAGAGAGGAGAATTAGAAAGGCTATGAGAGGGGCTTGTGGAAAGTTAATCCAAGCCTGTTCTGACCTAGTTCAGGCAAAGACCAAAAGCTCTAATGGGATGCATTGAGGTCCTGGGGCCCGGTAGGTTACTAGAATGGGAAGGCTTGCGGTGATCCCCCTCACGCCCTGCTTGAGGCAATAAGATCATGTCTGAAATCTTTTCCGGAAAGTTCTCTGGAGCTCTCAAGCAGTGGGGGTTGCCGATCCCTGGTCCCCCAAGCGGAAGCCGAATGTGTGGGATAGAAAGGGAGGGACTCTACCCTCCCTTATCAATCATCGTTGCCAGCCATTTTTCACTCCAGCTAAAATTTAGTAGGTATATTAAAATGCATCCAGGCACAATAAAACCTTGTTTGAAGTTTAAAATATAGCTTGTCAGATGAGTATTTAGTGGTGTGTTTTAATATGCAGAAGTGCAAACCGGAATTTAATGTGTAGGCTAAAGTACACATTAGCAATTTCATAAGTGATTGAAAATTGCAGTGTACATGAGCAACTGGGGGGGAGGGTAGAGTGGGGGGGCAAAGAGGGAAACAAAAGATCATAAAACCTTGGGATCTATTTTCTATTTTCTTTATTCCCCTAAATAGGACCTTGAATTCCCAGGTGAATTTATAATGGAGTTTCCTCTTACTTATTTATCACTTTATGTTATGTTTTATTGAGATGGAGTTCACGTAACGTAAAATTAACCCTTTAACCATGTGTAATTCAATGGCATTTGGTACACTCGCAGGGCTGTGCTGCGTAACGTCACCTCCATGGACTTCCGTAACAGTCTCATCACCCCCAGAGGAAACCCTGCATCCATTAGCAATCGTGCTCCCCATTAAGCAGTCCCTCCTCACGTCCGCTCCCTCCAGCCCCTGGCCACGACTAATCAGCTTTCTGTCCCTGTGGATTTACCTATTCCGGATCTCTTTCTCTTCCTTTAAAAAATTTATTTCCTTATTTATTTTGCTTTTGTTCCTTTCCTATGATGCACAGGAGCCCGTGTGTTTCTCTGAGCCATCAGCAATGCCTGCTGCTTTCGCAGAATTCAGAGGTTGCGATGCTGGG
The DNA here is from genome assembly GCF_004348235.1 of Phoca vitulina. Taxonomy (NCBI): domain Eukaryota; kingdom Metazoa; phylum Chordata; class Mammalia; order Carnivora; family Phocidae; genus Phoca; species Phoca vitulina. The sequence continues at coordinate 18,423,562 of NW_022589737.1, forward strand.
AGCCAATATGTTGAGTTGTAGAAAGGGGGGGGGAACCATAGGATAGAGCCTAGCTTTCTTGAATCAATATAGGTAAGGCTAGGAGACCGGCCTACTAAGTTTTTCCTAAGGGGGCTATTAAACTTTTTGTATCACTGACCTCTTGGCAGCCCGACGAAGCTCTTGGACCTCTTCTCAGAACAATGATCTGAATAAAATAAAGCATACGGGATTGCAAAGGGAACCAATTCTATTGAGATGCAGTTATAAATACTGAAGTATTTGGTGGTCAAATAATTATATATGCTTCTTTATTAACACATTCAATAGCAAGACCTAGCTGTGGGTCTAATAACACTGTAATTTTAAAGTAGTGAGAGGTGTAAATTATATTTTGAGATGTCTGCAACACTATAATGTGATATGAAAATATTTGACTTCTACTGGTGGCGAAGTCACAGGTATTGCTAACAATACTGTAGCTTGTTGCTTGTGTTCATAATTAAACGGAACGTGAATGTACGTTTGTGAAAACAAAGACATAATTTTCCCCCACCCCAGTTCACTCATAGACCTTAGTTAAGAACCCTTGCTCTGGGATCGATGGTTTCTAATCTATTTTCAGCCAGAGATCCCTCTGAGAATCTAACAAAAACTGTCTGCAGAACTTCTCACCAAAAAAATGTGTTTGTCTACAGATAGAAAAATTGTATCATGTTTGTCCCGCATGCCCATCCATAGACCATTTCCAGGCCTTTGGACCCCAGGTTAAAAACTCCAGTTCTAGATGTACCAACGGTTAAGGGCACTGAACCATTTAGCATTCTTTGACTATAAATAACAGAAACTAACTCTGGAACCGGGCAGTTTTAAAGGGTCTTTGTGGAAGAAGCTTCTGGACAGTCTTATCTGCATCTGACATCCGGGATGAGTAAGCTCCATCCATGACCAGGCTTTTGACATTCTGATCATCGTCCCACGTTCTGTTCATGTCTGAGTGGACTGAGTTGGGTCAGGTGCCCTTCCCTTCACTAAGGAAAAGCTAGTCACCTTGATGAAATACTTCAGCAGACTCTATCTAATGAGGAAGAATAATTTGTCAGAAGGAATCTTAGGCACTCTTACCAAAAAAAAAAAAATTGTTTTTAAAGAAAAAGAAAAAGAAAAGAAAGAGAAAAGATAATGGTGTGGACAGGAGGCAGGCAAAAGAGAAAGTTTAAGTTACATCCCATGAAAAGAAGTGATGAGTACTGATACTGTTTTCAAGATTTTATTTATATATTTGAGAGAGAGCAGGCGAGCATGAGTGGGGGGAGTGGCAGAGGGAGAGGAAGAAGCCGACTCCCCACTGAGCAGGGAGCCCCACGTGGAACTCGATCCCAGGACCCTGAGATCATGACCTGAGCCGAAGGCAGACGCTTCACTGACTGAGCCACCCAGCCGTCTCTGATTTCTTTTTCTTCCTTATTCTAAGACATACTTTCTGGGAACATCCTGATGCTTCTGAAATCATAACATGCCTCTCAATATGCGCATACATTGAAAGCAGCCCCCCTGCCTTCCTCCTCACTCTCAGGAAGGTAAACTAGTTAAATCCATGTTGCATCCTACCGTGGAGGAGTCTTAGAGCTGAGGAAGTGTGGCCTAACAGAGTCAAAGCCATTCGAGGTGATGCCTCGAAGCGTCAGGGAGCACATCCACACCTAGGCACTTCATGCCAGCTTCTTTTCATCTTTGCTAACGCAGACTTTACCTAATTTGGCTGTGATTTCACATCAGTTGTTTGTCGCACTACTGAATGCGGAGATACAATGCAATCCCATTGAATGGGTGCAGTAGCTACTAGCCAAGCTCTCTTCCAGGCACTGTGAGCATTACAATAGGAGACTAATACAGAGCCATCTGCTCTCCAAGAGTTTACAGCTTGGATGTAGAGATGGCACACACATGCAGGAAGCGGGTAAGAGACTCGCCTGCACTGCTAACCTAAGTCGTATTTACTTGCAAGGCTAACCTTAGAGCTGCGAAGGGGAGTCAGGCGTTCAGAGAGCCGAGTGCGGGCTGAGTGGGGGAGGCAGACCCTGGGCTGTCCCTGCCCTGTGCCTGTGTGGAGACAGGGCTTCCAGGACCCTTCTCTGAGAGGAATGAGGCTCTGAGAAGTTACACATCTTGGTCATTATCTAAGAGATGCAGAAGCCGTGGGTGAGGAGAGCTATGGACCCAATGGGCTTCTCACTGGTCCAATACCCATTCATCTCTCAAGCCTCTGCTTAATGGTCACTTCCAGAAAGATCTTCCCAGACCTCTCAATTTAAAACTAGGTCTCTCTACTAAACTCTCTAAGAGTACCTTGGTCTTCTCTTTCAAAACACTAAGCAGAATTTGTAATTATATATTTATTTTTCTCTCCACTGGTCTGTGAGCTTCTCTAGGGAGGGAAAGGACCGTGTCTTTTTGCTTGCCTCTGTACCCACAAAGTTCAATACACCGCCTGCACATATAAGGTGCTCGGTAAATATGTGTGGACTGATTGAGAAGTTAAGTATGGGCTAGAAACCATACCAGTGCTTTCTAGAAATGATGAAGCTCAACTGGGGACAAGGACGCAGTTTTTCAGAAACACCTTTTGATGTTACAAGTGTGCCAGACTAAAAGGGACAGCTGGTCTAGGAGTCATTGATGAAGATCTTGAGATTATGGATCGGAGAGCTAAGATAATTAAGAAGTTCTGCTTTTCGGTTTGGAATTTAGAACCTGAAGTGGACTATTTACAACCTACGGAACAAAGCTGAGCTTCCATCCTGCCCATGTGGCCTGTTCCGCATTTAATGGGACTCTGGCGGGGGGTGGTGGTGGTGTTAGTGTGGTCTCATTTTCCCAAGCAAACACCAAACCAAACCAAAACAAAATAAAAAAATGAAACTCTAAAGGAATTAGAGAAGCCTGAAGACAGGCTAGTTAATGAAGCTCTTATTTATCCTGAAATAGAAACTTAACATTTGCAGGCAGGGAGAAAGTTGTGAAGAAACTGAATTGAAAGAGTCCACTGGTGTTCTTGGCTTGAGGGTTTGCTCAGGTTGCTGGCAGCGGGAAGATGTAGGGAGTCCTTCCCGTCCTTTAGCTGCAGACTTAAATTTCACAAAACCAGAGGCAGTGAGCGCGAAGATCCTGGTCGAACTTTTCATGAGTGCCCCGGCGACTCTGTACAAATGAAAGCGGAGATCTTT